>NC_071657.1:60174803-60502730 GCF_014839835.1 Dryobates pubescens | reverse complement strand
ACATATTTTTCCTTTTTTAAAAATTTCAAATATTCAAAAATAGCAGAGCAGTGGAAACATTTGAGACATAGTATTTCATAATTGTAACAACATTCAGCAGATGATGTGCTAAGTCACCATCATTTTCTAGACAGCTGAAGCATTTTATCAGTAGTCACTCTCCAGCTACAGTAATAACTAACCAGGGTAGAAATGCCTGACTGTACACATCCAGGAAGATTATCTCTTTTCCTACTGCTAGCCATGATGCAAGGATTATAAATATTTATCTTCCATATTCTTGGAAATAGCCTTTGATTTCAAAGCTGATTTTTAAACTCTCTAATAGGTTGTCATACCTCTCTTTTCACCAAATTTTAGGTTTGCTAGCAGCAGCAAAGAACCACCACAGAAGCATAGCCATGTGTGCTGTTGATGTAACCAAGAATCTCTTCATGCTACTGATACTACCAAAATTTTGAAAACTAAGCTCTTACCAGTTTCTGGTTTCTTCTGAAATCATTAACTTAATCTGCTGAATTATAGTATCTATACTTTTAGGCACACTAGCTTAGTGTAATGTAAGTTCATGGGATTCATAGAGTAGAAGTATAAATTATATTTGTATATTTACCATTAATAGTCTGGGAATTCAGCTAAGGCAGAGAGCTATGAAGGAGTCAGTCACAAAAGGTAACCAATGAGATCTGAATGTGCTCAGCGGTCAAAACTAACTGTCCTTCACTTAGAGCTCACTCAGTCTGAAAAGTGATAAACATGCTAAATTTTTGCAAGGCCACAAGTAATCAGAAAGTAAGTACAGACGTGTAAAGATGTCAAGAGTGATTGTGCTGCCTTCTTACCAAAAAGCTTTTTAAAGCTTTTCAGTAAGCTGCAAACAGTCCCTTCAAATTTACTACATAAAATAGAGCTTTTATAGAACTGGTACTGTCAATCTTCAGCAGAAGTATTCAAACAATAAAAGGCCTAATTTTTTTTTTAAAGCCATTGGTACTAAATTCTTATGTGCATGTTCTACCATGTTGGATGTCAGAGTTTAGTCACATCCATATTAAATCCCCTAGAATGCATAACCTGAGGCTTAGACACTATTGTTATACAGAAAGTGTTCAAGAAATATTATTTAAAATGTAGTTTAATTACAGGTTAATTTTCCCAGTCTGTGCAAGGCAAACTCTCTTCTTCATCCTCTGATTCAGGTGATGCTTCCTTAATTCGTCGCAATGCTTCATGGATGCTCCTTGTCAGAGGGTCAGTATCAGGCAGAATTGTAAAGGATTCTCTCAAAACGTCTTTCTGCACCTTCTTCAGTTTCACCCCTTTCCTGATTTGTGCCAAGATGTTATTGCTATCATCTTCATCAGGAAAAGGAGGGAGACTTCTCTGCTCAACTTTTCTTAAGTGAAAGCTGCCACGTTTCAAGGAGGCCAGCACTTCATCCATGGGGGAACTCACTGCAGTAAATCAAAAGACCTTCAGTATTATTTTTGCTAAATTTTATCCATCATTTGTATTTCCTACAGACCAAAAAGCAGCTGCCTGCTATTAATGTGACAGTCCCATACCATAACAGTAGCTCCAATACTGCTTTAGCCTCCAAATTTATCTTCCCTATTATCACACCAAAACCAATGTATACAGAGAATTCTCCTATCTGAAACCACTCAATCTCCTATCGGGCAGGTAGCGATACTATCTCAACAGATGGCTTTCCTGTTTGCAGTCAGGAAAAATCAAAATAGCTGCAATGAATTAAACACAATGAAAGTATTTATTTCATTGTCTTTCTTAACTCTCAAACTCTGGTAATAAGCATACATCTCAAGTACTGGACTGTGCACTCCATTCTCAGCACTTGCATTTTATGGCTGATTTTACCTACAGTATGACTATTACTACACACAGCTGTACAGTGAACTGCAACAGCATGCATTTTCCTGCTGCTCTGGATTCACATATGAATGAGCACCTAGTCACAGCCTGCCTATATAAATTTCTTTCCTTTAGAAGTGAAAACTGCTACATAAGAGTTAATACTTTAACACAAACCTTTAATTTGTCACCAGTTTGAAACTAGGGGGTTTTGGCTACAATAAAAATCAGGTTTGGGCTCTTTGAAGAGCTGCAAGTAAGAAAGATCTCTATCCCAGAGAATATAGAATAATTATGTATAACAGTCTGAAATAGCTTCCATACACTAGCACATACAACATGCAGCACGTATTAATCAATAGACAAACACCCATTTCCAGTTCTTTGTACAATTTTTACATACTTTTCTTTTTATATATATGGTAGAATATTAGGTTTAAATAAACAGAATCAGAGCATAACCTGCAGAATAAACAAGTTTAAAACCTGTCTTGGTATTATGAGTGTGCTTTGTACATCAGACTGGTGGCCCAGTTGGCATAGACACAAGAAAAAGAAAGAAATGAAAGAATACAGGACTGCACATTTGGAGGAAGAAGGAAGGATGCTAAACACTCATCTGTCATACAGACACAAATTTCTCAAGAGACTAGGCACATCTCAGGGAATACAGAACAGCAAATTGCTGCTGCAGAGATTAACAATACTCTTAACAGGAAGTATATAATTTCATTTTATATTTGTCATTTTATGATGTGTATCAAATCACACAGAGTATGTGCTTTGCATAAGATTGCAGCATATAAGGGGTATCAGAAAAATAAGCAATGGGACTACTGGGAAAAAATGGAGCACAGCAAGAGCAAGAAACTGACTATCAACACTGTATCTGTGACCTGCAAAATTCTTAAGAGCTTAACAATTCTACAACTATGTTGTTGCTTCAAGGGTTTCAGTCATTTAAGGACAATTCTAGAGGAAACACTCCTATTTCTGTCTGATTAATGAAGAGCTCTAATTTTAATTTTATCTGGAAAAAGGGAAAATGTCCATGGAGAAATGTTTTTTGTAGTTGTTGACAGAGCCAGATGGAATTTTTAAACAATGTTATGTTTAATGAAATTGTGTAATAGAAATGTGAATCAAGGTCCACTCCAGATACTTTTTCTCAGCAACTTCAAGTAAAATAGTTCACCTGTGCACTTCTGAAAATCTCATCTCTTATTTGCAAATAGAGCCTTTGTTCCATTTTATGGGAACACCATGACTGCCATACTACTGATTTTTATATATAGAATAAAAGATAAACTGTTAGAAACAAATAGCAGTAAACAGCAAGTTGCAGCAATCATCCAGATCAGGCATGCGTTCTATTCACTCTCCAATTTCCAAAAAAATTGTTCATCTTTTAACTATTTATTAATAGTTAAAATAGTACTTTGATAAATGATCACAGATTTCATTTCTAGTTGTAGTTATATGTGTATCTTCTTACTCATCTCTCAAGGGTACTTGAGAGTTTGTGATGTCTGTATAAAAGTTTGAAGAAAGCGTTCTCAAGGCTTGCTGTGTCCCAAGACAAGTAATCATAATTTATGTAAAATTCAGTTTTTAAAACAAACACTGCACCCTCCTATGAAGCATGTAACATTTGCAGTGCTGGCTTTAAACTAGATAGGGAAAGATTATTTTAGACAACATTTAGCTCCATTTTCTCGCTTATCTAACATGGTATATCAGTGTTTTCTGCCTAACTGAACATGATGTCGTAAAGGTCCAAACCTTTCTGTTGTAAATATTTGTCAGCTGAAAAGGATTTAAGAACTTTCTCATTAGTAACAATAAATGAATCATGGCATGCACTTTTCTATAGAGGAATACAGAGCAGTATAGAGGAACTGACATGTCTTGCAATGAAATACAGGCATCAAAACATTACCTCTCCTCCTCTGTAAACGCTCAAGATCACCTGTCTTCTTAAGCTTCTTCTTGGCACTGACTAGCTGATTGCTGTCAAAGAGATGTGCAGGTGGGACACCAGAAGAGTGCTGAACTCCCTTCTCCTCACTTGGACGTTTAACAAAGCTGTCGCTTTTCTCTAAGGATTTGGTGGCATCTTCCTTGGAGGGCAAAGGTGGAGGTGGAGGTGGTGGAGGCAAAGGGGGTGGAAGCGGTACTACAGAAGCAGCCTCTGTTTGAAGCTCATGACAGGTGAGTAGAGAAGTACTAACACCAGGCAGTTCAGAGGTAATACCATTGGGGGGTAATGAGATATCTTGAAGTTGTTCTAAGCTTGTGGATTCCTGCACTTGCAAAGGCTGAACTGCACTTTCCAATTCCACCTCTTCACTTTTCTCTTGGATTTGTATGGTTGCTGGCAAAGATTGAGGCTGATCAGAGACTGAGCTGGCTGCACATCTTTTTCTTGCATGAGCCAGCCGTAGTCTGGTTGATTTAAGTATTACTTGCCCAGGGTACCGCTAAAGGGAGTAAGTTATTGACAATTAGGTAAGTACATGTAACATCCTACTCTAGATTCTAAGTACCTGTCATTAGGGTTTGCCTTTGACAATAAAATTAATCTGCTATTTTCATTAGTTAACTCTAGTTGTCCAAACAGCATAAATATATCCTCATCTTTTTGCAAAAACAGCTACTCACTTTCTTAGTTTTTATTCTTGGTTAAGCCACAATGTCTGTGCATTTTTCTGGTCAGGGATATGCGTGGGTTAGAAAGAGGATTTCACAAAGAACCATATTGCACACTGAAAACTGTTTCCTCTGTAAAGTAAAATTTTAAATTTCTTCTTGCTCTCCTTTTCTAAAATTCTAAAATTATAGCTAACTCCTGCCACAAAGCCCTGTCTGATCTGAATCATACTGCTTGAAAAAGAATCTCTTCAAAACATAAAAACATTTGGAGATTTTCCAAACTATTTCTAGTTTTGTTCTTAAATTTGCTGCCTCAGGATGTGGCTTTTTATATTAGCTTAATCCAATCTCACATTTTTACACACTTACGGTAGGCCTAAATCAATAGCGAGCATAACAATATAAACATACATAAAGTCAATTTATTAACAGTTTCTCGTTAAAGTAAATAACAGATGCTACGCAATTCACAAGCTGTGCAAAGAAGGTGGCTATGAAGGGTGTGCCACTTAGCAAGAAAGCTTTCCAGTAAAGAAAATTGTATTTTTTGATGCATTCAGCAAAACAAAAGAAAAATCTTTGCTGATTAATCCTGTTTTCTTTCACTTTCACCCCTTTCTTGTCTTCCCTTCATTCCATCTTCTATCCAGCCTTTGACACTTGTATTGTCATAGGATGTGGCAGGTATTGACAGGTGCTCTCTTTGGTAGTGGGAGTATGTGAGATTTAGCACTCTCTGTGGGAAATAGCATTTAGATTATGCTTCTTTTGGGAAGGTTTGCTGAGTGTTTTGTCATATGGTGTAGATGTAAGAATGAACAGAAATCTACTACAGCACTGGGAATGCAATGGCCAGAGGAATTTATTATTACTAATGCCATATTTTGTTACAAATTTTGCAAAGAACAGTTAACTGCACAAGGAAGGAGAATAGCTCATAGTATAGTCCTAGAATGACTGAAAATTTCTCTTGTAAAAGAAAACAGTGAAAAAGAAAAACTCTTCTTCTGTTACCTGTTTAAATGTTCGAAGTCTGTCCAGCGTTTTCTGTCGTTCCTGGCTAACCCAGGAGCTCTTTCTTTCCTCTTCATCTTGTAACTGATCTCGCTTCTGAGAAGATAGTGTTGTAAATATTACAACAAATACTATATTTAACAATTCTTTTTAAAGTAACAAAAATAACTCTTCTGCCAATTGCTAAGAACTATCTAATAGTCTGCTTCTCAAATAAACACATTTTTTAATTTCAAAACATGACCTTTGCCTTTCTCTTAAAAAATATAGAGTAGAATAGAATAGAATAGAATAGAATAGAATAGAATAGAATAGAATAGAATAGAATAGAATAGACCAGACCAGGTTGGAAGAGACCTTCAGGATCATTGCATCCAACCCATCAACCAATCCATCAACCCATCAACCAATGCATTTCCTGTTTTATAATCTTGAAGAAATGCAAAGCTCAGTAAAGAAAGATTTTGACCTAGAACAGTTCAAGTCTTATTACCTCAAAAACTGAGAAATAGGGAGTCATGTGACACAATAATGAAAAAAGCTCCATTATATTAAAAACAGTATAAGTTAGCCAGTTGTAGATTTTCTTGTTCACGGATCTTATCTAATCGGAAACACACATTTGGGTCCACCTCCTTTAACTAGTCAACCATTTTCACAAAACTTCATCAAAGTTACTACACACCTTTGAAAGGGGATGCTACTTATCAGGTGACAAAAACCCCCAATGTATACAAATTCAGGAGTTATCAGGCAAAGTGTGAGAAGAGGTGCTATAAACAAAAAATCGTTGAGCAGGAACAGCAGATTTAATTCTTAACTGACTCACAATGTTTAATGTTACTTTTAGAAGCTCATCTTCATCATGAAATTAAAAATGTGACTTTTATTGTCATTCAGTCAACACACAAGCAGTGTTTGCCTGGAAGTGTTTCTGCTTTCAAGGAGCAGAAGCACCAAGGAGCGGAGAACATGTCTGAAAAATGTTAAGGTCAGGAAACAGGAAAAGGTGAAGAGGACAAGGAGCATGCAGTAAAAAAAGGTAATAAAAATAACAGAGCAATAGAGAAAAGAAGTTAAAGGGGGAAAAAAAGAGCAAGAAAGGAGAGTTCTACCACCACACCCTCATGTTACGTACGTAACCAGATCAAACTTTTCCTGAAGCAGTTTCAAACTCAAGGGGTATTATTGTGTTTGTTTCTTTGTGTTTAAGTAAGAATAGCGGTATGATCATCCGTATTTGTCTTCGGTTTGGACATCCCTGAGGTTTCAAAATTCCTCATGAAAACCAATAGCAAAAACGCTATTTTACAGTAATACTAGAAAGTTTCAGTCACATTATAAATAGAAAAAAAGACCTCAAAAATTAGCACAACACTCTATATAATGGAAGTGGGCAACTCCATGAAATAATGAAAAAGCTTTCTAGGGCCTGAGAAGCAAGAAAGTCCTTCAGCTTTGTGAAGTCTTATTTGTAAGAGTGATATATGGACTACAAGCCACACAGCAAATTCCTTTGACTTACTGCAAGAACTTGGGTAGGGGGATCAAATATTTTTCTAAGTTCCTGGAAGAATATGCCAGTACATACTGTCTTTCACAAGTAGCTTTTTCATAAAATAAATTATGCAGCTGACTTCCTGGACAAATGTATCAAAGTTAAAAATGTGTAAGGATGAAACAGAATCACTTTCACTAATATAATTGAAGCCTGAATTAAAAAGACTTGGATTTCAATGCATCTCTGTCAATGATCTTTTTAAAATATTGCTACAATATCAGCTCCCAAGGCATAGCTCAGAATTTGAATATTCTTTAACATAAAGTCTATTCTGCTCAGCAGACGAGTTAAGACTAGCCAGCCTGTTCTCTGTGATCAGATTGTGCAGGGAAATGTGGAGCATACAGCTGGAACTACATCTTTATGCAATACAGTCCAAGTTACTTCTTTTGTAGGGTGAAGAGAAATAATTAACAAGCTTATTAAGATTCAAGGAAAATATGTGTATAGTATTCCTTACTCAGCATATCTGATGCTGCATTCGGAAATCATCTACGCACGTGCAGTAACAAATGGCATGCAGCCTAACTCTAATGTTAATCACAACTGTGAACCTAGACTTAAAGAACTGCTTTATCTGCTTGGGTTCCATATCATCCTAACACAGATTTATATCTATATATCTATATCTACGTATATATATATGTGCACACACACCAGCCTAATATGGTACAGAATCAATGGTTCAAAGTTCAGGGGTACGTAACACCTTTTTAAAACAGCTATCACTGAACAATCTCCTAATTAATGTATGGAGGGGAGTGCAAAGAATAAACTAAAAGCTAAACTTAACAGCAGACAATTCAAACTTACAAGCTGAACAGCATGGTGCATTTTGTATTCCTCCTCACTCTGGTGACGTTGCTGGACCTTTTCATTATGCTTTGCAATACAGATTTCCTGTAGAGACATAAAATACGAATTTCAAATATCAATTTACAGGCTATAATGCTATATTTAGCAAGTAGCACACAGAATTGGAAAAATAAGAATTACAAAGCCTATGTCAGACAAGCTAATGTCAGTATGAAAGCAGCAACAACCACCAATTTGTCAAATATTTTTAAAAATCCTTGAGTAACTCTATGTATTTGTACACACTGATAATAACTCTCAAATATACAACATTTCTGTTTATGTAACCAGAGCTTCCCATTTACAAGCCTCATTTTATCTTTTGCATGTATAATCTGCAAGCACAAACAAAAAGGTCATTATAAGTTTATGCATGTACAGGCAGGTGTACTTATGATATCAAGTTCATCAAGTAATGTCTACTTTAAATACAAGCACTTACTACCTTGCCTGCAAATAAAAGTAGGTAAAACAAAACAAACCAAACAACCCCCTCACAAACACAAAAACCCCACAAAACAAAAACCCCAAACTTTAGTAGGTAGTATAAAAAGAACTGAAATACGAACCAGTTACAAAGGCAGGTGCAGGAATTTACAGTACACAACAAGAAGGTTCATATGACAATACTGAGGACCAGGAAATCAGACAGTATGGGCAATGAAATTAGGCCTGGTACAAGCACCACACTGAATGAAGTCTGATGTGTTGCTAGAAACAGATGGCTGTCTAAAAGGGGCAGTGTTAGGAAGCAGCACACTGAAGTATGGGCTTCCCAGACATCAGTAAACTTGGTTTGCTGGGTGGAACCAGACAGGAGTGTTAGCATTGAAAGCAGAGCTTGGGGCAGCCATCAACAAAAATACTACAGAAGTGGCAACAAGGCACAGAAACAAGGAGGAGAGGGATAAGGAAAGCCCATTTTGGACACTTGGAAATGCCAAAAAAAGCTACATTCTCCTTCAAGCTGACTACCAACATACTGTGTTTACATAAAAAGGTAGACAGCATTTCTGTATTGGACAGAAACAGAGGCTGTCTTGGCGTTTCTAAAAACGCAGAACCATCAATGTCACTACCATACACAGGGAACCGAGAAGAGCGTAAGTTTCTGTGGAAATCTGCCCCTTCTTCATTAGTGGTGTTTGCAGAGCTGTTTTTCCTGATGAAAAGAGTTTTATTAATACAGCTGGAAAATTATTCCATTTCATTTCTAACTGCAAAAGCACAAATTCCCTCATTCCTGCATTTCGAAGACACAGCAATAGTTTCAGAATATGAAAGACATTTTTATAATACTGTGACTGATTAAACTTTCCAGTTTATTTTCTATTGAAGTGTTAAGTTCAGTTATTGAGACACATATATTAAGAGATATAGAAAAGTGTTATAAATATAAATGTATGATAGATTTGGGTCTTTTTTTTTTTCATTTTTTTTTTTAACATGCTTCACACACACACATTCATGAAATATTTTCTGCAACCTACTTTAGATCTCTAACTTCAAATAACAAAAAAGACCAGAAAGAGATGAAAACTTGCTGTAGCACAAAATCAGAAATCTAAATAATTGTAACTAATTACAATTAGTTACAATTGTAATTGCACAGAAATGATCTAAAAGAAAACAAGGGTTGCAATTTCATAGGGACAAATGCAGGGTTGTACTTGTAGACAACATAGTGACAGGGGAAAAAAAAAAAAAAAAGAGAGAGATGAAGGGAAAGTCAGCAGCATTAAACAAAACTATTTGGATAATTGTAGCAGGTGACAAGCTGAAAACCAACAAACTCTGGCAAAAAAACCACACAATCCCAAATCATAAACGGATGAATGAGAAGGAATACAGCCTGCTGCACATGTGGAATAATTCCTCCTTCTCAACACTAGGAAAGCAGGAGCATTATGTGTAGTGAAAGCCACGCTTCTAGAAAGCTCTTGACCAACTTTGTGGAATTGAGAGAGCATAAAGAAGTAATTTTAGTTTTTCTTTTAATCATCTGACTAATTTAACAGTATCAAAATGTACTTCTTTAAAGGCACAAAAAGCGAGAGCTGAGAAACCATTTCAATCCTCATCACTGTATAAAATAGCACACTGAAGACTAGTAACATGTATGTAGAAGAGATCTGCTTTAGCTACTTAATCTGCATTAAATCATTCTAAGTGAGCCTTTCTTTCAGACTGAAAAGCATCCAATTAAAGGGTTAGTTTCTCACTTAGTAAGATGGTATGTGCACAAACTGTATTTTACTCTAACTGTTCTGGGTAGTTATGCTTTTATGTTATTGCTGTAATAATAACAACAACATGAAAGCCTAGTGATGATGATGATACCAAGTAATCCTATGCCAGTTGTCACCTGTTTTGTCATGGGCTCTGCTTTAAATTGTAGATTTGCAAAGCAGTGAAATTGCCTTGTTAAATGGACACAGCAGTACATGAAGAAGCTTCCTACATCAAAGTATGCATTATAAACATCCACCAAACAGCTTCATCAACCAGATGCTTCTTCCAGTCTCCTCACAATAATGAATATTTTTTCCTGGGTGTAAAATAATTCCATTTTTTCACATCTCTATTTTTCTAAATATATTCTTCTACACACCTACTACATAAACCACCCCACCTTTTTCATCTTTAGAATTTGCTACAAAACCAGCTTGCTAATGGAACAGCTGCTTGTTCCATATGATAATCTAATTAATACCACTGTGCAGCCAGTAGGGGGTAGACTGGGATAACAATAGTGATACCTTGGATTAAACATTCATAGCTCGCTTCAAGAAATAGGAAAAAAAGACCACTATTAAAATCTTAGTTTTGATTAACTCATTCACTGTCATCAACAAATGGAGTAGTAGTTTTGTAGAGGAAAAAAAGGAAAATGAAGAATTTATACTCTTCACAGTAGTACAGTTAAAGAACATCAACCTCTGTAAAAACATTTTAAAAACCTGGCTCAGTTACTCATCATGACAACTGGGTAAGGTTTCTAACAAACCTTCAGCACATATTTCCAAATAAAGTGTTGGTACAAATATTTGACAACATCATTAAGAAAATGTTAAGTATCAACTGCAAAAAACAGGGAAGAGACTTCTGAAAAATAAAATGAACAGAGAATCTATCTCATGCATTAATACAGGTTAGGGGTTGATGTGATGGAAAGCAGCTCAGTGGAGAACAAGTTCACTATGAGCCAGCAATATGCCCTTGTGGTCAATGGTATCCTGGGGTGCATTAAGAAGTGTGCAGCCAGCAGGTTGAGGGAGGCTCTCCTCCTTGTCTCGTCTGCCCTAGTAAGGCCACACCTGAATATTGTGTCCAGTTCTAGACTCCCCAGTTCAAGAGGGACGGGAAGCTACTGGGGAGCGTCCAACAGAGGGCCAAAGGTATCATTAGGGAACTGAAGCATCTCTCTTACAAGGAAAAACTGAGACCTGAGACTTTTTAGCCTGCAAAAGCGAAGACTGAGAGGGAGCCTTATCACTGCATATAAATATCAAAGTGTGGAGAACATGAGGATAAGGCTGGGCTCTTCTCAGCAGTATCTAGTGGTAGGGCACAGGGCAATGGGTACAAACTAGAACACAGGAGTTTTCCCTTGTACTTAAGGAGAATCTTTACTTTGAGGATGACAGCACTGGAGCAGGCTTCCCAGAAAAGTTGTTGAGTTTTGAAAGTCTCCAGAGAAGGAAACTCCACTGGACGTGTTCCTGTGCAACCTGGTCTAGACATGCCTGCATTACCAGGGGGCTGGAGTAGATGATCACCAGAATTCTCTTCCAACCCCTACTATTCTATAAGTCTATAGTCACAGAAGTCTCTATTTGTACTACTTATAGCCTTACTCTACATAGAATAAGTGATTCCCTTGATAACTGTGTTATCTTCTCCACAGAAAACGTTTTCAAATACATGGACGATGAAATTACCTCCTCTGAAAAATAAAAACTTATCACATAGAATAATTTCCTACTGCTCTCTTAATCATATCTGCTGCCAGAAAGAGGCATTCTCCAAAGGGACTCTTCAGCTGCCAAAAACCTAATAAAGAACAAGGACAATTTTTGAAACAGATGACAAGACTCTGATATACACCACTTAGTGTACAGCTTGGTTTTCATTTTCAACTAGTGGCCTAAAAAGATAAAGTAAAATAGAAAAAGAGAATAAAAACCAAAAACCACACTACCAAAACCTGACCAACACAAAATAGTGTGCTTGTTTTACAGGTCTGTCTTACTATACTTTGCTGAAACAAGCATGGTCAGAATACAAACTGAAGAGGATTAACTACACTCCCACCTCAGTTCAATAATAAATGTTTCTTAATTGAGAGAAACACACAAGACTTTTGAGAAAGAGCTGTACCACATTAGCATAGGTACCTTCCAAATGCAACCTCAAAAATTCCTGTTCTCCACTTAGCATTCAGTCATCACCACACTCATTCTCACCATTTATAGTCTGGTTTTGCATCCCATCTGTATTTGTGTCTGCATGCTTAATTTAAACCATGGACTCTTTAGAGGAGGAACCCTTTTTCTTCCTGGTTTTGTAAAGTACAACTACCTACACCAGGCACTATAAATTTCGTTCATTAACAACATTTTACACCATCTCTATAACGGTCACTCAAGATGAAAAGCTTGTCTATGTTTGAATCCAAGGGACAAGAGTCTTGATTTTCAGTTAATTGCTAGTAAACTCAGTAAAGCTATGAGTTATTTGGCAATACTAAAGAGCAGTTACAGTAAACACCTCTAAGATAAATATCCATCAGAATGATTACATTCTTTTCTGCCCAATGAGTGCAATAAAATGGCACATGGCAACAGATTCTGCCTATGCTTTTTGACTGAATAAATATATTTTTATTTACCCTTGCAAGTTTAAATACACACTGTCCTGGTATTTTTTCTTTAGAAGCTGAAAGCTAAGTGTCCTACTCTGGAACTCAACTGCTGATACAACTACACTGGGCAACAAAATCAGCAGAGAGCTGGAACTAATTCTGAGAGCACTGCAGTGTCTGTGCTGTGATGCCCAGAAGTGAAGTTCCACACAGAGACTTTATCTCAGCTCCTGAAAGCAGTATAGCCACGTTCCTCTAGCACAACGCTGAGCAGACATGACTGTATTGCTCTTACGTGCAAACTAAGACAAGCAATACTACCATAACCAACTTCATGTCTCAGTGCACAAGTATGCATGCTGCAGAAAGTGTTACAGCTTAGAACTGATTTCTTCATCTTAATGTATTTTGTCATAGCATAACCTTGAAAGAAATGAGCCAATTGAAGGCAACTAGTTCATCATACACATAAGAAGGCATACTACAAAAAAATCTCAACTCCTTCTTCCGGATTACTTCTTGACGTGTTAACTCCCCTAAGGATAAGTAAGGAACAGCAATCAGGCTGTCTCTTTTAAACAGGTTTGTTGAATCTGTAAGACGCCAAGAAAATCTTTTCATATTTAGACAAAAGTAGCATAATTATGTAGCCTATATTAATTAGCTCAACATGACAGATAGGCTTTATTTCTTGAACTACCAAAAAGCCAGCTTCTTGGTATTTTTTTCTTCTTACAAACTCAGTATCTCTGGGCAAACTACCACTTCACAGAACTGGCTAACAACGTATCTTTTATAATAATTTGCAGCCTTCTCCATATTGTGGAGACAGGACAACAACTGAAGAAGTAAAAAAATCTAAAATATATCAACTTTTGTTTGTTCTGTTATCTGGATGCATTAGTTGTGAAGGAGGGGCACGATCTATAGGTTTTACCCTGAGTCTGCTAGAACTGTTTATATAGAGGGATCATCTCCCACATCAAGAGACATGACTAGGAATTTACAAACACACCAACCCCTGATCCCAAAATAGAATGAAGTTTCCACTGAGAGTTTCAAATAGCTCTCTAAAATCTTGGAGTCTTTTCCACTCATGAAGCCACCTGACTCCTTAAAAATATATATTGATGTAACCACAAACTGCTAGGGAACAATAAACAAGTCATTCTAGAAAAAAGGAATTAATGTATTTACATACACTTGATATATGATTTTGAAACATTACCTATTCTGAAAGAATTTTCTGTACACCATCCTAATCATGTAATATATGACAGTATCCCTAAACAGCAGACCTAGTTTTACAAATTAAGAATGTATCCTGGGTTTCATGTATGCCAAATACCATGTCAGTGACACATGACATAAGTTTACAAGGATAAGGTACAAGAATGAAAATAGAACTCAGTGAGAAAACATGCTTGAAAATGATCTTCTGAAAGTATATATAAAACTACTCTGTAAAAATATGTATTCTAGCATGTACTTTACACATGGCAGTATTCTGATTAGTTAATAGAAACAAGTTTGTTATCTTCAAAGCAAGTAAAAGTAAACTGAATATTTAATACATGCTAATGTATCTGGTGCTCTTTAAAACAACTTCTATTAAGCAGCAAATATAACCCACAAAAATATCTGCAAGACCTGGAAGTTGCATCTGAAGTTTTGAAGTTTTATTAAATTCGCTAATTATGTTAGAAATTTGCAATTTAATGGTACCTTCTTATTTCTGAGGTAGGCTTTCTTGGCAGAAATACGTCCACGTCTTGCTTCCAACTGGCGGGTTTTTTGCTGTAACTTCTGCAGCTCCTCTTTCTGTAAGTGTATAGGTGTTGCCATATCCTCTTTCTCCAGCATGGCTTCCATACTTTCGTAAGTGTCATAATATACCACTTCATCTCTCTTTTCTGTTTTAAAAATGTCAGCAATGAAAAGGTCAAATCAGTAGTTCATATTTGATTAACGTTATCCTTTGTTTAACAACAACCCTCAACTGCAAGATTTAACGTAGAACGATGCTACAATCCTTTCAGAGGACTATCAAAAGGTCAGAGGATAAGCACTAAACAGCAAAGCACTGCAGGGCTTTAAAGTTTGTATGAATAATATAAATCAATTAACAATGAAGCACAGTCTGGCATGCAAAAAGCTCAGAGCATTAAAAAACAGACATGAACTGTCAACACTTGTCTCTGTGGCCTAACTTCAGCACAATGTCCCCACACGACTTTGGGTCTATTAACTAATACAAGGGACCCGTGACATGCAGTAGCATCGCCTGATCTTCACTGCAAAGTTCAGACTCTGTCTGAAGTCTTTGGCATGAGATTCTTCTGTCACAAACAACTATTGATTTCATAAAAGGGGAATCAATCAACAGAATACCAAAAGTCTTCTTTTAGGAGGTTTCTGACCTCCCAGTTACTGCTTTGCTCAGAGGCAGCAGAGGTAAGGTAACTTCAAGGCAATTCTTCAAAGTATTATAGGCCTGAAAAGCACATCATTACTAGTATTTTAACAACACTCATGATTTTTAGCCTTCTTAGTGATACATTCACTGTAACACTGAACTCCTGTCTGTATGCTGACTTCCCTCCAAGGACAGAGTGATGATTATAAATCCTTGCAGAATGTTGGGGATAATCAGCAGCAAAGACATCTTGTTCCTTCTTTTACCAGCATACCAAGCAGCTTATTTTTGTAATACACTGAGAGGGATATGCCTTACTGCCAGGGGAAACAGGCAGATACATCTGTCTTGACTGTGGAGTTGATGAAGTGTCACTTGCATCAACTACTTCAGCAACACTGTAACTTCCTCCTTCTTCTTCTACTAGATTTTTTGGGGAAAGAGGTAGAGCTTTCTTCAGTACACTGCTTTAAAAGCTGTTGTCAATTAATGTTACTTATGTGTAAAGTCTCCACTGCAACCAAAATTCTGATTGCCGTGCTAATTACAGCTCAGCAGAAAGACATGGTTTCAGCTCAGCAGAAGCCATGGCAGGAGCATAAAGGAAAGCACAGCACTGTATTACCTTTAAAATAAAAGTACTCCAGTGCTCACTTTTGGAAAAAAAAAAAAAAAACAAAAAACAAACCCACAAAGTTTCATTTATATGTAAAACTGCCAAGTCACTTGAACCTACTTTGAAACATCAGAGAGTAAAAATAAGACTCACGGCTAACAACCACTGTATTTTGCCATATACTTATAAAATGAGAGCATTTACATTGAAATTTAGATTTATAACATGCTTGTGTGGGGGGAAAAAAGACAGGAATTTATAAATGCATCCACCACAAAACCATCTTACAAGGATATACAAATTGTGTGTGTCGATACAGTTCAACCCTCTAAACTCTAATAAATGCACATTTTGTGAATTTCAGAGTAGGTATTTGCTTAATAACTGTAAAAAATTACTACTGTTGTTTAGAATATGACAACCTATTATCATTTGATACTTTTCAGATCTCATGTGCTGAATTTGCAGATGAAAATGTTTTTTTCTTCTAGTTTACAGCTAACTAGAAACAAATCAAATTACACTCTCAAAAAATTCTGTTACAACTTCATTAGTAGTACTGTTATGTCCTTCAAATTGAAACAAAATTCAAAATTCTCTGAAATACCTCTGCAGAGCCAATACTGTCAAAGAGTGAAACACAGCAACAGCCTCTGAGTCACTAGGACACATGTATTCCAAATCATACAGATGTGCACAGTTAAAAGACTATTACTCTACTGACTATGAAGTACACTTCAAAACATCACAAAATATGCAACAGATCATTCCTTTCTCTTTCACAACACGGAAAAAAAACATACTACATCCATGGGTTTAGATGCTTTCATTCCAATCTCAACAGTCTTGAAGAAATGTAGTCACTTTAGTGTCAACATTCTTCATATTCATTTTCTCTCCCTTCCACCTAAGTGAAGTCTATCCTTTGAACAAAATTCAACACACATTCCAAGTGTAGTATTTTTCAATTTCTGTCCTACAGGATATGAACTCAGAGTTCTTAAAACCCAGTAATTTCTGGCAACATCTACAGCTGTCTTTAAAAGAAAATGGGGCCGGCGGGGAGGGGGAGGAGGTGGGGAGAGGGGAGGAACCACAACCAAGAACTTTTGGATTTATTATTTAAAAATATTTTCAAACTTAGAACAGCAAAGGAAGTCATCACACTGAATTACTAAGTTGCCATGGTGGAAGGAAAGGGTTGGTTGTACAGCTAACTGGGAGATCTGTTGAGTAAGGTTGTGGAGTTTGGGATTTTTTCGTATTTCTGGTGAAAGAATTAGTGACAAGCGGAAATGACCTATCATGTTCTTAAAGCACACCTGATCTCAGAGGGCCCTTACGTTTTCTATCACTACATCAGGATTTTGATACACGCTCCTTCTTAACCTTCTATTAAAGAGACCTCCTTCAGTCCTTGTATAAGCAAGCCTTACTGATTTTCCAAGTACAGAAATTATTTGTCTATGAAGGACTAATAAATAGCTCTCTATAGAGGCACTGGTCAAAGCTGACACATTTCTCTCATTTACAGAGTTTTCAGACCCCATCATCCATACATGGAGAATTCTTGCCACCACAAGCCTAAAAGGAGATACACACAACCGTAAGAAGCAGCTATGATACCTATTGTTTTCTGGTTTCCCAGAGGCAACTAGCAATACAATCCAGCTTCAAATCTCTCTTCTTAAGAAACTTTTCCATCTGTAACAAAACTTGCTATGCAAGCCCTAATATATTAAACAATAAAGCAGAGCTCACAAGAATAAAAGCATTATTTATAGTTCAGGTCTAAATGACACTGGACACTTCATTCAAAAACACTGTACCTGTACCCTATCCATAATTTTTAACTACACAAGGCATACTAGATTCTGGAAACATAAGGTTTGCATCACTGCTCTAAATCAGTGAGATGACAATACAACAAGCTTCAAAGTTTAGCTGAAGGACTCTGATTTGGTTTTCAAAAGGTATTCCTGCAATCACTTTAAAGAAATTACAAATCAGTGCAAATACTTAGTAAGGCAGAACAAGTATTAAGACATTTCTTCCCCCATGAATTGAAGCAGACCGAACTTCTGTATGTGTATGCATATGCCTTAATAACAGGTGTAAATTTAAATATAACAATACTTATTTTAGAAGATCCACTATTCTTATTTCATTCCCACAGGCTTTACAGATTTATGTGTTAATCAAAATGTATAGAGCACCTGACATCATTCTCCTGATGCTTTCCAACTGCGCTGTCAGCAGCAGCTCTTCATATTTCAGGATCTCAAACTGCACTTCATATAATTGAAGCTGTAGATCATAATAATCAGCTTCTAACTGGTCCAAGTGGGCTATGGCTTCTGTACCACCTTTCAGGCTCTGCATCTAAATAAAAAGAGGTGGGGGGGGAAACAACCACATATAAAAGAACACCCAAAAACCACACAACTTGAGGATAATAATTATAAAAAAAACCAACACAAACTACAATTACATCTATGCACACTCTGGTTCACTAAATATATCATGTTAAAATTGAACATATAGAGATAATAGGTTTTGATCAGCTACACTTTTTAGATATCTTTAATATCTGATATATTTTCTATATAACAATAAAAAAGTTATGGCACTAGATTATACTTTTGGACTGTCCAAATGATACAGTGCATAGTGTCAAACAGCCCTACCACTCATGTACTCTGCTACATGATCCTCTGAAGATACATTAATTAAATTAGTATTTTCTTATACTCAGTTCAAAAAGTCTAAAACTTGTTTTTCTCAGCATCTAGAAAACTACAGTTAAAACTGTCATTAAAACTGAACTGAGGAAAAAAAACACAAAAGTGAAAGGTGGTGGAAACAGAGACCACCACACACACTGATCCTCTTGCAATGACCATGTAAGCATTGTTTATGAAGTCCTTCACAGAAGAATAAAAGATGCAAAGTATTTATATATATTTTACAGCCTATTCATATCATATGTTTGACACAGAAAAGTGACATGAGACACAATCAAGGTGAACTCATATCATCCTCTTCAACTCAGCCAAACAAGATTTAATTGCCTGGTGCAGTTAGGCATTCAGACCATATTTTAAAAATAATGACATGTAAGGAGGTGTTAGGTGCTGTCTCACTTTGGAGGAAATTCAAAGCCATGCAGCTCTAAAGCTGCATGTGGAAGAATGAGGGCCACACCCAAGTTCTCTACCTGCTCAAAAAGATGCATCTGACAAGATCTCTCAGGTAACGGATGAAAGTAATTGCAAATTTCACTGGAGATTTGTGATCATCATCACACACAGTCCAGTTTCTGTATTACAGACGTTGAATCATTAAAAAGGGATGTGTACCAAGGGATGCGAACTACAGGATCTAGCAAACTATGCATTTAAAAAAAGATAAATGTATTTGCTAGCATGTTTTTACATCCTGGTTGTTTCTTCAAGGTGTAAAACTGTAACTGCAATTAGTAGCCAGAAATGTGTTTCCTCGTTTTTATTTATCACATATAAATGTATTTATCACATATAAATGCAACTAAGCTATGCAAATCACAGACTTTTCATAAAAGACTGCACTGAGACATAAATGGGCCATCTGCAAAAGTATCAGTTTATCATTATATAGTATCAGTTTATCATGTTATCAGTTTATCATGATTTGATAGACTGGAGAGTATCAGCGGCTGTACACCCCATTGCATTGATGGCTCAATAGAGTTGCTACCAGGTTCTAAGAACACGGTCATTCTCATCTGCTGTCATTTACAAAATAACTAACCTGTGGGTCACAGCAACAATCTGTATTACCTATCTCTAGAAATATACATTAATAACTACTATTAATTTTTCTATTATCTGTTACAATTTTAAGTCATTTAGAATAAAAGATAATTAATCAGGTTGTAAAAAAGACCTTCAAGATCATCGAGTCCAACTATCAGCCAACACCATCTAATCAACTAAACCATGGCACAAGGCAACCCATCCAGCCTCATCTTAAACACCTCCAGCGATGGTGACTCCACCACCTCCCTGGGCAGCCCATTCCAAAGGCAAATCACTCTTTCTGTGAAGAACTTCTTCCTAACACCCAGCCTAAACCTCCCCTGGAACAGCTTGAGACTGTGTCCTCTTCTTCTGGTGCTGGTTGCCTGGGAAAAGAGACCAGCCCCCACCTGGCTACAGCCTCCTTTCAGGCAGTTGTAGAGAGCAATAAGGTCTTCTCTGAGCCTCCTCTTCTCCAGGCTAAGCAACCCCAGCTCCCTCAGCCTCTCCTCACAGGGCTTGTGCTCCAAACCCCTCACCAGCTTTGTCGCCCTTCTCTGGACACCTTCCAGCAACTCAACATCTTTCCTAAACTGAGGGGCCCAGAACTGGACACAGGACTCAAGGTGTGGCATAACCAGTGATGAGTACAGGGGCACAATGACTTCCCTGCTCCTGCTGGCCACACTGTTCCTGATCCAGGCCTTCTTGGCCACCTGGGCACACTGCTGACTCATGTTCAGTCTACTATCAACCTGTACCCCCAGCTCTCTTTCTGCCTGACTGCTCTCCGGCCACTCTGACCCCAGCCTGTGGCACTGCATGGGGTTGTTGTGGCCAATGTGTAGAACCTAGCACTTAGATGTCTTAAATCTCATACTGTTGGACTCTGCCCATCTGTCCAGCCTCTCAAGGTCCTTCTGCAGAGCTCTCCTACCCTCTAACAGATCAACTCCTGACCTCAGGTTGGTGTCATCTGCAAACTTACTGATGATGGAATCAATCCCCTCATCCAGATCATCAATGAAGATACTGACCAGGATGGGGCCCAGCACTGATCCCTGGGGGGACACCACTAGTGACTGGCTGCCAGCTGGATGTGGCACCATTCACCACCACTCTCTGGGCTCGGCCCTCCAGCCGGTTCCTAACCCAGCACAGAGTGCTGCTGTCCAAGCCATGAGCTGACAGCTTGGCCAGGAGTTTGCTGTGGGGGATGGTGTCAAAGGCCTTGATGAAGTCCAGGCAGACTACATCCACAGCCTGCCCCACATCCACCAGGCAGGTCACCTGATCATAGTAGGAGGTCACATTGGTCAAGCAGTACCTGCCCTTCCTAAATCCATGCTGGCTGGGCCTGATCCCTTGGCCATCCTGTAAGTACTGTGTAATTGCACTCAAGATGACCTCTTCCATACTCTTGCCTGGCACTGAGGTCAGGCTGACAGGTCTGGAACTCCCTGGTTCCTCCTTCTGGCCCTTCTGGTGGATGGGCATCACGTTGGCCAGCTTCCTGTCATCTGGGACCTCTCCAGTGAGCCAGGACTGTTGAAAAATGATGGAGAGTGGCTTGGCCAGCTCATCTGCCAGCTCTCTCAGCACCCTAAGTTGGATCCCATCTTGTCCCATAGACTTGTGGGGATCCAAGTGGCTAAACAAGTCTCTAACTACTTCCTCCTGGATTACAGGGGAACTATACTGCTTCCTGACTCCATCTGCCAGCTCAGGAGGCCACTTGTCCAGAAGACAACCTGCCCTGCTAGTAAAAATTGAGGAAAAGAAGGTGTTAAGTACCTCTGCCTTTTCCCCATTTTTTGTTACAATATTCCCCTCCATGTCCACTAAGGAGTGGAGGTTGTCCTTGCCCCTCCTCTTGCCGTTAATATATTGGTAAAAGCATTTTTTGTTGTCCTTCACAGCAGTGGCCAGTCTAAGTTCTAAATGGGCTTTTGCCTCTCTAATTTTTTTCCTACATGACCTAGCAACATCCTTAAACATTTCATGGGTTACCTCTCCTTTCTTCCAAAATTATATTTCTTCCAAAAGGAATATCCTGGTTTTATCTTGTGTCCAGAAAAGAGGAGCTAAATGTTTTGCCAGAGAATGTGTTTCAGTTCTGCAGATCCTTTCTTGTTAAGACTGCAACCCTTCTTCTCCAGTATAGGATTCCCAGTCATATCTGTTGCATCCAATTTTGCATACTTCCTTAAGTGTTTTTATATTCTCAAAGCCTTCAGCCCCTGTATACTCCTCCAATATTCCAATCTTCTCCTTTTCCTATGCAAGCCCTAATTCTTTTGCACATCAAAACAATCACTCAAACTGAGATCCCATTCAACAAATATTGAGAGAAATTCTCCACTAGGAGAAAGATAAGATGAGCTACAGAAAAGGTTATGCATGGCTTCTCTAAATAGATGAACGCATTCAAAATAATATTCCCTGATACTAGGGCTGGATTCTGTCATCAGCTCTTAGCTATGGATGTCAACAAACTGATAAACATAGTTTCCAGACAGTTTGGCTTTCTAAGTTTAGAAAGCATTGAAATGGAGAAAACTTCATTTTCATGCTCCAGATCCTGCATGTACTCTCTCTTCCTTGCACATAGAGCTGTCTTTCAAACAAGTTCCTAAATCAGGCACAGTCTATCAGGTGTAAAAACCTACCAAACTATAGAGTGCCAAAGTTTGGAGTTCTCTTGAACCCTTTCATAACAGAGCCACCATGTTTAGTCAAGTTTTGATAAACCACTTACAATGTAAAAACAAGTATCTGATTAGACAGAATGCAAAAGACATTTGTATGACGGTCAATTCTTAGCACTGAATATCCATGTGATAGCAAATGTTGAAAGAGAATTGGTCGCTTCTTTTTGTTTTGCTTTTAAAGAGGTACAATAAAATTCAAAAAAGGTGGCTTTTTTCTGCTAAGACATTTAAACAATCTAATGCTTTCCTCAGGAAAGCTGTACCTAGCACAACCACCTCCAGAACAGTGCTTTAATAATCAAGATAAGCTGAGAGAGAGCAGCATAAGCAGCTAGTCATCTGTGTATTTACTACCATTCAAACTCCTTCCATCGGGAATGTCAGAATTATTCTATAAAGGTGGTAGTGCTTTTGAGAGCTGAATTGTGGAGATTACACAGCAGCATATTTTGGTCCTATGCCTTATGTTCATTTTATTCATCTCAGTGAAGAGCTGTAAACATTAACAGTAAAAATTGTCTTCCCGGTTGACTAACCAGGAAAAGGTGAACTCCCTTTGTCTAACATGGTAGAGCATAGTAAGAGACTCCTTTATTATTAAAAGACGAAAAACAACTCTAAAGTCTGAGGTTTAATTGCTTTGACTTTAAGTACATCAACAGTCCTTAAGGTTTGGGGGGCTTTTTACACGTCTTATTTTTCTATTTATTGCTAAAAAAAAATACCTCTTCTTTCAGTGCATGTTTCTTCTGCTCCAAACAGATTTCTTTAGCACGCATCAACTGCAAAGTCTCCTTAGAAACTGCATACTGAAGCTTTTCCATACGTTCCACTGCTGCTGCCCATGCCGCCTTACCAAATTTTTTCTGGTCTGCTCGCATTCGATCATACACAGCTACGGAAGGAAGAACAGGTAGACAGTTTACCAGTCTACTCTTCAGATCATTAGTGTTTCTACTGCACGGACAACACACAAATTTGTGTCCAAATGCATACAAAGTTCTTTTGGCAGAGAGCAGGTATTATATATTAATGTTCAAATTCAGAATGTAAGTACTCTGAGAATTCATGTAAATTGGCAATTAGCTATTAGTTGATCAATTCCAGTTTTTGTTACCCACAGAGGGACCATTCTGAATAGACGGTATTTGGAAGACCTGAACCACTGGTTCTGGCTTCTTGACAATAAAAATCTCACTAATGCTACCATAAGGCCACATTTTCCATGCTTCCAAAAGCAACTAATGATCAGTGACTAAAGTCTCCTGTTCCTCTTTGTAACTTCTACACTGCAGACCTAAGTTTAAACAAATCAGCAGAGTAGAAAAAAAAAAATAAAAATTAAAGTGCTGCAAGAATACCAAATTAAATTCATATAACATTTGTTCTTTAAGTCAAAATGCAGATTGCTTCACAAAATTACTTCAATTAGCTAAACAAATTATAATCTGAAATTAATATGCAAACATGAATGAGAATCTTTTCAGGAAGACTTCATAAAAGAAGAGAGTTGCTTGCCTGATTCAAATTTTCTAGTCTTGAGGCCCAGACAAATCTAAGCTGAAATACATGAGATTGTCACCCCTTTTAATTTCAAATAATCGTATGATATTCCACACTTAGCTTTGCAAAGCAAAAAGCACAAAAAGTCACACAATTAAAACCACAGTCTTGTGGTGCTAGAAGACATTACGTGTCGTTCTTAGGTTACCTTTATGTTCTTATGTGTAATTCCTGTTATCTGTTATTTATATATATATATATATATATATATATATATATATATATATATATATATGCAAAACCACTTGGTGATCAACAGGAGGCAAACAAAACTCAAAACATAACAACATGTATACCAAATATCTATGGCTGTAAATAGTTTCCAGGCATTTAACTTCTTAATATTTAAAGCTATGAAAAAGTTTACGGAAAGATAGAGGAAACAAAAAGGACAGTGGTTTCAAAGGAATAAAGACTGCCATGTCCAGTATCGAGGACAGAAACTCAGGGACTCTATAGCCTCTAAATCCTTTGTAAATACACACTGCAGCTACTACAGTCATATTGAGAAAGTGATGAAACTTGTTTCCAAAATTTTTATTTGGCTCACTTCTGCTGATGTTCTGAAAAGGATTATTGGTGAAAGATATAAATAAACACAGAAGAAAAAAAACACATAGGAATGAACTGCATTTTGCTCACGAAATAAATAAATCATAGTAAAATACAGAACTTGGTGTACATTAAATAAAATTTTAATATACTTTCTTTGATTTGGTAAGAGTAGAAAATAACTACCTTTCTGTGTTTTAGCTGTTATTTCGAAGTATTTCACTGTAAGATCTTGAATAGAGAGCACAGCCATATGGGCTTTTCTCTGCCAATCAGCATCTTCTTTCTGTAGACTCTCAATTCTTCTGGGTCCTAGATAGTCATTCTCTATAGAGATCTGAAAATAAATCAGTTCATAATTAACAACACAATTGTTGCTATTTTTCCAACAGCAACCAGTTGCAGTGTGGCTAAGAAAGAAAAACAATAAAGAGAGAAAACAACCAGAAAATTACTATAGCTTGTATTCAAAAGAAAATAAACCTCTTTCAAGTGCTCCTTTCTCTTGAAAAAGTACATCCACTATTTAATTACTTCTCTTACTAGAAGCACAGTAATATGACTATGCTTCAGTATTGCCTACATTGTAAATGTAATTTTCCTTTGGCCTGTATATTTCATTCGGCAGTATCTTTTCATTAAATATCCTACTACCTTCAGATACTGAGCTTGTTTCATACAGACTTTCTTCCAGCCTGAAATACTTCATTCTAAAGTAAATGAATGTTCATCAGTCATAATGAAGCTGGAAAAAAGGGATGTGTTAGTGTATTGCTAACCAGAAATATTTCAGAAGTTTTTTGTTATTATAAGTGACTTTTAAAAACCTATCTTCCTAGTGCCTGGGAATTCAAGTATCTTTTCACAGCCAAGATAAGGCAATTTTATTTTGAACTGGCAACTATCTGAAGCTGGTAAAAGATTTTAAAATTCTTTTTAGAACTTAAAACCATCACTTTCTTTGCCAAAACTGTAAATTTTTTGCACATTTCTGAAGTAATTAAGAACTATCACTAACAGACTATGTATCTAAGTAACTAAATATTTAAGACTGCTCTTGTAACCCCAAAACCTTAACTCTGAATATCATTCATTTACATCAGCCAAAACACCTCACTACTACAGGCCCCAAAATGCTTGTAATCTTTTACATCCCCAGATACTTTAACCAGAAGTTCTAGTGCATCAAATATTAATCTTGACTTCAGTCTGGTTTCAAAGAGTCATTCCACTCTATAGTGGAAGTGTTATAGATGACTCCTGAAAGGGATGACTTCTTGAAAGGGATTGGCATAAGTGGGAAATAAAGGCTAGAGAAATTTTTAGTTAGGGACACCAAGAATAATTAGAATAGAATAAAATAGAATAGAGTAAACCAGGTTGGAAGAAACCTTCAAGATCATCACATCCAATCTATCAACCAATCCAACGCACCATCTGTTATAGATGACTCCTGGTAAAAGTTTTTGGTAACAGTTTTATTGGCACTAAAAGATCTTAAAAAGGTAATAAAAGGCGATAAAAGCAATAAAAGCAAGCAAAGCAACCGGTTGGGCATGCAAGGGTACAAAACTTCACCCCACCGCAGCTTTACAATAGCTTTCTTCATCTTACATAGTTACATCATCTACACAAACAAACTTATGCTAAATAGAAGGCAGGCATATGATAGTGAGTCTTCAGAATAGGTGATCAAATCCCTTCTCCCTATATTCTGTGTGGTAGGGGTCAAAGCATCCACTTGCATGCCTGCTCAGTCGTCCGGGCTTCTTATCTAAAGAAAACAAATTCTCAGTTCTTCTCCTCAGCCTTGGTGTCTCCAACTAGCCAAACACACTGTCTCTGTTTAATATGCTGCTCCCGCTTTGTCCTCAAAACAGGCTCCTGCAAGCTCCTGACCCGTGCACTCTGAATTCTCTACCTTTAACACAAATCACAGAATCACCACTATATTCATAACAGAAGTGACTGTTCAGGATCTACCACTGCACATCCATTTAACCCATCTCTTAGAAGGATGACTTTTATGAGTAAACATTGTATATAGATACCTTCTGAGCAATTTTTTATTTTTTGAAAAATGTGTGGGCTAGTCTAGTAAGGTATTTGAATCTACTTAAATATTTACCCAAAAAAATTTAGAAAGGCAACAGGCAAAATAAAAATGCAAACAAACAGTAAGTAAATTTTATGAGATAGGTTGTAACGTGTAATTGATGGAGTACATATGGACCATGATTCCCAGAGGGAATGCTTATGAGTGGACAGACATGAGTTTCCAAATAAATGTCAAACTCTGAATGACAACTGGTGAAGTTATCCTTTCCATTTACACACAACTCTTACAGAAAGCAAGGTAAGAAACAACACAGTTAAAAATCTTCCTTTCCTATTCCTTGGTAAAGATGGGGTAATTTGATACTGGAATTGACACAGGATCACTACTGAGTAATGTGAGTAATGTTCTTGTTAGCCATTGCTTCTAAGAGAGTAAGAAGCATTGAAGTGTTATTTTTTCAGAAAGTTTTGCCTGCCAAAGTATTATTCACCCATGACACAAGCGAAAGAGATTTGTGATGGCATAGTACATTTGTTCTTTGCTCTTTAGAGCAAGTATTTACAAGTAACAAAAAAGGGAAGTGTGACAATGCCAGCTACGAGCAGTGTGAGCAATCTGGCAGTGCAGGCCTAGAGCCTGACATGGTGGTAGGCCATGCTCAGCATAAGTGCAGAGCCAGATAGCAGTACGCCAGAACAGTGCTGTGCCTGCAGCACTGTAACTAAAACAAGACGCTGGTAGCTAGAAGCATAGTAAGTTATCTTGGGACAACAGGACATGCACCTGCATCAACAAACCTCACGTGTCATCCGTAGTTGGACCAATAATCTATAATAGTGTGATGTGTGGTCATTCATAGGGAACCAATGAGACCATGCCAACAAGGCATACCAAGTTTATATAAGTTGTAGCAGTTTCCTTGCTACGCACTTCTTTTTCTGCCTGTCCTATCTCCTTTCCTTCCATGCTTTACTGTGCCATGCTTTCACCATAGGCCTGAGCCATAGGCCTGCAATACTGGAACAATAAAGGATCAGTACCGATCATATTGGTCAGCCATACTGATTCCAAGAACCTCTTTCGCCACCAAGTCTGGCTAAATCTGGCCAAATCTGGCTAAAGGGAAGCACCTTTCATTAACTGAAATCCCAAGTATGTCATCCATGCCATCTTTCACACCAAGGGCTTACATACAGCAAAGGCACAGAAAACACAAGGAGCCTTTGCTTTAGCAATATCTATACAGGTGTGCATGTTTATGCATAACCATAAGCAGATCATCATGATCCTGGAAGGCCTTATAAACTGGAGGAACAAGGAATAAGACGGGGTTGTAAACATTTATCTTGAACTGATGTGTCCTCATAATAGTTGTTTCATACTGCAGCCATTTTGGCTGCAGAGTTGATCGGGACCGGCACCCGGGACCACTGCGCTTGAACCGAGAGCTTTCTCCTTTGCTTTTGCTTTCTTTTCAGGGCTTTGCACGTCAGAAGGACCCCTAGTAGGTGGCAAGGTCCAGCAGGGTCCTCCTGTCATGTGCCAGCTCAGGATCGTGATGTCAGCTGTGGGAAGTTTAAAACCCGCCGGAGCTGTGCACATGATGCCATTTTGGCTGCCGAGCCTTCTGCCTGCCTGCATGTGCTGGGGCAGCTGCCTCTGTGGCAGCTCAGATAAATTATAAGATTTAGGTGGAATATATATTTTTTTTTTGTTTGGTTGGGTTTTTTTTAGTAACTAACAATAAAACCCTGAACCATGGTTATTGCTCGGACAAAGGCTATCAGAAAAGCAGTTATGTACCCAGACAGAGTTGGTGCATCAGCACGCAGGAGTCCGGGCTGCAGAGAGTGCTGGAGCCTGGCACTTGGAATGGAGGGGGAAGGAGAAAACACCTGTGTCAGGTGTGACCAGGTGAACTTTCTCCTAAATCTGGTGTCAGAGTTAAAGGATGAAGTGGCTGAGCTGAAGGATGAAGTATCAAGGCTCAGGTCAATAAGGGAATGTGAAAGAGAGTTAGATATGTGGGAGCAGGCTCTGCAGACCTCCCCTGCTGAAGGAAGCATCCCTGGAAACATGGAATGATGGATACAGGTCCCTGTCAGGGGTAGCAAGAGAAATCCATCCCGGCGCTCTCCTCCTCTTCCGTTACCCTTGCATAATAAGTATGAGGCCCTGCAGGCCGAGGGCAATGCAGATGAGAGGGCTGAGGAGCAGCCATCAGGGGAGATGCCTAAGGCCAAGCAGTCCCCACCAACTATAATGACCAGCTCCATGAAGAAAAAGAGAAAGGTTATAGTGGGGGCTCTCCCCTGAAGGATACTGAGGGACCCATATGTCGTCCCGACCCATCCCATAGGGAAGTGTGCTGCCTGCCTGGGGCACGGATGAGGACATCACAAGGAGATTCCCTAAGCTAATCCAGCCCCCTGACTATTAGCCATTGCTGGTAATACAAGCTGGAAGTGACTTCCAGAGGGCAAACTTAACTTGTTTAAGAAACTTGCTCGTAAAGTTCCCTGGGAAGCAGCGCTTAAGAACCAAGGGGTCCAGGATGGTGACAAATTCAGAATGACAAAGTTCAAAAATAAGCAATAGCTGCAAATGTTCAGAAGATCCAGTCCCCTGGGCTGATTCCTGGAGTAATAGTTTCCAGCAGCAAAGATCTTTACAACTCTCTGTAACTCTACTCATACTCTGGTGAAGTTCAGGGTAACACATTGAGGCCACTCACTAGCAACAGAAGGTATCTCAGACCATTAATGATGTATTAGAAGTCAAATGAATGATGGGAAGAGGGAGGAGGAAGGGTCAGGGAAGTTAACTGTAAGAATGGCAGAACTTGGCACTGCATATTACAAACAGGTAGTTGAAGGGTTAAAACTTGGAAGAGCCGAGCTCCAAGCACTACTGGACTGATAAGGAGACAGTGTTAGCCTTGACGACATGTGAACTATGGGAACGAGGTGCAGCAGTGTAGTTGGAGGAGCGCAGATACCTGATTACAAACTGTTATTAAAAAGTGTAAGACTTCACATATATCAGATTCTTATAACAGAGTCCCTGGTCTCTTAATTTTACTTTGATGTTTGCTAAAATCCTGATAAGATACAGGTATCTGTGTGATGCATTTTCTGTAACCAATCACAAACTGCTTCTGTGTTGTGTTAGCTTTTATAAAGAGAAGATTTGGCATAATAAAGTGGACACCTGGCCTGAATCAGGCTGAGCCCTGTCGCTTAATCGCAGCAGGTAGTCTTTTACCTAGAGCAGAGAGAGATATTCTCGTGTAAGGGGGAAGGAAAGCAGCTTGCTCTAGTATATGACTTTATAAGAGAATCTAGTCTTGGGGAAAGTAGATTCATCAGAAGGGGAGGCCTTGAGTACAAGCCCTATGAGGAGAGGCTGAAGGAGCTGGGATTGTTTAGCCTGGAGAAGAGGAGGCTCAGGGGTGACCTCATTGCCCTCTACAACTACCTGAAAGGTGGTTGTAGCCAGGAAGGGGTTGGTATCTTCTCTCTAGCAACCAGCGCCAGAACAAGGGGACACAGTCTCAAGCTGCGCCAGGGGAAGTTTAGGCTCGAGGTGAGGAGAAAGTTCTTCACGGAGAGAGTCATTCATCATGGGAATGTGCTGCCCAGGGAGGAGGTGGAGTTACCATCCCTGGAGATGTTCAAGAGGGGACTGAACATGGCACTTGGTGCCATGGTCTAGTCATGAGGTCTGTGGTGACAGGTTGGACTCGATGGTCTTTGAGGTCTCTTCCAACCTTGGTGATACTGTGATCTGTGATACTGTGGGACTCCAGAAGGGAATTCAATGGACAGTCTGCACTGTGCTCTTGAAGACAGGTCGTGATGAAAACAGTTGATTGCTGCTTATGATTATTAGTATTTGATCATTAGCAAAAGATGTACCTGATTATTAGTGAAAGATGTAGCTTAGACAAAATACAGTTATGAAATCACAGAATCACAGAATGTTACGAGGTTGGAAGGGACCTCCAGAGATTGAGTCAAAGCCCCTGCCAAAAGCAGGATCACCTAGTTTGCACAGGAATGCACCCAGGTAGGTTTTGAAAGTCTCCAGAGAAGGAGACTCCCCCGGGCAACCTGTTCCAGTAGCTCTGTCACCCTCACTGTAAAGACATTTCTCCTCACATTGATGTGAAACCTTCTATGTTCAAGTTTGTATCCATTGTTCCTTTTCTTACTACTGTTCATCAATGAAAAGATTAGCCCACCTACTTGATATCCACCCCTCAGATATTTATTCACTTCGATCAGATCCCCTCTCAGTCTTGTGAAGACTAAACACCCCCAAGGATCTTGGTCTGTCTCCCTTCATAGGCAAGGTGCTCAAGTCCCCTAATCATCATCGTGGCTCTCCATTGAAATCTCTCCAGCAGGTCCCTGTCTCTCGTGAATTCAGGAGCCCAAAACTGGACACACAGTATTGCAGGTGTGCTCTCACCAGGGCAGAGTAGAGGGGGAGAACCTCCCTAGACCTGCTGGACACACTTTTCTTGAGGTAGCCCAGGATAACATTGGATCTTTTGGACACAAGGGCACATTGCTGTCCTATGGAGAACTTTTGTCCATTAGGACTCCCAGGTCTATCTCTATGGAGGTGCTCTTGAGCAGAGCAACTCCTAACCTACACTGATGCCTGCTGTTACTCCTTCCCACATGCACAAGCCTGCACTTGTCCTTATTGAACTTCAGGAGGTCTGCCTACACCCAGCTCTCCAGCCTACCCAGGTCATGTTGGATAGCAGCACAGCCTGACTGGGGGTTGGCCACCACCCTCCCCCCCCCAGCTTTGTATCATCGTTGAACTTGCTGAGCATACACTCAATCTCCTCAACCAAGTCATTAACAAAGATTTTAAATAATACTGAGCCCAGTACTAATCCCTGGGGAACATCACTGGTCACAGGCCTCCAAGCTGACTCTGTGTTACTGATGACAACCCTCTGAATTCTGCTGCTGAGCCAGTTTTCAGTCCACGTCATGGACCAACCATCTATGCCACATTTCCTGAGCTTTTCTGCGAGAATGCTATGTGAGACAGTATCAAAAGCCTTACTGAAGTCAAGGTATATGACATCCACTGCTCTTCCTTCATCTACCCATTTGGTCATGGTTTCATAGAATGTTATCAGACTAGTCAAGCAAGATCTCTCCTTGGGTAAATCCATGTTGGCTACTCCTGATAACTCTCTTTCCTTCCATGTTGTTAGAGATGAACTCCAGAATGAGCTGCTCCATCATCTTTCCAGGGACAGAGGTGAGGCTGACTGGTATGTAGTTGCCTGGGTCTTCCTTCCTGCCCTCTACAGGAATCTCAGGAGTAAAGACTGAGGCAAAGAAGGCATTCAGCAACTCTGCCATTTCTGCATCTTCTGCAGGAACCTTTTGGACTGTTTGTGCTTGGCTGTGTGATCTTTCCAACTAATACTAGAGTGACTCAAGTCACCCATGAGCACCAGGACACTTGATCTTGAGGCTACTTCCAGCTGCCTGTAGAGGGCCCCATCAGAATGTCAGAAGAATGTATTCAATTTTCCTTATTTAGAGACAGACTACCAATGCCATGAAGTCAGATGTCTGGCCTTGAGGGGGGCGGGGGTGTGATCAAAGCCAAATAGATAAAGACACTCCCTTGGTTTCTCCTGGTCCCTGGCCTGGCTCCAGGAAAACCCAAAAGGAGGATGAAGTCAGAGGTTTCCACATTTAGAATCACATAAACTTCTTTATTAAACAATATAAAAGCTGGACTCTTTTGCAGTGATTTTTGGAAGCCTCACACACTGAGAAGGACCACCTGATTGGTGGGAAGGGTTCTCCAAATCCTCACTGTAACTGGGACTGCCCTGCAACTGCAGATCACCATAGCTAAACTTACATAGTAATGATTAGGTGCATTACCTTGGTATGATTTACCCTTGTTATTATTTTGCTTGTTCTTCTCCTGTTTTATATAGAAGTAAAAGATAAGTTTATTTTTTTAACTTGGTGTCTGTGTCCCTTGTGCTGACCCTATCAATTGCCAATACACAGGTCCTTGCTTCCCAGCTTTGAGTGGCAACAAAATTTAAGAGCTCCCTTTGGTACCCTGAAAGCTGCAGTCAGTTGGGTCTAGCTGTCTGCTGCTCCTTACCAGCTTGTCTTCATATGCAAGTCTACTTTTCTGAGCTTGCCTGACAAACACACCCTGTGGCCTCCAAGAGCCTCTCCACTGACCTGAACAAGCTCCAGTGCTCTCCATAGGGAAAAGTAATCTCTTTCCATCCAGCCAATTAATTCTACTTGATTCAATTTCTCCATCAAGAAATATAAGACAAAACATATTAAAAAAAAACTTGTGTAAAATAAAATACTGCTAGCAGCCTTTCCAAAGGTAATTACTATCATTCTTTATAATCAAAACCAAAAAATTGTAACAAGCTAAAAGACAAGAGTGCACAAGAAGCAGCCACCTTTGGTCATGTACCTGGCACACTTCAGGGAAACATACAAAAAAAACTGATGGTCATATTCTGAGTGTAAATACTGGCAACTGCCAGTCTCTTGAGAGAAGAATTGCTAGTTTTCAAGTCCAAAATGCCTAAAAATTATTATACTCTCCTAGTCATTAAACTTATGTTTTCAGGGCAGGAGAAACAATTGCCAGAGAAACAAGAGTTGAGCAACTGAGACATCAAGATAAAATATATATGGTTCTCCTTGCCAAATGGATGTCTGGCCATTAAGACTAATAAGCACTGCCACTAGATCAAATACAGAAATATATATGAAATCATAAAATTCCATTTAAATTATGTAATTTGGGTATACTTATACAGAATATAGCCCTGAAATTAATGAAGAATTAATTCGGGACTAGCTGAGCCACTTGGATACTCGTAATTCCATGGGACCGGATGGGATCCATCCTAGGGTGCTGAGAGAGCTGGCAGATGAGCTGGCCAAGCCACTCTCCATCATTTACCACCATTCCTGACTCACTGTAGAGGTCCCAGATGACTGGAAGATGGCCAATGTGATGCCCATCCACCAGAAGGGCCGGATGGAGAAACCTGCGAACTATAGGCCTGTCAGCCTGACCTCAGTGCCAGGGAAAATTATGGAGCAGATTGTCTTGGAGGCAATCACTGCACATCTGGAAGGATGGCCAAGGGATCAGGCCCAGCCAGCATGGATTCAGGAGGTGCAGGTACTGCCTCACCAACCTGATCTCCTTCTATGATCAGGTGACCTGCCTGGTGGATGTGGGGAAGGCTGCAGATGTAGTCTAACTGGACTTCATCAAGGCCTTTGACGCCATCCCCCACAGCAAACTCCTGGCCAAGCTGTCAGCCCATGGCTTGGACAGCAGCACTCTGTGCTGGGTTAGGAACTGGCTGGAGGGCTGAGCCCAGAAAGTGGTGGTGAATGGTGCCACATCCAGCTGGCAGCCAGTCACTAGTAGTGTGCCCCAGGGATCAGTGCTGGGCCCCATCCTGTTCAATATCTTTATCGATTATATGGATAAAGGGATTGAGTCAGTCATCAGTAAATTTGCAGACAACACCAAGTTGGGAGCAGGTGTTGATCAGTTAGAGGGTAGCAGGGCTCTGCAGAGGGACCTCGGCAGGCTGGACAGATGGGCAGAGTCCAGCATGACGGCATTCAAAAAGTCCAAGTGCTGCATTTTGGCCACAACAAACCCATGCAGAGCTACAGGCTGTGGTTGGAGTGGCTGGAGGGCAGCCAGGCAGAAAATGACCTAAGGGTACTGATTGAAAGCTGGCTGAATACGAGCCAGCAGTGTGCCCAGGTGGCCAAGAAGGCCAATGGCATCCTGGCCTGCATCAAGAACGGTGTGGCCAGCAGGAAGAGGGAAGTCATTGTGCCCCTGTACTCATCACTGGTTAAGGCCACACCTTGAGTCCTGTGTCCAGCTCTGGGCCCCTCAGTTCAGGAATGACATTGAGAATCTTGAACGTGTCCAGAGAAGGCCAATGAGGCTGGTGAGAGGCCTTGAGCACAAGCCCTACAAGGAGAGGCTGAGGGAGCTGGGGTTGCTTAGCCTGGAGAAGAGAAGGCTCAGAAGAGACCTTATTGCTGTCTACAACTGCCTGAAAGGAGGTTGTAGCCAGGAGGGGGTTGGTCTCTTCTCCCAGGCAATCAGCACCAGAACAAGAGGACACATCCTCAAGCTGCATCAGGGGAAGTATAGGCTCAAGGTGAGAAGAAAGTTCTTCACAGAGAGAGTTGTTAGCTGTTGGAATGTGCTACCCAGTGAGGTGGTGGAGTCACCATTCCTGGAGGTGTTCAAGAGGGGATTGGATGTGGCACTTGGTGCCATGGTTTAGTAATCATGAGGTCTTTGGTAACAGATTGGACTTGATGATCCTTGAGGTCTTTTCCAACCTTACTGATTCTATGATTCTATTTAGAGTTGTATGTTATCATAGGAACTAGGGAGGAAAGTAGTTTAACTAAGAGATTGCTGCTGTAATAGGGAAAAAAGCTGGGAGAAAAGACTGTGAATCATCCTCTGGAGGTTGCAGCATACAAGCAATATAGAGCAACATTCCTCCTCACTGACAACAGCTTCTTGGTGGAAGTGACCACCCTGCATTTATCCTAGTAAAGAATGTAAGAAGGAAATGGGATGCGGCACATGTGGACCATTATATAGTAACATGAACATGCTTGCAAGTTTTGAAGACTTTTTCCCATATGCCTTCAGTAATTATTCACCTTGATATAATACAATAACTCTCATTATGGTATTAAAACAAGCTCATCAACGCTGCTGCATCCCACTTCTGTTCACAATGCATTTTTAACACGGTTTTGATTAATTTTGCTTATGGATACCTTTTCTGATGCCAACGGATTTTGTTTTTAAAGTCCCTAAAAAAGGACAGTCATTTTATACACTGAACAGAAGTAAGGTTTTTTGGCTACTGTTGTAGGACTAAGAGAAGGCACCAGACACTTTAAATGGACAGAGTGAGGAAATAAAAACTAATAAACTCTGATAATAGTTTTTTCTAACCTAAAATGATTTTCAGTTCTGTAACATTTTCTTTAAACTCAGTTTTTGATCTGACAGTTCCTTATTTAGACTCAAAAAGCTCTGGAGGATTTCCTGAAGAAAGAGAAACATCTCTCCTTCCACAATCAGATCACATAACTAAATCTTCTAGTAATCACTTTCTCAATAAAAAATTTCAGCTCTTTGAGAAGAATTCAAGGCTCATTATAAAACTGACTAAGTTTTTTTTTAACATGATGAAATTCACATCTGAAGACTTTCATGTTTTGCCAGCTTTACTGCAGACCATGCTTTGAAATGAAGAACATTATGACAGCTTTCACAACTGTTGTGATTGGAAGGCACATAAAAAGAGGAAGAGATAGCAGAACCCATTAACTTCAATACATTATGTAAACATATTACCATCAGCTATTGCTTCAGATTAAGGGAACATGCAACGTCACATTTCTTCAACATACAGACATGTTTCTGAACAGGTAACAAACTGAAAGAAGGTCCATACCTAGAAAGTGGGAACAAATCAGAAGCAAGACCCTTCCACAGGAAACACACTGTTGTTTTGGGTTTCTTCCCCACACACTTCCAATAATTCAAAATGTTTACTTCCTCTTTCAAAATGCTGAATGGCAAACTATTTTCAGAGAACTACTCAAGATTATGGGTTGGACGCGATCATCTTGAAGGTCTCTTCCAACCTGGTTTATTCTATTTATGTATTCTATGTATGTATGTATTTTCTTCAATAATAATAGTTAATTAAGTGCATATAAATGCAAATGTGTATTTTATTTGTGAATGTGTATTTTTATTTGCACTGTATTACCCAGCCCAGCCTTTTGTAAGGGAATTTTTAAACTAAGCAAATAAATAAAAAAACACACACACAACAAAAAAAAAAAAAAAAAAAAAAAAAAAAAAAAAAACACCACAAAAAAACCCACCACCATCACAACTAAACAAAACCTCCACATCCTTCTTATCCTGCTCTACATCCGAACTTCATCTTTCACCCTTTGTCATGGATTTAGTTGAACCTGCTGCTGTTATTCATACCGTGCTGCAGTCATGCTTGCTTCAAAAAGTGAAAGTGCTAACTAGAGCAAAGTATTATGGGGCTTGAAGTTCAGATTGCAACTTGGGAGGCTTCTAGTTCCAGTTGCTGCTTCTGGGTTTCACCTTTTGGGTGTGGCCTCTTTTCTGCAAGCATGGTGGCAGAAAGAGTGGGAGTCTGGTAGTTGCTGGGTTTGGTTTTCTTTTGTGATGGACTTTTTCCCTGAGTATTTCACTGCGCTTCTTCTGCAAATAGGCTAAGTAAGGTAATCATGCATTGTATTATGAATTAGATTATTAGCTAAGGTAATTATGCACTGTGCTTATAATATGTTACATTAAAGGCCTATCTTTTTAGCTCAGCCCTGGGTTGTGTATGTTCCTCTTCCCCTCACTTCTGTGTTGGGGGAGCAGGCAGTTTAGCCCTTGCACTAAACTGTTGCACCCTGTCTCTCTTCATATGTAAACAGTATTATATTTTCATGGCTCCCATTTCACTGAGGTGCAAGCATCAGAAACACTTTTGTTATACAGGAAACTGGAGCTAACCCCAGCCATAAGTTTTTACTAAAACCTAAGGATCTTTGTTCCACTATCAGGCCTGCCAGAAAAACACATGTAGTAAATTAACACAATTTCATGCATTAAACCATTTCATGCACAAGTTCTATTTATAAAGAGATACTTCTATATTCGCTATCCAGCATAATGTGTATTTTGCCAGCATAGACACAGTACTGCTTTCTCTCAAACAATTAAATGAAAAAAATGGAGAAGACATCTTCCTCTACCACATAATATATATGATCAAGTTTTTGAACTCAAAAATTGTCAGGAAGAGAACAACTATGCATCAGATACAACTACATATGGCTGAAATAACCAACCATAAATCAAGCCTTTGCAGTTTACCACAGTTATTATTTCAGGGAGAACAGAAAATGAGGTATTTTTAAAGTGGAATTCAAGAGCTCAGTGATTTTTAAAAACCCAACCAAACAAAAAGCAAAAGAAAAACACACTTTTCTTGACTGACAAAAGAACAGTAACAAAAAAAAAAAATCACTTTTTTTTCTGCTATAAATGTAGTGTTAAACCAGGGAAGGCTATGCTGGCTATCTGAACAATGTGCCAAGCTGAAAAGAAGTTAAATTTGCAATAAAGATTAAAGAAATTCGTTTCAGCTTGTACATTACAACACATATATTAGAAGAATCAGAAGGCTACAATCTTAATAATCTTTGTAAGAACTAACAATTTTATCAGAAATGCCTCTGGAATGCAATAGAAAGTGACACTTGTAATTTTTGGTTAAGTATTTAGAATAAGAATTCTTTTTAATTAAAAAAACATCCACATTACAAAACAATTTTACCACAACGTAGCATTCTTCATCTGTCAATATTTTTCAGCTCTTAAGCAAATACACTCCTAAAGTGTTACAACAAATGATATACTTCTATCATGCTTCCATGTTTAAGTATTTCACAACACTAGATGAAAAGCTATTGACTTCTCACAGTTTACCAGATTATTTTAGAAAACTAAAAAGCAACTTCCTCTGTAATCTTTTGAAAAAGTTCTCAAAAGTGTAGGTATTGTATGTAAATCTCTGTGTTATATATCAGTCAATATCCCCTGTAATCACACCATTCTAAGTTTCACCTATTAAATTCAGCAATCAATTAGAAAAAACACAGTAAGTTAAATGGGTGATGGCTAGCTAGTTATGTCAGAGACTCTTGAAAAACATTCCTCTGAGTGAAGGAAACGGAAAAATAGGGTCAACAGCTAGTGGAGAAACCATCTATATACTGTATAACAGAAGTACTAAATAGTAACTAAAAAACATTATTTTCCCATTAATAAGTTCAGTTACCTTTACCATACCTTTATCTGCTGTCTTCTAAGCATCGCAAGTTCCCTCATATCTCGGAATGGCTGTAGCAAGTACTGGTAGAGCTCTGTGGTGGCTTCTGCAAGACTACTGCAGGCTTCATCTTCCATTTGATAAAGTTCAAGCAGCTCTACCATGCTTTCTGTGTTTTTATGTTTTTCCAGAAGCTGTAGGAAAAGTACCAATCTTAGTAAACATACATTTCTGCTAAAAGTGACATTCATTTAAATAACATTTTTAGCTTAGCCTCTTGAATCATCTTTCCTGTCCCAAAAAAATCATCATTCAGATAAATCAAAAAACCTTAATCCCCAACTCACATCTTGAATTTAGCCTATCAAGTACAAGCATGTGTCATAACCGTAACTTAAACTGCTCAGCATTCCGTGTTTTTTTTTCTTTCTAAAACCCTCTAGAAAGTAATATACACAAGTACAAAAAGCAACCTAGTACAAGAATCTATAGCACAGTAGCCAGAAATACTACTACATATAGTTTTGTGTTTGGATGTGGTCTGGACTCACACAGCCCATTACAACAGTGAAGCTCCAGACACACCTATGCTTTCTTTGACACCCTGAAGACTGGTCAAGATTAGCAGAATGTAGAGGGTCATAGTAGCTTTATATGTTCGGCATTAAAACAATGATCAGATGACAAGCCAAAAAGAGCTTTCACATAACAAGGCTTAGCACAGATGAAAGGTCTGGGAGACATGGTGTACAACCAGTGACATCTCTCAGCAGCATGAAGGATCTTTGTTGTATTATCTAAACAATTTCGCCTAGGAAATTGTTTCTACTGCGAGGTCATTTGTTACAACTTTCAGGTCTCCTCCAGCAGCAGATAACATTTTCTGGCATTTGAGTTCTCACTGAGAGTTACTGAGTAGTGGTTTATGGCTTGCAGTCTGTAAACCCCACATTTTATAATTTTTTGGGTTAAATACATAAAACATAACCTTCAATTAAAGGGACAGAAGTCATCCCTGATGTTCTTGGGTTTGGTTTGGATCTAAGTCCCTATGGATTTCACACATGCCAGCCAACTATGCTGGCATAGTTTTAACTATGTAGTCTATGAAGCCATCTTCTCCCTCATCTTTCTTGTTGTCAGTGCCCAAAAACGAGTTTGCTTTCTTCTGGCACTACCAGAAAACCCCTCTTACAGTCCCAAACCTGTAATTGTGTCAAGGTATTGACAAAAAAAAACCTTGCTCTACAGCACACCATAATGTTAATTTCCTTTTAGTTACTTAAGCTGCTACTACCTTCTTACTAAAAAAATCTGCACCATGGTTTCACTGTGAAACCCTACTACTCTACAAAACCTAGATGCAATAGAAAAGCAACAAAAACTAAGAGAAAAATTATCACCATATAAAGGAGAATCTATAGCAATCTCATTCTAATGACAAAACAATACAAAGCAGGGCTTTTTTTTTTACTTCTCCCTTAACAGACCACTCTTAAGGCCTATTTAATAGTTCTGATATTCTGAAATCATTCACAACTTTGCAGAAGTTGAAATTAAATGAAGGGCCATTTCAATTTTATGACCACCAGTATAGCATAAAGGCATCCTAAGGAAACTCAAATTAAGTATCTACTTACAATCAATGGGTTGTTCAGTGAAAATCGTGTCTATTGCTGCAGACAGTATGGATACAGTAATGAATTCTCATTACATTTGTGGGCACACAGAAGATTGTAGCATCATGGAATCATTAGTTGGAAAAGACCTTTAAGATCATCAAATCCAGACTAAACAACCCCAGTTCCCTCAGTTGCTCCTTGTACAACATGCCCTCCAAATCCTTCACCAGCCTCAATGCTCTTTCTCTGGACATGCTCCACGGTCTCAGTGTCTTTCTTATACTGTGGCTCCCAGAACTGAACCCATTACTCAAGCTGGGGTGGCCTCACAAGGCACGCATACAGGGGCACAACCACTTCCCTACTCATGCTGGGTAAGTATATGTACATTGTTTCAAGGATTTGTTGATGTCCAGTTCTACCCCAACCCTAATCCTAACCTTCAACTCCTTCAGAAATGCCAAACCTCCAATAAAGAAAAAAATAAAATACAAGTGAGGGTAGGTTATTCATACAGAGTATGTGTATATTTAAATTATTAACAGAATGTAAGCAACTATTTTTCCTTCCAAAGGCAATGACATATACAGAATCCATTTCCTGTTCCTAATGAAGTTCTTTCTGAATGAAAATGATGATGAAACTTCTTTTTAACTACAGCTGCTAGAAAAGACAGAATAGAACATGAAAACTGACTCAGAAATCAAAGAGTATCATCTTAGTTGGCTTGGAGCCAAGAACAAAGAAAGAGGGATATTCTTCAAAACAGGTAGAAAGGTTAACAACCTGTAAGCACTGATCACATACAACCTCAATACACCCATACTTCTAATAACATGTTCTTCTACAGGGTCACTGTGATAGAGTTTTGGTGGAAAACACTCAAACATCAACCTTTTCTACAGAGGTTCAAAACCAGCTAAACAGTACATTGAAATTATTTTCAGATTAACACAATTTTCTCAAATTTCACATGGCTTAAAAGTTACATGAAAAAGAGAAGAAACTGGGAAATGTGGGGGGGGAAGTTTTTAAAACAACACAGAAATTATGACATACATTAGGAATCACAGTTATGACACATGTCCAACAACCAAGAAGGCAAACAGCCTCACTGTTTGTATCAGGAATAGTGTAACCAGCAGCAGTAGGGAGAGGATTGTTCCCATGTACTTGGTACTGGCCACACATTGAATGGTATGTTCAGTTTTGGGCCCTTCACTATATGAAAGAATCAAGGTAGTCCACCTAACAAGGTTGGACTCTGTGAGCCCAACATTTCCAACCCTAAATGATTCTATGATTCTTTATACACAGTTAAACACAGCAGGGTCAGACTACTCTCCTTCACTTTTTTGAACTGTTATCAGTCACCAAGTTTTTATCAATGTGGTGTGGTATGAGCAGGAGACTGGTAACTTTTATTCTGCATCTAGACAAAGCTGTAAGCCTGATAGTTTGGGCTGCATTATCGCCACCAACCTGAAAGGAGCACTGGCATTGTGGTAGAAGAAATGGTATTAAACTGGCTGCATAGAGGACCTTTCCCACTTTTTTCTATAAAGCAGCCCAATGGCAGTTTTCCTCCCCTATATCAAAGTCTACTGAAGCAGGTTTTTAGCTGACTGCCATCCAGACAGTATTCAGACTATCAGATAACACTAACACTGGGTCTAGCACAGAATCCACTGAATTAATAATGTCATAAGGCAAACCAAGTCCTCCACAGACTCACAGGTAGTTTAACTGTGTATGTTCCAATTTTCACACTGGCAGCACCTACACAATATACTCTACAACAACAACAAAAAATATAGCTAGTACCTTTTAAGATGGAGACAGTGCTTTAGTTGGCTGAATGCCTAAATCATCCTGGTACCTTAAAACCATGCAGTTTCAAGATGTTAGCATAAAATATATGAACCATTTTTGGGACCTGTTTTATGCCCCATTATGATTCATTCTCAGCACAGATGTTCAGTATTCATTTACTTCAACTACCTTGGTATGGATTTTTTGACTTTTACAATTTTTAAATTATTTAAAGAACCCAGTGGAGGAGGGCAGAGTAACATCCTGTACAGGACTGACTAGCACTACGCCCATTGAATACTGCATTTATTTTAAGAATCATGTTTCACAGATGTTACATTGTTCACAACTAAATGAATACATATATTTTAGGTAACTATTATGCAGACAGACTCTAACCAGCAGGAAACAATTTAATTTTTTTTTTTTTTCAGTTTAACAGCATATCTTTGAACTGTCTTCCGTATTTTTGTAAGAAGTATTTTGTCTATAGCTTTAAAAGCACTACAGCAGTGTTAATTATGTGCAGGCTCACCTCAGATGGAAGCATAATCTAAAGATTGATGCAATAATTCAAAGAGCTGAGTCTTACATTTCCCAAAAAATTCCCCATTATTCCTATTTTATTTTAAACTCTGCAATATGAAACCGGTTCAATTTTAGCCAAAAAGTACCATAATTTTCAGCCTCTTGCTAAGCTCCTTGGTATTTGAACACCATATTTTCCTATTAATTTAGATTCTTCTAAGCCTGATAGTATTGCCTGCCATTTCCAGGAAGAATTTCTAAAGATTTTTAAACTGAAGCAACATTATTTAGTATCAAGTAAAACTAAGGACAATTATTTCCAGAGAGTTTTTAAACACTCCATCCTTTCCACTACAGAGCAGTTCTAAGAACAAAATACCAAACCCACTTGTTGATATACTTGCAGCAGTCTGCAGTGAGTTCTAGACAACATGTTCCAAAGAAACAAAGCTCCAAAGCACACAAAATTTATATGTAAAGTTTTAGCGACTGAAGACTGCAATTTCTGACATCAGAGAGAGCTTTAAATTGCTTATATTCTCTTTTCAAGATATCTTTAAACAAAAACAACCTTGTTAAAACCAGATACACTCCCACATATTCTGGTACTGAGTAAAGTCTGAACTACACGAACTCTGCTCTATATGCAAACTGCTTTTATCTCTCTTATACACGTGGCCCTTTATTTAAAGGTCACAGCTGTTGCGGTTAAAAGACCGGGACATTCAGCTTTCTGATTGCATGATTGCATCGCCAACACCAATCCTTACCCTTACTTCAGCGGCACAGAAAGACCATTTGCATTACTGTAGCAGGTGAATGCCCCAGTAACAGAACAAAGCCTGAAATAAGCAACATTGCACAACACGAGGAACGTTGGAACCAGCACTACACAGGACTATAGAAATGCTGAAGTTGGAAAAGACCTTTGAGATCACACCTAGAGTTCACAATCCCACCACTACTGCTAAGATTAAAAGAAGAGACAAAGTTAATTCCATACTAAACTCATCCGGAAACCACACAGTTTATTGCTGGTACACAAAGCCATCTATCACCTACTGAGTGGACCAGAATGTCCAATTTTTTTCAACCAGGTTTCTGAAAACAGGGAATGCTTCTGAAAACAAGTGTATGCTGATGAACTGCAAAGATTATGCTGGATTTGGGGGGGGGAAAGGGGCTGGGGAGGGAGGTGTTTAAATGGCTGTTTACAGAAGAATCGAATTAATTAAAATACACAACCCAAATGTACACGAACAGAATAAACAAGATCAAACTCTGAAATTATTCTAAGAAACAAACAAACAGACACACATACACACAAAACAAAACCCAATCCATACTGGAAAGTAAGACACACAGTTTGTAATACACTAGAAACAAAGGAACAGTTCTGTTAAAATGTGTCTTCTAGGTTTCTGAAGAGCTGTTCTTACCAAGTAAGCCATATTACTCCTCTTTAAATCCTATTTAAAACTGCTTTATAGCTCCACGCAGAGAGCACATACCTCAATACATTTGGGTGTAGGTTTTGTAGCAGAGGTCAACAGGGGTGGCATCTGTGAGAAGACACCAGAAGCTGCCCTCACATCTGACAGCTGACTCCAAGATGGACCCACTGCTGCCCACACGAAGTTAAAGACAAGAGGACAGAAAGAAACAGGATTCAACCCTTTCAGGACTAGCAAGCTGATAACCTATTTCTTCACCTGCCTTCAACAAAGAGGCTGATGAACTGTCTTTAGACCCTGAACAACAGCTGACAGGTAACTCAAATGCCCTCCTGTGACTTGCCAAGGCTGGTAAAGCTCAACCCTCTTTCAACCTCTTCAACACCTTTATACAAATGTGAAATCATGGGAAAACTGGTCTAAGAATGAACCAGCACTTAATATGACTAAATGAAAATGTTGAAGTTTCTAAGCGAAAATAATGGGGTTTTTTAATATAAGTTTAATATAACATCCAAAAAGGCCAAACAGAAAGAACACATTTACAGCCTACTATTACTAATAAAAGGCTAAACAAAACATAAGACATTCATGCACAGTACTCTTCCTGTTACTCTAACAGCCAGTACCATGCATACAACAAGCTATTAAATCCCTTTCATCAAAGCATATTTCAGACAAAGGCAATTTACATTATCAGGCAAACAGACTTTTATTTTGTGGTTCTACAGTCTGGGTTGGTTTTGTTCCTGTTTTCATGGAGAAACAAATGAGAAATAATTCACAGATAAACATAGAAAAATTAAATCAATGTGTGATAAAGCATCAGGAAAACACACCTGAAATAATGCATACCATTTACCTATTAATTAAATTCTTCCAGAATAGCTCTGATATGACAAGTAGTTTGGTATTTTTTAAACTCTTCCCACACACAGACTTTCTGCTGAGTTATACTACTCTGACACTACAAAATAGTACAATATAAAATAATGACACCTTATGATAATAAACAAATAACCACACTACAGAAGTCTAAAGCGTTTGGGCTCCGAATATAGAACGCTATTTGTAGAAAAAAAATACACTTCTGGAAACTTCTAAAACTCTCTCTAAAGTTTCACAACTGAATTAATACATTTGTTTTTTTCTTTCTTTAAACATTCCTGAAAAGAGATATCAAGCACACAGTGTTAAGTAAAGGTTGTGGGTTGTTTTTCACAGAATCACAGAATTGCCAAGGTTGGAAGAGACCTCAAAGATCTTCGAGTCCAACCCATCACCACGGACCTCACAACTAAACCATGGCACCAAGTGCCATGTCCAATCACCTCTTGAACACCTCCAGGGATGGTGACTCCCTGGGCAGCACATTCCAATGGCTAACGACTCTCTCAGTGAGGAACTTTCCCCTCACCTCAAGCCTAAACTTCCCCTGGCACAGCTTGAGACTGTGTCCTCATGTTCTGGTGCTGATTGCCTGGGAGACCAACCCCCTCCTGGATACAACCACCCTTCAGGTAGTTGTAGACAGCAATAAGGTCTCCTCTGAGCCTCCTCTTCTCCAGGCTAAACAACCCCAGCTCACTCAGCCTGTCCTTGAAGGGCTTGTGCCCGAGGCGTCTCACCAGCCTTTTTGCCCTTCTCTGGACACATTCAAGAGTCTCAATGTCCTTCTGAAAACTGAGGGGCCCAGAACTGGACACGGTACTCAAGGTGTGGCCTAACTGGTTTTGTTTCATTTTGGTTTGGTTTGTCATTTGTTTTGGGGTTTTTCCCCTAAAAAAAAAAAAATTAAAAAAAAAAGGCAAAGCCTTAATCAAAATTAGTTCTATTTTAAACACAAGGGTCACCTAGAAAACCCAGGGAGGTTCTAGCATAGTATTTGTGATTACAAGTTATTGAAAATTTTTTACAGTACTGTCTCCAGAATATAATTCAAAACAAGTCATGATGCAATGCTGTTCTGTGAAAAACTGTGCTACTATTAATTTTAGGTGACCCATATAAATTGTCTGCAAGTCATCATAAGCAAATTCTTATTGATTATTTAAACACTATAATTCAAAACACCCATCCAGCTCCCTCACAGCAGTGGCATTTTTCCCCTCACACCCATGGCATTTTTTTCCAAAATAACATTGTGTAAATACTTGTCTACAAGTGCATTTTTTAAAATAAACTAACAGTTGGTAATGGACATTATTTTTTGGTTTATGTATTTAAGAATCCAAAGGTACTCTCAATTTACCTTCAGAGAAAAATTTTAAAAGCTGGAATGACTAGGAGTGTTTCAGAACATCTTTACAGGAGCAACTTGTTTGCAATAAAAACTCCACTAAGCAAACACATTTTTCTGAATGGGTAATGCTTGTCTGGACCATATGTAGCAAAACAACAAAACAAAAAATTCCCATCATTTGATAACTCTTACTATATCAACAACAAATAATTTTATTTACAATATTTTGCCATATAAATTATCAGTAACTTGTGACATTTTGAAAATAAAATTTATTTTATCAAGTTTTTTTTTCCCACTTGTTTTCTGAGTAAGATAAAATAAACAATGTAGCTGTTATATTACAGGCAACTCAGTACTTCAGCTGCCCAGGTTCTAGGTGCAGGTTCCTCTACAGAGTTCAATTTGCACATTCATTTGCTTCTCTGGCTTTTGTGTAACTCAAAAAAAACCATGGTGTGACATTACAGAATCATCCAGAGTAAAATTATAGTATCACCAAATATTATAGTTCATTCTTCTCTGGAGAAAATAGAGGATCAAGCCTATTTAGGAAGATACTCCAAGCAAGCTCAACATTGCATGATTTCCCTTTATTCTACTCCCTGTTGAGCAGTGGTTCAGATACAGTTACAGAGCATCACTGAGTTAGTCAACATGCATCTTAATAATAGCAACATACTTCTTTTCTCTCCATCTATTGTATCTTCCTTGTCTACCATACTTATTATGACTAAGTATTCATCTCTTGAAAATATTGTAAGGTTTTGCCTATGTATCTTTAGTTGAACTGAGTCCCGACTTCAACTGAAATTCTCTCCAGAAATATCCTGGTGGACTGCAATGTTATGTTTCTATTAACATTTGAAAAGGAATGTTAAAAGCACTTCCTCAAAGAGGGAAAAATTTGGTGCAGCAATTTCTGAAAACCTCTGCTTTTTATAGCCTTCTTTAGCTCTGTGGTAACAATATTTACGTGCAGTAAGGACACAAATCTCACTAACCGCACCATATTATAAAAAGAAAAAAAATATTAAATTGTTATAATGAATCTGCTTTCAAATTCTAAACCTGACTGGGTAATATTATCTCAGCCTGAAATGGAGAGAAAAAAAAAAAAAAAAGGTACTAGATTAAGAAAGTAGTTTTAAATGGAATTGACTTCAAAGTGGAACATTCAATTAAGAGAAAGGAAATAATGCTGGAAAATTTAGAAAAAATATGCAACAAGACAAAGGTAAACACACACACAAAATAACACAACACCATGTCTAAAAGCAAAGAAATTAAGTGCACTGTGAATCCCAAGTAGTACAATGGGTTACAGAGTGTTTATTAGATAAGCTGCTATCTCCTCTTGAAAATATTCTGGCATATGAAAATGCTGCAACTGAGTATCACCTAGAACAGCCTCAAACAAAAACCAGGAAATTCAAATTTTGAATGGGAATATCAAATAAAATCTCACCAGCAGAAAAATTCCACACCGTTAGAACACAAACAGTTTCACAACGACAGTTTAGTAGTGAAACAGAGCATGTATTGCATTTTACCTTTTTTTTTTTTTTTTTTTTTTTTTAAATTTTTCCAGGTATTTGGATAAGAAAAGGAAGACTAGCAAACTGCTTTCTTCAGCCTTTAAAAAGTAAGCTAATCTTACTAAGCATCATACTGAACAGTATTGCCATATTCTGCAGAATGGACTCTTATTTGTCACATGAGACAAGTTCTGTCAAAGACAATCTAATTTGTCAAGCAAACATCCTTTTCTTTGTGAACTATAATCTGTCCATATTTTGAAGAAATGTACGTTATTTTACACATTCTACTGTTTTCAGGAGCAATTGTAGTTTTCACCCTCTTCAGCTAGCTCTTGTCAAACTAACATTAATGAACCAATGCAAAAAGTCTATCTATGCATACATGCTACATGTACACTGTAGGAAGGGGGCGGGAGGGGAATCTTCAACTTTGAAACAATTATCACAGTAGAACTGGAAAAGAGACAACAAAAAAGCTGACAAAACCCCCCAAAAAATCTATTTTACTTAGAATCAAAAGTCTATAAATATCTGAAATTATTTGATGCTACCTATAAAACAGAAGTAAAAGGGAAAGGCAATAGAAAAAAAATTAAACATTTAGCTCAAGAAGATACCAAATGGAAGAAAGAGAAAAGATTTTCAATTAAAAAGTAAATAGTTCTTTTGCTTAGGAATCAGCAGGTTTTAATACACAGCCCAGAAAGAGGCACAAATCCTATGGTGATGTGGTCTAATGTCTTCTAATTACTGGATTCCTAGAAGTTATTTTAAAGCATGTACTCTAATGACTTTCAGCAACTGTTGAGTCCACCATATGATTAACTGTTCCATATTTAATTATCCTTGCTGCTGTAAGGGGCCACGAATCTCAAGCAATACAGCCCGCTCGACCCTACTTCCACATCTTTCAGTAGTAACACGTATCATCATGAAGCATTTAATCTCTAAAACAGATTTACTGATACAGAAAACAATTTAGAAACACAGTGAAACACTGAAAATATCTGTATGGCTTAGCTTTATTATTTCACAAAAGGGCACGGAATGAACTTTAATTCTGCTTACCTGAAAATTTATCACAGTATCTTTACTATTGAGTTTGATGCTTGCACAGTGAGGCAGGTGTGAACTCCCAATGCTTAAAATGATGAACTTTTAAAGTATTTACTAACTTTGGATAAATTTGTAACAACCAGAAACAGCTGTTAGTAACTTCAGTTGTAAATCAGATAAATAAAAAGAATGGTTGGGAAAGATAAATGATGAGAAAATAACTTTCTTTGGATAGCAACACAAGTACTAGCCAGAGTACTACTATCATATAGATGTAAGCTGAGAACTTAAGAGGCTACTTGCCTGTTCTATAGAGCAAGTCATATCACTGCTGACATGTGTTTCCTGGTACTAACTTACATTACAGATTCAGTACTTAAATAGTCTATTTACATAGTATTTACTAGTGAATTCAAATATTCTTACTAGAAATGCTACAAATTACAAGTTTGTAAAAAGAGGCATTCAAATAAAAATAGTTTGGATTTCCAGAATGTGTAGTCTTAAGTCTGCTCTACTCATGTCAATAGGGGGAAAAATACACAAAATATCTTATTTTAATCTTCTGCGCTCTCAAAACTGAACCAGTACTCTCTCCTAAGACAACCTTATGCATCTTCTAAATCTACACAGTTAATATAGAGGATTCTGTTTTCTTCGTTTCTTGCATAGAGAGATGTTACATTGGTATGATGTCCTGCAAGTGCAGCAAGCCAATGAGAAAGACCAATCACCTGTCTTGGAAGTATTCCCAAGAATAAGGAAGCTGAAGCCTAGCATACAAACTTTTTTTTTTTTTTTTTTTTTGGACAGAAGAGTCATTGTTATAGGTGACTCCCTTCTGATGGGAACAGAAGGACCAATATGCAGACCTGACCCACTTCAAAGGGGTCTGTCTTTCCAGGGCCCAGGTTAAGGATGTGGTAAAAAGGCTTCATACCTTGTACAGCCCACAGATTATTAGACATTATTAACGTTCCAGATAGGTAATGACAGCTTCAAAAAAATATGAGAGCTACCACGAGACTTCAGGGCCTTGGGTCAACTGGTCAAGGGACTGGGAGAAGAGGTCGTGTTCCCTTCTATCCTCCCATTTGCAGGGATCAACCCAGAAAGACTGAGGAGGACTCACCAGAACAATTCCTGGCTTCGAGCCTGGTGCCTCCAACAGGACTTTGGGTTTTTTGACTATGGGTGACCTCACATGATGCCAGGTCTGCCAGCAGCAGATGGGGCGCATCTCTCTCAAAGCGGAAGAAGGTTTACATTGCAGGGGTTGGCTGGGCTCATTAATCAAGCTTTAAACTAGATTCAAAGTGGGGAAAGGGAGAAATGAGACTCACTGGAAACAAGCCTGGAATGCCTGACAGGGCATGTCAGGGGAGGTAGGGGATAATGAGCCATGTGTTGGGGAAGAAAAGAGCTATCAAGGACTTAGGACACACAGGAGAACCTGGGAATGATCAAGTAGATGTGAAAGAGAAGGGAGATAATGATATCACCCAGCCTTCATGTGATAGGCTGAGAGACAACACACCAGAGTGGGAGGGATGGGGGGCTAGTAAGGGCATTCAGCCTGTTGCCATGCAGCATGCTGGAGACACAGCAACACAGTCCAAGTTTCACAGGGATAAGCCAGGGGCTCATGTGGTAGTAACAGCCAACAAGGAAACATCAGCACTGGCAAGCTGGGGGCCGTGGAGGTGGCCAGGAGTGATTGGACAGCAGAAGTGAAAAACTAATGGATTAACTCCATCTCTGAAATGCTCATAAACCAATGCACGGAGCACAGGGAATACACCAGAGGAGCTGGAAATCTGCATTAGGGTGCATGACAATGATATAATTGGAATCATTGAAACACAGTGGGGCAGCTCCCATGACCAAAGTGAGGTCATGGATGGCTATGTTCAGGAAAGACAGACCAACAAGGCAAGGTGGTGGTGTTGCTCTCTATGTGCAAGAGCAACTGGAATGTGTCAAGTTCTATCCAGGGGTCAGGTAGAACAGATTGAAAGCTTGTGGGCAAGAATTAAAGGGTGTGGAAAGGGAGGGGAAACTGTTGTGGGTGTCTACTACAGACCACCAAATGAAGCAGAAGAATGTTGATGAGGCCTTCTACAGTCAACTGGAGGTAGTCTCTAGAACACACTCTTTGGTACTCATGGGCGACTTCAATCACCCTGACATTTGCTGGAAAGCCCACACAGCTAGGCACAGCCAGCCCAACAGGCTCTTGCAGCATGGCAATGGTATCTTCTTTGATGCAGGTAGTGGAGGAGCCAACAAGGAGAGGCATACTGCTGGACCTTGTATTAACTAATAAAGAAGAACTGTGGGGGGGACATTAAGGTCAGGAACAGCCTTGGCATAATCATGACATGGGGAAGTTCAGTATTATACAAGATAGAAGCAGGGCAATAAGTAGGATTACAACCCTGGACTTCAACAAGGCCTACTTTGTACTCTTCAGAGATATACTTGCAGGATTCCCATGGGCGAAGACTCTGGAGGGTAAAGGAGCCCAAGAAAGTTGGTCAATTTTTAAATGCCACTTCCTCTGAGCCCAAGATAGCATGTTCCCTTGAATAAAAAAATTGGGTATATGTGCCAGGAGACCTGCATGGATGATCAAGGAGCTTCTGAAGGAAATCTCAGGGAAGAGGTATACTTACACTTCATGGAAGAAGGGACTTGTCACTTGGGAGAGCTATAGAGTAGTTGCCACGGCATGTAGGAAGGCAACAAGGAAGGCCAAAGCCCTTTTGGAACTAAAACTGGCAAAGGAAGTTAAAGATAACTAGAAGGGCTTCTTCGAATATATCAGTAGGAAAAGGAAGAATAGAGAAATTTGACAACAGAGCTCAGAATCTGTCAGCCATGGAGACTGGAGTCAATCCAGACAACCAATATGATCTAGTATTGTTCCTTTATTGTTCCAGTATTGTACAAGTATAGTGCGAGCATCGTGAGAACATCTACAACTCATATAAACTCGGAGAGCACCATTGGCAGAGCTTCATTGGTTCCCCACGAGTGACCACACATTGCACTATTACAGATTATTGGTCCAACTACTAGTAACACGCGAGGCTGTTGATGCAGGTGCGTGTCCTGTTATTCCAAGATAACTCTTTGTATTTACAGCTACCAGTACTTTTAGTTACATGCTGCTAGCACAGCACTGTTTTGCTGACACTGTATCAAGCTCTAAGCTTGTATCATCAGATTGCTCACACTACTTATTGCTATGATTGCCACAGGGAAAAGTGTGGGCCCACTGCTGAACGAAGAGGCAGCCCTGAAAACTGGGGATGCAGAGAAGTCAGAGTTGCTGAATCCCTTCTTTGCTTCAGCCTTTACTCCTAAGACTGAACTTCCCTATGAATTCCAGGCCCTGGATGAAGGAGAAGAAACCTCGAGGGAAGACTCTCCACTAGTCAATAAAAACTGGGTTAAGGATCAGTTACACAAATTCAATATTCGTAAGTCTGTGGCCCCTGATTAGATGATCCCAGGAGTGTTGAGAGAGCTGCCTGATATTGTTGCTCTATCACTCTCCATCATTTTTGCAAAATCCTGGCAGATAGGAGAGGTGCCTGAGGACTGGAGGAAAGTCAATGTCACTCCAGTCTTCAAAAAAGAGCAAGAAAGAGGTTCCAGGAATCTACAGACCAGTGAGCCTCACCTCCACCCCTGCTCAGCATGTTTGCTGATGATACCAAACTGGGAGGCTTGGCTGATACACCTGAATGTTGTGCAGCCATTCCACAAGACCTGGACAGACTGGAGAGCTGGGCAGAGAGGAACCCAATGAGGTTCAACAAGGGTAAGTGCAGAGTCCTGCACATGGGAAGAAATAATAAACTGCACCAGTACAGGTCAGGAGGTGATCTGCTGGAGAGCAGCCCTGTGGAGAAGGACCTGGGAGTCCTGGTGGATAACAAGGTATCCATGGGACAACAACATGCCCTTGTGGCAAAAAGGGAAAATGGTGTCCTGGGGTGCATTAAAAGGAGTATGTCCAGCAGATTGAGGGAGGTTTTCCTCCCCATCTACTCTGCCCTGGTGATACCTCACCTGGAATACTTTATCCAGTTTTGGGGTCCCCAGTTCAAGATAAATAGGGATCTATTCAAGAGAGTTCAACAGAGGACTACCAGGATGATTAAGGGACTGGAGCATGTACCCTAGGAGGAGAGGCTGAAAGACCTGGGGATTTTTAGTCTGGAGAAGAGAAGACTGAGAGAGGATGTAATAAATGTTTATAAATATCTGAGGGCTGAGTGTCAAGAGGGAGGGGACAGGCCCTTCTCAGTTGCACCCTGTGATAGGACAAGGGGCAATGGATATAAACTCCAGCATAGGAGGCTCCACCTCAACATGAGGACCACCTTCTTCACTGGAAGGGTTGCAGAGCACTGGAACAGGCTCCCCAGAGAGGTTGTGAAGTGTCTTTCTCTAGAAACTTTGAATACCCATCCAGATGCATTCCGGTGTGACCTGCACTAGAGTATATCATCCTGCTCTGGCAGGCAGGCTGGACTAGATCATCTGCGGAGGTCACTTCCAACCCCTAACATCTCGTGATCCTGTATCAATGGAAACGCTACTGCTAGCATGTTTCCTTGTTACTGCATACTTTTTGTAGTGTTTTGTAATCTTTACTTCTGCATTATTTCCGAGATCAGTGTTGAATCCCTATTTAAATCACATTGTGCCTAGCAGTAGATCATTGAACAGAAACAGACAGGTCACCTTACCTTTGGAAAAACCTGCATTTTTGGTAGAGTGCCATACAAATTACCATACACACACTTATTTTGAAACAATGCACATAACCAAAACAATAAAATTTTCATAGTTACCGAGATGATCCTGAACACTAAAATATTAGGACAGATTCAACAGAGCGTAATAACAACCTACAAATATTACTGAGGTTTTCTGATGCAAGCAGAAAGATGTGATAGCACTCTTGGAAAGTAACCTTGATTTATAACTCAATCAATTACTTATCAATTTGTTCAGTCTCACAGCAATATTTGATACATTCATAACCACAACCAAAAAAAATGCCTAGTGAAGCTGTCCAATCATAACTTGAAAAAAATAATTGTATCTATACCGATTTAAGAAAATAAAGTGATCATAAAGCTTTCCATTAAAAAAAAACCTGCATTTTCTTCTTATACAAGTTGTTACTGTAGAAAAATAGAATTTTTTTTTCTCAGCCTCTCTAGCCCTTTGAATCAAACTAAAATTAAGAGAGCCAGTACAAGATTGAAATTTTCAATTCTGTTCTCATGCTCACTGAAATATTCCACTCTACTGGGGAAGATTTTAAAAGTCTTTACTCTCAAGGCAGTCTTAAACTAGCCACAGAAAACAAAACACTCCCAGATATTTTTTCAAAATGTAATCATGCACTTAAGTGTTTCTGAGTTTTTGTATTAAAGTAATTCAAAAGAATGCATAAAGAACAGAGATGTCGAGTGGTCTTTAACTCTGCTGCAGACACTAGAATTCACAGATTTTACAGAGAAACAAGAAGCAGAACCAAACCTCTGTCTAGTTTTATAACTGTCATTCAAAATCCTAGAGACTATCATCCAACAAGTTTCAAACTCCATTGGTATTTAAGAGCTATAGCATCATGATTATCAGGTGCATTAATTCAAAGATGCTGAAGTAGGCATATAATGTAAAGATAGGCTTCCCAAGCTTACAACACACTGTTGAGTGTGTAAATAAAAAGGTAAGTATACAATGGAGCATGTCTATTGCAATGACTAAGCTACAAAACCCTCTTAATCACAGTTTATACTAACATCACTTTTTATTCAGGAAAACTGTGACTAAATTCAACATTTGGCCAACACAGCACAAAAAAAATACATCACCTTTTTTTTTACTACCACACTCAAAAATGTTTCCAAGCATGCTATATGAGGAGCATAGAAAAGAATCTAGCAGGAGCAGGAGTACAGAGGGAAACTTTCTGTTTCCAGACACAAAGTTTAACATTTTGGGAATACTGGCCAAGAAGCTAGAATCCAAATGATGATTCAGCAGCTTCCACTCTGTTGAAATAATAACATCGTTTTATCTGGTCATTAACTTATTCTGTATCATGTCTCTTCTTCGAGCTTAGACCTTTAGCTGAGTACCCAAGGAAAACTTACTGAACAAAGGCTCTAAACAAGTGTTTATTAGTTTTTAAAATGAGGTAGAACAATATTTGCTCCTTTAGATATAAGTTTTTACATTACTAAATTAAATTACTGAACTACTCCAGAATTAATAGTATAACCAGGGTGGGGGTGTGTAAGGAAAAAGTAGAAATAAAAAAAATGTATGTGCTATTTCAAATTATGAATAAGAAATTAATTCCAGGTCACAAATTTCCTCTACAACTATTTTTTTTCTTCATCTTGGATCTGTTTCTACTCACAACAATCTTCTGGCTTATTAAAGGTTTGTATTTGAGACACAGATAAAAGTGACTGTTACAAAAAAGCAACAATTATTAACTGCTGCAAAAGCAAACTGGCTTGTGTGCAACTTATGGAAAGCAACAGATGGCCAAGTAGGGCATGCTGAAACAACAGAACATGAGAAAGAATATAAAGAATAATCAATGGGAGCTGCAAGCATTTCCTAAGTAATGTCCTAACTGCACAGAAGAATTTGGCCTAGAAAAGTGAGATACGTGAAGCACTGCAAAGGCATATTTTAAGATGTTAAGACACAGAGTTCTTGGAGTTTTAAACTTGTTTGATGTCTTGTTTTGGTGGTGGGTGTGGGGGGTTTTGTGTTTGTTTGTTGTGCTTGTTTGTTGGGGGGCGGGGGGGAGTGTAATTTGTTTTGATTTTGTGAGGAGGTTGATTTTTTTTTGTGGGAGTTTTGTCTGTTTTTACACAATTTTACTTAATCAAGACCTCCAATATTCATTATGATCATAGATACCATTTCAGTTATCAATGCTGCTCAATCGTTTTATTCCACAAAAGGTCTTTTAAGAGGTAAAATCATTTAAAACTGTGAGAATCCAACATTCCTAAAAACAGCTAACAGGCAGACTTCAAGCACAGATGCAAAAGTAAACTGTAGTGTGAGATGAAATGTGGATTCAATAGTTTTCTTTAAAGTATGGAAAACCTTTGCTTCATAAGTACCAAACATTATTCATTATCCATTGCTTCCTTGGCTTAGAATTGCAGTGTCAAACAGTATTAGCATTTGTTAAAGACATTTTTTATTGACCAAGTAAATCACCAACAGGTAAGCAAGAGAAACCTGAGAGCCAAGAGGGAAAGAACAGGTAATTCTATTGGTTTCTTTTCTTAAACATGAACTATCTTTAATTAAGAAGTATCAAATTTACACAACTTACAGTAATAGTGTAGCTGTACTAACTTGAGGTACACTACTGTATTGGTTACCATGGGAGAGAAAGGGGCTACTGTAGTCAAATATATGCACAGGCTCTGCCATTTTGACTGCACCAAGTTCGGAACATTATATAATACGTTGTAGTTTAGGGATCTTGATGGATAAAGCCTGCATTGCCTATTGATAGACGATATAATTTTTGCCAGTAGTTCTGACAATAGTTCAGGTTTTTCAAGAAACAAATAGCTCTTGCTCAGTAATTTCAAGTTAGCATTTCCTCAAAAACACCACATGCTTTGAGTTAGGTTCCAAGTTCCCAAACTCCATGTGTTGAACAGAAACTTCTCTGCTTAGTTGCTCATAAAAAATTATTAGTTGAAGGCTAAATCAGCACACACACCCAAGCAGTACAACAAAAAAGAAGACAACAAAATGCTTTGATGCTCCCTGGACTAAAATTACTACAGAAGAATATTAGACTAATTACTAGTTGTATATCAAAATTACAGAAGATGAATTCAGCCCTTTATATGATAAAAAGAAAAATCACAATCATATAACCTAACACAACAGTTTAGAAATCAGCTTTTACCTGGCAATGCTACATTTGGATATTTTTATCATGATTTCACCATTGATAGAGCAGTTTCCTCATACTCTATAAATCTGAAGAATCCTACCAAAAAATCAGCACTATGCTATCAGAGACAGACAGCAAGCAGATATGCTCATACTGCACCAAGGTAAAAAAATTCACTACCACACATCTTTGTACACACAGCATTTGTAGAATACATGTGGGCAGCTGAACTAGTCAAACTTGACCTATACCCATACAACACAACTTAGATGGTGTTTGCAAAAAAAATATAAATAAATCCATAACCCGATTCATACACAGTCATACCTAGATAGATCCTGATACATTCTGGGCCAAGGCCACTCAAATATAAAAGAAGGTGTAAGATTCTGCTTTTACACTGGTGAAACTGGTCCACAAAGATATGAAAAAAATCTCATGCATTGATGCTACAAATTAATTAGAAGAACACACTCAACTACTTTTGTCTAAACAGTACATGGTTTGAGAAAGAGAGATGACGTGTTCTGAAACATCCAAGCCTTGCCAGACACTAGCAACCGAAAAGTAGTAAATGCTTTTTAAGACTAGACTGCTTGCTTTTAAAATCCCCAACTCTTAAGAACCAGCTTAAGAAACTTACCAGCTAAAAAAAACTTGTAGTTACTCCTATTCCACTGGAAAACATCATCTTACTTTCAACACCAGATTCAGCACCCAGAGCCTGTAGGAACCTAGATTATTTTTATTTTGTTTTGGCCTCAAGTGGCTAATTTCTACTGTCAAAATAACCACCACATATTGCTGCTCCCACTAAACCGAAAAACTCAAGATTCAAACACATCCTGGTGCAAAGCAAGGCAAGAAAAAAAACTTTGCAAGCAAGACCTTGCTAAACCCATGAGATAATTGTTCACAAACATCTACATCTGACTGTACAGAATAAAGTACTGAGTCACACTTAGATGACTAGGAAAATCTGCACCTTTTTAAAACCCTGGCCGTAGAGAACTTGGAAATGTTAATTCTCATTTTCTTAGTAAGATTCCTAAATCTTTTTTAAAGCTGTCTAGTTTTCCTGCATTTTTTATCCCATGGTTCCTCAGTTTTGCAAGGTGGAGGAGAGCAGCTGGACAGAACAGCTAAAGACATCACTAAGGAAAGAGTAATGTTAATGGAAGTATCTGGACCATGTGGTAGTCTCACCTCCTGGATTCGCCGGCGGGCCCGCTGCAGCACCTCCTCGTAGCCCTTCTGTCGCAGCTCACTCAGGCTCTCATAATACTCTTCAGGGTCGTCAGTCTCTGTGAACAGCACCTGCGAAAGGATCTTCCAGCCGCATGTATCCAAGCTGTGGACCAAATAAACTTGCAGTTTGTAGCAGAGAGCGTCCATCTCCTGCTCGGATAGCTCCGGGGCTCCGAACAGCACCGTCCACATGCCCGAGGGCTCCTCGGGGAAGGCAGGCAGGTAGGGTTCCAGCTCCGAGTTCACCGAGCACAGCTGTTGGTGCACAGCCCTCAAGTCTTGGAAGGAAAAGAGACCGGCCCAGCTGCACTCCTCGCCTGCGAGCTCCGCGTCCGGAGCAGCCGGTTCGGCTGCCTGCAGAGGCAAGGGCCGCAGCGACAGCGCCCCGGCGACCGCCTCCTCTTTCCCTAGCTCCAGCACTTCGATCTCTTCAGCGGCACCTGTCGCCTCCGGGCCCCGCTGCGGCCTCCGGGCCGGGCTGCTCTTGGTGCGCAGCGGACTCTTCGGCAGCGCCTCGGCCGCCGTGCCCCGCTCGGAGCTCCGCAGCCCCGCTTCTGCGCGGGAATGCGAGGAGCCCCGCGATACACCGGCGTCCCTGCGCACCGCAGGGCTGCCGGCCTTCGGGATGGCTCTGGCCTCGGCGCCAGCGGGGCCGCCGTGGCGGAGCTCGCGTGAGCCGCTGCGCTGGCGCTGCGCCGTACGGTTGTGGCAGGTGATGGCGAACTTGCCCTCGATCTCGTTCCAGGCCACGATGAAGGCGAACTTGTGCTTCTCCCGCTCCTGGAAGGCGTGAGGCCTGACGGCCACCCAATCGGCCTCCAGCGTTTCCTCCAGGGCGAAGGCGGACATGGCGCTGCGCCGCTTCCCACACGCACCCCCCAACCTCCCCTCTCGCGCGCCGGCCGGCAACGGCTCCTCGCAGCCCCGCGCGCTGCCTCACCGCCCACCATCAGCCATCTTATCGGCGGCGGGGACCGTAGGGCGCCGAGGCGGGAGGACGTGCTGGATTCCCACTGGAGTAGCAAGGGAAGCAGGGGGTGGAGATGAAGGACCGAGAGGAATCCCCTCCTTCTCTTGCTCGGAGCCCGACGCCGCCGAGGACATAAACCTACCGCCGCGGCGGACAATGCCCGGTGCCCCCGCACAGGTACTTCAAGCGCGTCACGTGGGGCAGGATCTGTTTACAAGCGGCGCTGGCGCTGCGGCAACTCAGTGCCAGCCCCGCCCCGCGACCTCCCCAAGTCCCGCCCCCCTCTCTGCAGGGAGCCTTCTCCATTGGCTGCCGCCCTGCTTTCTCCGGCGGAGGAAGATAGGCGGAGCCTCACGACAGCCCGTCCCTTCTCCGAGGGCCACGCTCGCAGTCTCTCTGCCTCTCCTTCCCATCTCGTGGTGGGCGGGGGAGGGCCAGTCCCCGTCCCTTCCCTAAGACGCCAGACGCGGCCTTGCAGGCGCCCCGCGTTGCATGCTGGGACGGGCACGTGGCGGGCAGCGACCTTTTGAGGGGTGGGGTGGCGGCATCGCCTGGTACGGGAAGGAAGCGGGGTGGAGCAGCCGGGCAGGAGGCAGAGGGTCCCTCAGAGTGACGTCTGCTTCTGCCGTGCTTGCACCGTGGTTCCCGGGCGCTCGTGGTGGGGGAGCAACAGCCTCTGCTGCGGGTAGCTTCTGAGGCAGGGCTGGCTGCCGCGATTCTGGCCTTGTAGCCAGTTCCATGAGCCAGGATGGCCTCTGCGGCCCTGCACTGCAAAGGTCCTACACTGAGACACGGGTATCCCCTGAAATAGCTGTTTTGGGCAGTTGCGTGCTTTCATAACTAAAGTTAACCGCATCAAAATACGACCTAAAGCTAAGGCTTGGAAAGCAGCAATTTTTTTCTGTTGCTGTCAATTTAGGCATCAGATTAAAGCACCTGTGAAATTATCTGGACTGTCCGATTACCATGCAGATAGGGCCAAGCAAGCAAGGAATACATTGGTGGAAGAAATAATAGCCTCTTTTTGTTAAGGATTCAGAAACAAATTTTCAAGAGATGAATGTAAGCAGCAGTCCAGTTTCGTCTTTGCTGTCATGCTAACTACACATATGAGAAATCTAGTTGACCTTACCAAGTTGGCAGCAGCAGTTATTTAGGTAACAACTGTTACATTTTATAAAGCTTCTGGGGAACCCCAAGCTTCTTGTTCCTAGTGCGCTGAAATGTAAGGTTAAGAATTCCACTGATACCCTATTTTATTGGTAAGAATTGAGTCAAGTGCCAGAACGATTAAGGAGGGATATACTTTGACTCATTGCTTTCCCTGGGTAGTCTCCAAGCAGTAATATTGAATCAGACCTTGGGTTACTAAGCCAATGAAGAACAGGTTTGTGAGCTTCAAGGAGTTACTTTGTATTTTTTTCTGCCTTGCAGTGTCATTTTGTTGGGCCTGTGTCAGCTATTTCTCTGACATAATCTCAGTTCAGGATCAAGGGGCTGGAGCACCTCTGCTACAAGGACAGGCTGAGGGAGCTGGGGTTGTTCAGCCTGGAGAAGACTCTAGGGACACCAAATAGTGACCTTCCAGTACCTGAAGGGGGCTTACAAGGAAGCTGGAAAGGGACTGTTTATAAAGTTCTATAGTGATAGGACATAGGACAATGGTTTTGAATTAGAGAAGAGCAGATTTAGGTTGGACATTACAAGGGAGTTGTTTACCATGAGGGTAGTGGAACACTGGAACCACCCTTGGACTTATTCATGGTGAGGCTTGACAGGGCTCTGAGCAACCTGATCTATTTAAGGATGTCCCTGCTCACTGCAGGGTGGGGGTTAGACTAGATGACCTTTGGAGATCCCTTCCAAACCATTCTATGACAAGGAAAATACAGAATCTGAATTCAGCACAAAAGGTAGCCTGCTTAGGCAGCTCCATACATAACAAATGCAGAACCAGGCTGGGGAAAGGATGAAACCTACAGAACTGCATATGTGTACTGGCACATGTGTGAGGTGGATTACTTATTGCTGGGCATGAACAGTTGGAACCTCTGTTGACTGAATAGCCTGAACCACTGTAAAGTAATCTCATCCAATGCTGCCTAAATTGTCATCTGTGTGCTGATGTTGTGAATGAGGACAGAAATACTCCTCTAAGTGTTTACACAAACATTCCAGCATCTAATGTGTGATTCCTACAGCATGCTGCAGGCTGATCTGAAATTAAACCATTTCGGATCTGAATCTTTGAACACCTTGGATAAACAAATTTTAGTACACAAAGTGGTTTTGAGGAAACCAGATCTCTGGGAAAGCTGATTTAAAGTTTGATCAATACCAAATAACTGCTGTAGCAAGATTATTTCTGTCCAAATACAAGACTATTATATTCTCAGTTAACTCTTGTGGTAGTCAAAATGAAGCAGGGAAGAAACTGAAAGACCATAGCATTTGGAGTATTTGTAAGTGTCCTGAAGTTGCTGTTTAGCATTGTGCTTAACACAGCTATGCTCTGCAAGCATTTTAAATAGATTACTGTTGAGAGTACAATTCAAATTTTAAGGTGGGCAAGCCAAATAGCAAGGTCTGTTTGTCGTCTTTTTTATTGCAAAAGTTTTAAGAGATTTTGGGGAATCTTTGTGTGAAGTAAGAAAAGAAGCTGATTGCATGAAAGTACTATTGACTTTGTGATGTCATAGTAGCAATGAAACATCCAGCCAAAAGCACCCTTTGTAGTAATATCTGTATCTGCACTTGAAATTCTGGAAGTGCCTACCCTTAACAACTTTGATATAAGAGATTAGAAGTAGTTTCCAAGGATGAGGAAATGCATTGTACAGCAGAACTCAAATAGCTTCAGTGCGTTTGGTAGCCCATCCATTTTATGGAAGAAAACTATATCCTGAGGATATTTATGCTGTCTCTAAACCAAATACATTTTTTTGAAAATAAATATTATTGCAATTGTAGAAGATGTGGAGTTACTACTGTGTGGTAAGCTTTGCAAATGTGTGATAAACTGAACATGTAATATGATCTCTCACTTTCTGTCCAGAGGACCTAGTTATTTAAATATGAATCAATCTTTCCTTGAAAGGAATCATTCATAAAAGTTAATCTTTTCCCTTTTACCCAAACAAGCACTCTGGAAAAGTTAGTCTACGTGAAAGGCAGAATGTAAATAGAGTAAAAATTACTTTGGTAATACTCAACAAATCCCTCTTTGATATCTCAGATGATACAAAACCCTCTGTTTTCAATTCAGACTTGCCATTGTAGTGGAAATTTCTAAGTATATTTCTAAGTAATTTCTAAGTATAACTACTAACAATTTTACTAAATTGCCTGAAAGCTATGAGTAGTCTCTGTAGTAGGAATAAAAAGAGTTTGCAACAAGAGAGACAATTAGAGCAGTCCTGTCTTGCAGGCCGGATGATTTGGGAGTGGTGGTGCTTGTAACTCTCCTCAATGGTTTATAAAGCAACTCATCAACTCATTTGTTTACAGAAACCATATTCTTACGTGCTCCACCCAAGTACATGAGGATAGGGAAAATGATCCTGATGACAGAAAGTATAATTTGTAGCTTTGAGAAATATAAAGTGGGGGCTTTAAAAAAGTGTTTGATTTTTGTCTTAAGTGTAAAAATGCAAGTAATATTTCTAACATAAACAAAAATAACTTTTTATCGTTACTAATATCTCATAGTTAAGCAAATATAATTTTACCAAGCAGTTCCCCAAAGAGTTGTATTTTCTTTGAGGACAGGAGTGAAGACTCCACTGGTAATATTTTGAGATTCCCCAAAATACTGATCTATAAAATTGATGCCTACATGGCTCTGAATAGAGTACTGAGCTGTGCTGGACTATCAAGACTCTGCTGGAGCACTGAAAGATGTTATTCAAGGAAAGAGGAAGTAATATGTTTAGCCACATCCATGATTCAACTCAATCAAGAACATTTGTAACTAAGCAGGAAGGCCACAAACCACAGAACAAGCATTGAGTTATAACAGATGAAATACCTACGTGAATCTAAAACCAGGAAGTTACATTTCCTGTGGCAGTGAATACATTCTGTCATCTGATTTGTCAGTGGAACATGTGACAATAAAACAGTTCAAATGTTTTTAAGTAGTTTCAGAGCATCCATCCTCTCTATCCCTGATACACTGATGGAGAAATTAATAGCCTGGTCTGTCTGCAAGATCATGCCAGGCCTACATTAAAATAATTCAAATGTAGGGAAGATGTATCTGAAGAAATCTAGATTGCCTTTTGGATGAAGAGAGTGACTTGAAGACCACTTTGCTTTTGACCACTGTATTTGGTTTACGTGGGATTTGGTAGCAGAGGGTTGCTTGTAATATGCCAGAAGCTTCCTCTATGTCTGACAGAGCCAGTGCCAGCAGGCTCCAAAATGGACCTGCTGCTGGCCAAGGCTGAGACCATCAGAAATGTAGGTAGCACCTCTGTGGGAACTTATTTAAGACAAGGGAAAAACAAAACAAAACAAAAAAACCCCAACAACAACAACAAAAACCAACAAACAAAAAAAACCACACCACAAACACCCAAACACCACAGCAACTGGAAGAGAACATGTGAGAAAAGCAACTTTTCAGACACCAAGGTCAGTGAAGAAGGAGGGGGGAGGAGGTGCTCCAAGCAGTGGAGCAGATACCCACACTGCAGCCTATGAAAGATCCTGTGCCAGGGCAGGTGGATGTGCCCAGAAGTAAGCCATCAGCCCATGGAGAGCACCTATTTGAGCAGGCACCTGTGGACCCTTAAAGAGGACTCCATGCTGCAGCATCTGTGACCTCACAGGGGATCCAAGCTGGAGTAGTCTATTCATGAAGGACTGCTTCTCCAGTTTGTGGAGAATTCTAGCCTGTGGGAAGGATTCAGATTATAGGAATTCATAGAAGACTCTCCCCTGTGGGTGGGACCCCATGCTGGAGCAGAGGTAGAGTGTAACAAGAAAATAGCAGCAACAACAATGTGTGATGGAATGACTGCAACATCTGTTCTCTGTCCCCCTGCACACTTTGTGGAAGGAGGCCTTTATCTCAACCCACAAGCTTTTAATTTTAATTTCATAGTCTCTTCTGGAGCTGAGGAAGGGAGTGATAGAAAGCTTGGTGGACACCTGGAAACCAAAGTAAACTACAGCTGCTTATCTTTTCAGTGTGTGAGCCTGTCATTTTCCATAAACAAGTAAGTTGTTATTCCTTTGGTCTGACAGAGCAAAACTGCACACTGAGCCATTCATATTTCCAGTATGTTTCCAGGCCGTCTGACCCCTGCAAGATTCTTCAGGGCTTTATGTCACTGCATTATATGCTGGCTGAGATGAACCTAACCAACTATTGCAAGCACAACCAGTGCTGTTCACATGTCACAGTTTGGATGGTGAAACCTCTAAAAGGCTAAGAATAGACCGAGTAATGGACATAAATTGCTCACTTACATGGTTTATGGGTAAGTGGTCCATTTCTAGCCAATACTGAAGAGTTCTTAGCTCAAATATGAAAAAAAAAATAATTTGAGTGACAAAAATATGCACTTGGCCAAGAAAGCATCAGTATTTGTTTGTGGCATTTGTGGCTTTCAAAGCCCTTACCTGACAATGAATTTGATCTCCAGTCAAAGTCTAAGTCTTCAGGAAATTGGTCTTTTGCTGTACAATTGATGTCATTGCTCTCTCTACATTGCTCAATTATCAAATTTATCACAGGAACACCGTTATGTTTTATTCCATTGTTTAGCTTTCTGCTCCTCTCTCATACAGGTTGGGAAAGCTCATAAATATTTACTGATTTTCTTTGTTATTCACTGAGCTATGTCAAGGATGCTCATTGTATTTTGAGTCACTTGCTAGCCTCACCAGAGAAAATGGTGTATCTCAGCCTGTATGTAATCTCCTTGGTATGTCAGCTATACTAAATACCCAACTTGCTTATGTTAAAGCTTGTACGCATTTGTGCAGGATTCAGTCACAGCTCTGGCTGCAGTTTAGTCATACTTAAGGCCTTTGAAGAGCCACAGCTTAGAAAATTAGTTTTTGATTGACACAACAGAAACAGTATTCTAAGCTTGGGTCAGAAGCTGAATCACAAGGCAGACTAAAACGGATAGTAACAGGCTTCAGAACTTTGAAAAAATTTACTAGACTTGAGTGATGTTTCCTAAGCACTGAGTATTTTCCTAGGCATTTTGAAAATTCTGTCTCCTAGTAAAGTGCAAGTTAGCAGGTTAGAGTGAAGTTTGAAGGCTTACCAGCTTTGGGGCAGAAGTATCTACTGATAGCAGAAATAGTTTGGCAGATCTGTGCTAGCGTTTTGGGATTCAGTGGTATTTGAGATGGAGTATGTTCTACTGGGTAAAGAAATGCACCTTATTAAGAAGGTCTTGCAACAAAGTAGTCCAGAGTGCTATGTTGTGGTGGTTTGAGCCTTACCTGAAATTTAAGAGCTTAGATGATAGAAAACTGAGAATTCCTCCCTGCTTCCCCTTCCTTTTTTTTCCCCAATAAGGAAAAAAAAGGGGAAAGAAAAGAGGAAAAGGGAAAAAAAAAAAAAAGGGGGGGGGGGGGGGGTGGGGAGGGAAGGAAAAAAGGGAAGGAGGTAAATCTACCAAAAATTTAGAGTCAGTTTGTAAGTAGAAGTAAAATTTTTTTAACTATATATATACATATATAGTAGTAGCAGAAGGGTTTACAAGAGTAAGGAATAAGGATGATTAGGAAAATATACAAACCCAAAGTTGGATGGCCTTATATCTCCCTCCATGTATGTGGATTTCAGTCCTTTAGGGAAGCATGGATGCCGCAGGGAGAAGACCAGGCCTGACCATGTGGCAGAACCAGGAGGCTAGCAGCGGCTGTTGATCCTTTCAAACAGGCAAGGCAGGAGCAAAAACAGCAAATGGTTGCAGAGTCTTCCTTTTCATAGGCTTGCTGGACAGGAAGGGGGAATGGAATAGACCACCTTTGGCCCGAGGAACACCTCCTCCTGGGAGGGGGAAACCAAGCCCCTCTCTGTTCACCTGGATCAGGTTTCTTTTTTCCCCTGGGCAACCAGGGCTCTCACAGCCCTCCCCCAGGATGGGTGTAACCCAGCACAAAGGAGAACACTCCACACGATGACATGAACTCAGCTTACGAAGTGAAAGATCAAAATAATGCCACTAACAGTACAGATAAGCCTTCATCCTGAGTGTTTATATCAAAGCATGTCAGAAAAAGATCCCTGCATCTAAGAGATCTGAGGTATTATCCTCTGTGCACCAGAAGAAGGTGTGACATTTATCTTCACTTAGTAAAGTTCTTCTTATTAAACTGTTCTGGAGAAATACTGGATAGCATCAGCTGCTGTCTATAGACATAGTTACACCCAAAGCTGCTACATAGTTGAGTGAGATCCAGTGACTCAGTACAAGAGAAACAGATGGTATCTTCATGTGGTTGCATCTTCAGCTGAACAGCCATGTGATTCCACTGCCATCATTGAGGAAGAGAAATAGTCATGGTAAAGAGAAGTCCAGCTCTTCTGTTGATGGGCTTCCATGCCTCCCAGCAGATGGATAGAATCCCTTCTTAAATACAGATGATCAGATTTTGAAGAGTAACAAAGTCTGAGATAGAGTATATGGAGCTGTAATTTGTAGTTTAAATAAGGGTGAAGAAGAGACGAATTTTGTTTCTTTTTGTAATGGGCATTACTGTTTGGCAGCCTCTAAGCAGGCATTCTGCAGTGAAGCAGCCAAGTTTCAGGGATGTGGGACGGAAGAGGGCATAATGTTAGAAGTAACACACATTTGTGATTCCAAATACTGTTCAGCATTTGTAGAAAGTGGTTGTTTGATTCTTTATTAGTGTTGCATGGTTGTTGATGAATAGCTGGGCCAAAAGAAAATCCAGCTTGTAAAAAAGGAGAACAGCTTTTATTTTTAGAAATAAATATTTTTCCTCTAAAGCAGTAGCTCAAACTCTTTGCACAGAAATCCACCTTCTGAGTTCAGGCCCTTCAGAATAGAAAGAATGTCTATATCATTACTTTATAGCTTGTATGCAGAAATGGAATTTTAAACTGTAATTAGGTTACCTGTCTCAGATTTTATGCTATTGTTCTCTTCCCCATTTAATGAGTTTTATGGTCTCAGCTCTTATATTTATGGCTTAAGCAAAACAGTTTATTCTTCAAACAATAGAATATTCAAAACTTTTTGTACAGATTTATATTCTATGTCCTCAATTCAATGTCCTAACTCAGCCTCACAAGGTGCCACCCCATCTGGGCAAGCGTCAGTATGTACTGTGACTCACCTAAAGGTGCTTGTGTCTTAGTTGGCCAGTCAGGTGATGCAAAGCATAAGCTCTGTATATATCTGTATGTTAATAGCACATTTTTTTGAAACTTGTAAAAAGTGCTTTTACCCATTGACATGTTACCAGCTGAACCAGGTGACCTCTTGAGGTCTCATCCAATCTGAATCATTTTGTGATTCAGTGTTGTTAAAATCAATTTACCAGTGGATACTTCAGCTGTTGGACTCATCCAGCCTGAATTATTTTGCAATTCAGTGCAAAAATTGGCTGGGACATTCACATATTATTAGGTGTGGAGTGGCAGGGACGCGGGCTGATGGGTAGGAATTACATAAGCCTTGTTTTCTCAGAAGATCTGACTGGTGTAACATACCCAGGAGTTGGCTCTGAGGTTGGCACTTCAGTTTTGCTATCTCAGGCTCTGCTTCTCATATTGCCAATGTTTAAATTCAGCATCTATTAGAGAAATTGGCCCCATACCTGACATTACCAAAGTGAAACCTAATGACAATATATGCAGTTATCCTATTTGGATATGCAGTTAACCTATTTGGATTTAACATAATATACCATACATAAGACAAACCATTTTTTATTTTGATGTTGTTATTTGCCTTAAGGCTGTGTTCATGTTTTCTTTTGCAGAGAAGCTATTTATCCAATGGAATAGTTTACTGGTGATTTCTCATGAACTTGTCATTAATTACCAGCTGACACCTTTTCCAGACAGTCTTTATTCCTACAACTGCGTCATATGACAAGCACATCTTAACATCCTCTGCTGTTGATGCAAGTTCCAAAGAATTCTCAGTTGTTGTTCAAGTTCCTAGTGGTTAATTCTTGTCATTATACTGTGGCAAAATCCTTCTGTCCTTTTGGACATGTTCAGGTTATCATAATAGTAGTTATAAAAAAAATATAGATTAAAAATGTTTAAAATAAAGGAGAGATGTATTCTATTAGACAAATATAGCTGGGGAGAAAATGTGCTTTTCTTTAAATATTGTTAATTGATACTATCAGTAGCTGTTAATTCTACTCTTTTCCCTTTACAATGTTCACAGGATCATACTGTGTGATTTTTGGTAGTATGAGGTTCATTTTCTTAATGAGAATAGAATAGACCAGGTTGGAAGAGACCTTCAAGATCATCGTGTCCAACCCATCAACCAATCCAACCCACCTAAACAACCAAACCATGGTATCAAGCACCCCATCAAGTCTCCATTTTTTTCTATTACTATTCTCCATTATTTTCTATTTGTTCAACACTGAAAGATGGCCCTGTTTCTTTCGCTTTGTAATTCCTCGTTTGTTTGCCAACACAGAAAAATAATTTCTTCATTAATCACAATTGTTGTTTGAAATGTCACTGGTTTGTCTGTAATTAAAAGCTGCATTCTTTTTACTGGCTTCCTGTTTTCTGCAAGTTTTGATGGACTTAAACCTACTCAATATTTTTATAATTTTCTGCCAAAATTTTGAATATGTCTTCTGACAGAAATTAATCTACTGAAGACCTTCACCTGTTGCAACTAATTCAGGCCAGCTGCAATGTATTCTGATTTTATTGGACATGTCAGAGGAGTTCAACATCTTGAATCAAAACTTTCTGTAACCTCATCTCTCATTTACCTTTGCTCTAGTGAGATTCTGGTTATTTTGTTCTGGGAAGGAATGTTTCACTAACCTTGTTAATAACAGAGATTTCCTGTCTGGTGTCTTTGTTTAGCATCTCTTCATTCTAATTTCACAAATTGCATTTGGAATTTTCCTGAGGATACACCAAGTGTATTTTATATGACAAAGTTATTTTTCACTGTAGGACCCAATTTTTAATTTGTGGAATTTCAAAAGCTTCAATGTCACTTTGTACGTCAAAGATTAACTTCAGTGTAGTTCATTTGTAGTTCCTTATTACAGCCATCTTGAGTCTCCACAGTTGCTCCAATCTACATTGTTATTACACTAATACGTTATAGATGTGTACGTGCTTAACTTTACTACCCTGAATCGTCTTCCATCCCAAGTAGTATGACAAATATTCCACATAAGCTGCTTGTTTTAATGTGTTTTGCAGTCAGAGCACCAAGAAGCAGAGGAGGGGATCTGAAAAAAAAAAAAAGGTTAGTCCAAAAAGGGCAGCCTGCAATGGGACCATAGGTGGTGGCATCATACTTATAAAAATAATTACCAAGAGCCTGACTTGAATGTAATTTCAACACAGCTTGAACAGAACTAAGTGTGAGCTTATCTGCCTTAAGCGGAATTAGATATTGGTAATTTTACTACAGAATCAGGAACTATGTCTGGGAAGGATCTTAACAGAGCAGGTAGAGCATCCATTCTCCCATAACATAATCCACTGCAGGTAACCCATTTGTGCCAGATGTTCCTGCCATCTTTTGTCTGATGCCTCCAACAGAGATTTCTCAGTCTTACTAGATGGAGCAGAAAGTTTTAATACCATCTGAAAGGCTGACAAGTGTAACAGTTTCTCTTACTATAATATACAAAACAAAGTCAACAGCCACTACTGTAGCTATGGAGAAATTAAGTAAGGATGCTCTTTTTGTGTATGTGTGTGCGTGTGTGTGTGTGTGTGTGTGTGTGTGTGTGATGGGACAGGCTTTCCTTGTGTCTAACTTATCTACCTTCTACAGTTTTAATACTGGGTGACGTCCTCTTGCTCCCTATTGACTAGAGTGTGTGACATTAGCAAGGAACAACAAATTGGGATGTTTGGGAGCCTGGGCTGCATAGAGTCTTTCCAAGGAAAACGGATACACAGAAGACAGGACAGAATGATGTTGTGGGAAGAAATGGGGATCCCATAGTGGCTGCTGAGGCCAAAATGGAGGGGCAAGCTTCAACAGGGTAATAAACCATACCATAGCTATAGACCATAATCTTGAAGGCAAAAATATGAATGATCTGGACTATAGAAAGGCACTGTGGTCTCATTTCATCATTATTGGAAGAACTGTGTTTTCTCAGATATATGTAACCTAAAGTAAAGATTCTGAGTTTTAACATAAAGGACTGCCTTTCATTTCAGTAAAGCATATCAGAGTGAGAGCAGCTCTTCCTGGAGGAGAGCAGAGATGGTTGGTGCTTCTAAGAGAGTAAGGATAGGGAGGTAACCAAAGAAATGGCAACTAAACAGTGAGAGGAAGAATGCTGGTAAGAAGAAGATAATGAAGAAACAATGGGACAGTGTTTATAGAGTCATCTGTGACGGCTGGAGAGATAATAGTGGCATCCTGTATTAATTAGAAGCGTTAAGCCTGTTTTACTGGAACTAATGAGTCAGGAGGGTCAAAGGTATTTATTTATATGACCTACTGTACAATACTGAATAGTTAAAAGTCTGGGCATTTAGACACTCGAGTGTCCTTCAACAAACATCCACATCTGGGAAAAAAAAGGGAAAAAACAAACCAACCAAGCACCCAGAAGTTTAAACCTTTATTAGCCACAAAGAAAAGAAAAAAAAAACAGGGAATGTGATTGAGGAAGATTTTTAACTCACCTTTTCTTTATAGCAGTAGTGGATATTGGGTTTATTTTGTATCTTATAATAAAGGAAGCCATTGTATTTGGCAGCCTCTTAGGTGGTATTAAAGGTAGGAATAACTGTTCTTCTTTGATGAAGATGAGGTGAAAATGATGAGCCAGACCTGGTGTTATTACTGTTGTGGTAAAAGCCTCCTCAATGATAACAGGGTGGGGGAAGTTAGAAAATGTACCTTCTGTTTCTGCTCCTGACTTTAATGTGCAGCATTGCTAGAGGAGGCTGAGCTTAGCACATAGTGACTCCAACATTTGGCTTTTATGAGCAACGAACTATTTTATGGCATTGCTTTACTCTGCCTTCTGGTTTCAGACTTGCATCAGTGCTGCCCAAAAGAGTGATCCAGCCTGCTAAGACATAAGCTGAAGATGTAGGAAGAGGTGCAGAAAGAATGTGTTGGGGAAGAAAAGGTGGAAAAGTGAAAAGATGAGAGCAAGAATACAGGTTGTCTTCCAGCAGCTACATTTGCTGAAGCTGAAGAAAGAGGCAGTATCATGCACTTACCCCTCCTTTAGGCACTGTTTTAGTCAGGGTCTGTCTTAGGACTGAGGAAAGAAGACCCATGCAGGGTCACAGCCTATCTACTTGCTTGACACACAGTATGGAATATATACAGGGTAACCATCAGCTAGCCCTCATTAATTGGGTTAGGAACTGACTGTAGGGCCGAGCCCAGAGAGTGGTAGTGAATGGTGCCACATCCAGCTGGCAGCCAGTCACTAGTGGTGTGCCCCAGGGATCAGTACTGGGCCCCATGCTCTTTAACATCTTTATTGATGATCTGGACAAGGGCATCGAGTCCATCATCAGTAAATTTGCTGACGACACCAAGCTGGGGGCAGGAGTTGATCTGCTGGAGGGTAGAGAGGCTCTGCAGAGGGACCTCGACAGGCTGGACAGATGGGTAGAATCCAACGGCATGAGATTTAACACATCCAAGCGCCGGGTTCTGCACATTGGCCACAACAACCCCATGCAGAGCTACAGGCTGGGGTCAGAGTGGCTGGAGAGCAGCCAGGTAGAGAGGGACCTGGGGGTGCTGGTTGATGGTAGGCTGAACATGAGCCTGCAGTGTGCCCAGGTGGCCAAGAGGGCCAATGGCATCCTGGCCTGCATCAGGAACAGTGTGGCCAGCAGGAGCAGGGAGGTCATTCTGCCCCTGTACACTGCACTGGTTAGGCCGCACCTTGAGTACTGTGTCCAGTTCTGGGCCCCTCAGTTTAGGAAGGATGTTGACTTGCTGGAACGAGTCCAGAGAAGAGCAACAAAGTTGGTGAGGGGTTTGGAACACAAGCCCTACGAGGAGAGGCTGAGGGAGCTGGGGTTGCTTAGCCTGGAGAAGAGGAGACTCAGGGGTGACCTTATTACTCTCTACAACTACCTGAAGGGAGGTTGTAGACAGACGGATGTTGGTCTCTTCTCCCAGGCAGCCAGTACCAGAACAAGAGGACACAGTCTCAGGCTGCACCAGGGGAGGTTTAGGCTAGATGTTAGGAAAAAGTTCTATACAGAAAGAGTGATTGCACATTGGAATGGGCTGCCTGGGGAGGTGGTGGAGTCGCCATCACTGGAGGTTTTCAGGAGGAGACTTGATGGGGTGCTTGGTGCCATGGGTTAGTTGTTTGGGTGGTGTTGGATTGGTTGATGGGTTGGACGCGGTGATCTTGAAGGTCTCTTCCAACCTGGTTTATTCTATGTATTCTATGTAATAATTTTATTTCTTACCATGAGAGGAAAATATAATTTTATAAGAGAAATCACAGAATGGTTTGGGTGGAAAGGACTTTTAAAGATTGCCTCGAAAATGCCCCTGCCATGTCAGGGACAACTTTCACTAGATAAAGTTGCGTCATTCAACCTGACTTGGAATACTTCCAATGATGAGGCATCCATAACTTCTTTGGGCAACCTGTTCCAGTGTCTCACCACTTTCATCATAAAAAATTTCATGAAAGTTTATTTCATGTTTACTTTATTGTGCCTCCTCTAGGGCCAAATGACTTTTCTTCTTTGTTCTCTGGTTTTCAAAACAGTTTACCTAGCTGGGCTTCCACACAGGCAGCCAAGCTCTGTGTTTTCTCTTCAGCCAATAGCAAATGATCCCTTAATCCATGTTTAATGATGTTTGCCATTCTATGGTCTACTTAGTACTTCCCATCTTTACCACACAATTTCAAATTTACTGCATGTCTTCTTCATACTGACTGAGCTGAACTTTTTGTACATTGAACAACCTGGGACTGATTTTGTATTACAAGATTTTAAGAAAAAACAAAGACATTTTCTGGTTTTGTAAATTTTCTTCAACTCTTTGTCGTTAGATAGAAAAGCAAAGAAAATTATTCTATTATTTTGATTTATTTTCAAAGGTCAGAGGAAAACATTAAAATTACTTTTTAGGAAACTTTTAAATAATGTAAACATTTCCCCTGTGAAATGCTGAGTGGTTTCAAATTTATTTTGCTACAAAAATATCTTTGCCTTCAACCTAAAAGTGAAAAGAGTTTCAAGGCCCAGGAGGAATTAATTGGTAACTGTGAGAAACTAACTCACTGCTGAAATTTATAACCAGTTTATTATAAAATAAAGGCAACACAGTACTGGGCGCATAGCGAGTTTGCTAGAGGCGCACCCCAACAACACGAGTTGAACTTATATAGACGGCAAACATACATATTCATATATTAAAACGTACATCTTCATATATTCCCCAGCACGCTCCCACCCCTCTCCATCAGGACTGAGACAAAACCTGCACTTTTAACCTGGCCAGTCTTTAGACCTGTTGGCGCCTCACCTTTCTTTCCCAATGCCCCACACAATACAGACCATCACCCACCAATCAGCCCAACGACCGAACCCCGCGGTCCTTGCGAAAGCCAAATATTAAAGGCAACACAATTTCTCACAGTAACTGAATAAAGGCTAAGGACTGTTGGTAATGCCCTGAAAGAAGTGTTTTCTCCAATTTAGTTGCATGAATACATTTTACCACCTATGAACTGCCAACGAGAGCAGCTGCACCCTGGAGGGAAATGGAAGGTGCTGCTGTAGGGGCAGGAAATTGCTGGGTGGGAATCTGCAGTGATGAGTTTGTTGGAGACAGATTGATGTTTCAGAAATGCACTCTATGTAATTTTAAGGGATTGTAGTCAATGATGGAGCAAGTTGAGAAAAAGGAAGGCTGAAAAATGTAAGATACATTGTGATGCAAATGCATTTTCTTTACGATGAAGTTACCATTCCGCAGTTATGAAATGCTGAGGTCCTTTGGGAAGACACAATGAGTATGAGAGAGGTACAAGAGAAATGTTTTCAGGGCACTTCATCAAAAGGTAAGGTGCTTGTTTCACTGTTTCCTCCTGGTCTCATTTCACTGCTTTTGTTTTCTTCTTAATTTGGTTACTGTTTTTCCCTCTGATTCCACCACTTGTATTCTGGTTGCTTAGCTGTCTTTGCCCCAATTTAAACATGATTTTGGATTAAGAGAGAGTTTTTCTCTACTACATTTTCCTTGGTGTAATTTCACTTTAAATATTTTTTGATGTATGAGAAAATGGAATTTTTGAGTCTATAGTATTTTTTAAATTTCCATGTTGTTTTCTCCCTTATATAAAGGAATAAAAATAATTAATTTTATTTTCTTCTTCTTTTCAAAACCACTAAAACTTAAATCAAAGCAATAGTTTTTGTGCCTTCATCTTTGACCAGCTCTTCTGCAGCATAGATACCCCAAGACACAATTTAATACATGGATCTGGTTAAATCACTGGGCCCTTTCTTCCTTGTATCTTTGTTGGTGCTGTTGATAACAGAAATCAAGCATACTGTGTAATTAATTTACAATGTATATGTGTTGTATTTTCTTTTCCAATATAATGATTTTGTTCAGAAACAACAACTGTTCCCATGCTGTTGGCATGTGCATTCAGTTTGTTTCCTGATAGACAGATGAGACGAGGAAGGGGCTGGCAGGACCAAAACAAACAGCAATCTGCATTCTGGAGGTTGCAGTTTGGCTACTAGAGAAAGCAATAAGGAAATCCATCTGCCTGAAAACTTAATTCCAACCTAGTGTTTTAGGGGTTATTACTCAATGGTTTTATATAGACATAAAGGATGGGCTTAATGTTGTGCAATTTTCATAAATCAAGACATTCCTTATTTCAATCTCAAAAGTATACACCCAAATCTAAGAAATTAAACTAGTTGCAGCTACATTTACAGTTAATATTCTGATTTTAGATTTTAATCCCAGTCTCTTCACAGCTTCCCAAATTCCCTACCTTAATTTTTTTCTCCATTTTGACATGAATAATTCCTCAGCTTCCAAGGATTCACAGAGTATTTCCAGTAAAAGAATAAAATGAAGATGCAGCTAGGTATTTTATGATGCAGCCCAGGGCTATTGGAGAGGCCAAGCATATTTGTTTGAGTATACTTGAACTCAAATAACAGAAGCAAGTTTTTATCTTCTCCATTCCAAATCTTTCAACACAAACAGCCAAGAAGCTACTTTTATTTTGTTTATGGTTTTGTTCCTGCTGCTGTTTTGCTGTTTGTGTCTTGATTTTTCTGCCAACTTACTTGTCTGCATCCCCAGAGCTTATCTTCATGGTTGTTTGTTAAAAACATGTATACGTATGAGTGCCTGCACATACACATATTGTTCTACATTCGAATCAATTCTATATCTCTGTGCTGTTTTTCATACTTGGGGAGAACCAAGCTGTTGCTGCACCGTCAGTGTGGCTTAATCGTTGTGTGACTGATTTGCTGCCGTTTTAGCCATCTTGAGCATAAGGGTCCCTCTAAATTGTTTCTCAGAATAGGGTCAATGGAAGACAATTATCATGCCAACAACTTCAGCGAAGTGCTGCAATTGCCCACAGATCAAAGACTCGTTTACTGGGAATTTAGCTGGAGAGTATTCTTTACGACTATGTCATAGGACATTGAATCTAAAGAGCAGCATTACCTTGAAGTTTGCTCCATGTAGTCCTGCTTCAGCACACTCTTCCTTGTTGTTCAAAGTTTCAAGAGTCAAAAATCCCTTTCTTGATTTTTAGATTTTGTTTTCTGATGCAATTTTAAATTTTAAAGGAAAGTCTTGTAGGTTCTTCTCTGATAGATCACATATTTGGCCACTTTTATTTGTGACACACATTTGAATGTATATTTGGAATAGTTTTCCTTCTCTAGCACAGAACACTCCTCATGGCTGAATTTACTTTTTCTCTGGCTCTCAAATGAAGTATTTTAGTTAGGGCAACTTATTGCCTAACTTAGAAGTAGCTTGAAACTGCTTAGACAAGCAGTCACTTAAACTATTTCACTTCCAGAGATTTAGCAATAAATATGAAATGCATATTGATTCTTGGAGCAAGCCTTACTTCTTTTTGATGAAGAGGTCTATTTAACTGACACCACTAAAATAACTTGTTCCCTTGTGATGTTCCTTACTATGAAATGGGCTAAGTTATACTTTTCATCCAATTATATCTATCAAGGCTAGGAAGCGTGTATTTCTGTACTTACTCAGTTTTACAGAATTTATGTTTTTTGCCCTCTGCAAAGTAATGATCATGTAGTTTTTAGATTTTGGATTGGATGTGCCTTATTTGATACATGTTCTTTTATCTTGCTAATATTAGTTTCTGGTTTTGAGTGCCACTGAAAGAGGTATTCCAGAAATTTGCTTATTGCTGTCACAGCCAGAAGCTTCTCAGCCCATGGGGAATTTATTATACACCCTGTGTCACAATTTTATGTTGTCATTATTAACTGAAATTTAGTCCCGATGGTAGGAAAAATTTCTCCACTGAAAGGGTTATCTAGCAGTGGACACACTGCCCAGGAAACTGGTTGAGTCATCATCCCTGGAGGTATTTAAAAGATGTGTGGGGTGATGCGAGGGACATGATTTATTGGTGGCCTTGGCTGCTCTGTGTTAACAGTTGGACACTATGACCTTGAAGGTCTTTTCCAACCTTCATGATTCTATGATTTCCAGGCTGTGATTGTATAGATAGTGATTTCGAACAAGGCTGATCTGGCCTACTTGTGTGTATGTGGAATACAAAAGGGTTTGGGAAGCCTTTCTTTCTTCCAGTTCTTGCTACCAGCAGAGTGAGTGGAGCGTAAGCAGATATAGGTGATAGTAGCAGAGGCAGACAAAGCTACTACTAGTTTATTACAAGCAGTTCCTATATAGGTGCTGAGGCACTTCTGACAGAGGTGGGCCAGCTAGTGCATGTGTGTTGGCTGTACCCTGGTTAGGTGCCAGATTAGGTAGCAGTAGTATGGCATACATGCAAGAATCTCTTTCTTTCCCAGAGTAGTGGAAGGATATGAAAGGGGAGAATCAGAGGACTATGGATCTAGACTAGACTAGACTAGACTAGACTAGAATTAACCAGGTTGGAAAAGACCTTCAAAATAATTGAGTCCAACCAATCACCCAGCACTATCTAATCAACTAAACCATGGCACCAAGCACCTCATCAAATCTCTTCATAAACACCTCCAGTGATGGCGACTCCACTAACTCCCTGGGCAGCACATTCCAATGGCCAATCACTCCTTCTGTGAAGAACTTCTTCCTAACATACAGCCTAAACCTCCCCTGGTGCAGCTTGAGACTGTGTCCTCCTGTTCTGGTGCTGGTTGCCTGGGAGAAGGGACCAATACCCACCCGGCTACGAGCTCCCTTCAGGTAGTTGTAGGCAGCAATAAGGTCTCCCCTGAGTCTCCTCCTCTCCAGGCTAAGAAATCCCAGCTCCCTCAGCCTCTCCTCATAGGGCTTGTGCTCCAGGCCCCTCACCAGCTTTGTTGCCCTTCTCTGGACACGTTCCAGCAAGTCAACATCTTTCTTGAATAGAGGGTCCCAGAACTGGATACAGGACTCAAGGTGTGGCCTAACCAGTGCTGAGTACAGGGGCACAATGACTTCCCTGCTCCTGCTGGCCACACTATTCCTGATCCAGGCCAGGATGCCATTGGCCTTCTTGGTCACCTGGGCACACCACTGGCTCATGTTCAGCCTACTGACAAGAAGTATTCCCAGGTCCCTTTCTGCCTGGCTGCTCTCCAGCCACTCTGACCCCAGATTGTAGCACTGCATGGGGTTATTGTGGCCAATGTGCAGAACCCGGCACTTAGATGTGTTAAATCTCATGCTGTTGGACTCTGCCCATCTGTCCAGCCTGTCAAAGTCTCTCAGCAGAGCTCTCCTACCCTCTAACAGATCAACACTTGTCCCCGGATTGGTGTCATCTGCAAATTTACTGATGATGGACTCAATGCCCTCATCCAGATCATCAATAAAGATATTGAACAGGATGGTGCAGTTCCTAGCCTACTGGTGGGAAGAATAGGTACATACTCTTCTAGCTGTATAGGTTGTGTCAGGGTCAGAAGTGTCTTTTGCTTCTTGGGAAAAAAAGAAATGTGAAATCAGGAACTGAGAAGGAAAGGGCTTTTTCCCAACAGTATGATAAATATTGCAATAGTAGCATTCTCATTTGTTCTTTCTTACCAAAGTAAATTATGCTCTGCACTACTCTTGCCTACTTTGATCTGAAGCCTCCAGGGATTTGACCTGAAGATAAAGTCAGCATTTATGTATTCCTTAAGTACTTCAGCTACCATTGTGCTCTGGTATGTTCCACCTCTTACTGCGGCATAGCCATTACATCTTCTGTCCACACAGTAGGAGTATTGATGAGGATGAGAAGGATCACTGTAGCAGCCCTTCGCTGGGCTTTCCGTACAGGGAAATTTATTTCTGTAAAATGTGATTCTTCTGGAATCATACAGACCCAGATGTTGTAGCGGCAGGGAAACACATGCTACTGAAGAATGAAATGGTGCTGTGGAGTATTAGTGTTCACTCTCCAACTAGTGCTTTCAAAAAGAAAGATATTAAATGGTGAAATAGAAGAGAGAACACAATTGAGAATTAGAATCTTATTGACATCTGGATCTACAAACATTGCACTGTAGAATGGAGGTATTCAGGGATGTGAGAACAAATGACTAACATGTGAGAACAAAATTTTCTCGATGAATTATAGTAATTTCTTGTAGGGGGATCTAAAATTGTTTCCACCTTTTCAAGTGCAGAATGATTATTTAATTGTTGAGAAGTCTCCAAATGTGTCATCCTGACAGGATGCTTCAGCTGATAGAGATGGCTGAAGACATGGTCAGGTTCCTAAAATAAAATATTAGGCTTCTAAGATTTCACTGGAAAGTTTGAATAGATCATCCTTTTCTTAGCACACATGATATATATATTAAAAAAAACTTAATTAAATCTAAATGCTTATTTTCAGCCTTTTCTACAGTGTTTGAAAATATACTTGCTACATTTTCTGCAGATTTTTATGTCTGCAGTCAGGATCAACAGGCACTATCCCAGAAGATGTCAAAACAGTCCTGAATTCACTCACTGAACTTGCAGTGCTGCAAGGCCATTTGTACCGGCAGACATTTCTGCCAGCATTAAGATTCTTGCAATACTGTGTTCTTAAGCAAGAAGTAATGTATCAAATAGAATAAAAGAAAGGAACCAGTGAAATATAAATGGTCTTACTCTGCATTTGTTTCTGTTAATATAGACAGATGAAGATGTTCATAGAATCTAAAGGGCTACATTTTTGGCTTTGCCACAAGCTGTTTTATGTATGAGCTGTATGTAATTATATTGAAAACAAACTTTGTTTCAAGAACATTTTTGGCTCCACTGTGCAATAACACAAAGGGCCTTTGTTATGCTCTCAGCAGAGTTATTTGTGGATTGCAAAGGACTTACAAAAGGACAGTTTCATCTCATGGTATTCATCCACTGACTCAAATTTTAATGTAGAGACTTATATTCATATAAGACATGAATATGATCAGCCAGACAAAGATTTCTGAAACTAGAAATGGGATTGGTCTGCAGATTCAGACCTGGAACAGCAGTACAGCTTGATGGTTCAGATCCAGGGCTTTGAGTGTGCCAGAATGGAAAATGCAACAAAAGGGTTTGCATAATTCACATCAATTATAATCATCTTCAGTTGAACTGAAAATGAGACTCTTGGTCTCATAAATGGAGGGGGTGGGGGGTGGCAGCATGTCATAGAGAGCAGAGAGAGCTAACTGGCTGTTGGAAAGATAGAAATCCCAGGGCAAAGTGAGTTTGTGAACATCTGCCAGAAGCTCATACAGGACCTTATGATGAAGCTAGATAGGGGGACTCTGCTTTCCTCTGACTCACCTAGAACCTTCACTACTTTAAAGGATTATTTGCAGAAATTCTGCTTCCCACAGATTTTTCCTACCAGCCCTGTGGGGCTTGGGAAGCATCCAACATCAACTTTCTGTTCTACTTCAAACTCAGCATGACTGTGGAAAAGCTCTTTAGGGCTGTATTCAGACCACTTGCTATCAGTACAGACCTTCGGTTTCACAACTGCTGTGGCATCTAGGTTTGAAAGTGTGCTGCTCAGCAATTCACGACACTGTTTATACAGTGGAGTATTGTGTGCGGCTCTGGAGCCCTCAATACAGGAATGAAATGGAGTTGATGAGTGGGTCCAGAGGGGGGCCATGAAACTGATCAGGGGATTGGAGCATCTCTGCTACAAGGACAGGCTGAGGGAGCTGAGGCTGGAGAAGAGGAGGCTCCAGAGAGACCTAACAACAGCCTTCCAGTACCTGAAGGAGGCCTACAGGAAGGATGGAGAGAGGCTGTTTACAAAGGCCTGCAGGGACAGGATGGGGGGCAATGGCTTTAAACTAGAAAAGGGCAGAGTTAGATTGGATATCAGGAAGTTCTTCACTATGAGGGTGGTGGAACACTGTAACACGTTGCCCAGGGAAGGAGGGGGTTGAGGCCCCTTCCCTCGAGATATTCAAAGTAAGGCTCAACAAGGCACTGGACAGCCTGGTCTAGTTGAGAATGTCCCTGCTGACTGCGGGGAGATTGGACTAGATGACCTTTGGTGATCCCTTCCAGTCTGGACCATTCTATGATTCTGTGAAGGAGGTATGTGTAATAGGCTCAGGAAACAAGTAGAGCAACTTGTTAGTTCACTGCCTACAAACTATTCCTTGGTATCATGTTGTTGTTTAGTTATTAACCAAATAATTAACTGATAATTTAATTTTTAACCAAAAAGATTGGATTCTAAGCAGCTCATAATTGTCCTGAGAGATCAAAGCCATTGTTCTGTTGTTTTCTTAGAAACCACTGAGGGGCAGCAGGTTTTCACATGGAAAATACTGTTTTTCATGTGTAAGGAAATCTTGAGCTGTGAGTGTCACACCTTTTATTATTTTAATTAATTCCATGCACCAGGTCACAGCAGATTATTACAAAAATGTACTTTGTGCTCCTGTAAATTAGTGTGATTTTTACTGGCTTATGGAAGCTTGATCACAGAATCATTAAAGTTGGAAAAGTCCTCTAAGATTATCTCGTCCAGTTGTCAATCCAACACTGCAATAATGTATACCATTGATGTATACAATACCTCTGAATAGGAAAAAGAAAAAGAAGAACATCCTGCCAGATATGTCTGCAAACCACCTTTTATAGCTGCAGGATGCCCACATGGTTGGATTCCTAAGTAAGTCTATCACATGCACCACACAACATTTAGGCAGTACTTTTAGAAAGGAGGCCAAGATATTAGGACAAAAGAATGAGAAGAGCTTTGATTACCTAACTACAAATAGGTAGCTGAGTAATGGAAGAGTCTAGGTTAATCCAAAGTCTCTTTATACTTCTGATAAATGATTGTTAACTAGACACCATATTAAAAGAAGGTCCTGTTCTAGCCAGACTCTTAAACTGAGTCACAACCAGAAAAGACATACCTAATAGTAAACCCAATCCATCCTTACTTCAGGTGTTTCTGCTATAGTTAGCTACTCTTTGTGACTATCTTCTTCTGATCCTTGCCTACTCTGCTATGCCACAGGGAAGCACACAGGCCCAGAGGTCTGAAGTGAAGTGCTTTAATCTGTCAGTGTTGAATGCTCACTTGTGTGATAGCCCAGCTATTAATAAACCAAGGAAATACTGATTTAGAGCCATGATTTTCTGCAGATATCAGTGAAAACAGAATAGTTAATTAGGTTTACAGAGGATTTCTGCATGGTTTATGCATGAAACTTTGAACCAAGGGCCAAGTTCTTGTTTGAGCAGTTTTCTGCATACAGTTTGAAGAGTGTTGGCAGCTACCATTTGGACATACTCCTACCTCCTTTTTATCCTCAGCTGAGGGCAGCTTCCTGACAGAACTTTCAATAACACCTCAGAGTTCTCTAAAGTAAATATTCTGATGAAAATTAGAAGTAAAAATCAGAGGCCAGAGTTGCTATGCTGTTGTGCCTTGGGCAGTTTGCAACAATTCTGTCCAGCGTAAATGTAAAGCATGAACAGACCAGAATTCTTTACTTGTGTAGTCCTATGCAACCTTCCTTCCATAGACTCATATGTCAAAACTGATGAACTATTTTAATTTTCCAGACAAATGTGACTGGTGTGTGAGCTGTCCAGGCCACATCTCACACTTTTGCAATGTTCCATATTCCCACATGTGGGAAAGAAGCTGGTAGGTAAGATTCAAAATTATCATCAGTATGCCACCTAAGGATTGCTTCACTCCAGGCGAACACACAGCCAACTCAGATTCTGTCCTTTTGTGCTGTTGTATCACTGTGAGTGGAATGGGGCACAGATAGCTTCAGGTCGGGTGGGGGAAAAAAAGAGCAAATTGTTTTTCAGGTCAATGGTGCAAATACTAATTATCTTTAAGAGTCCTGTCTGCCCAGCAGAACCAGCAGAACCAGTCACATTAAACACAGGTGTAGCAGTATGAAAGCAGGGTGGAATAACAATTATTTGTCTGAGTCAGGAATTCTTATGAATAAATGCATCAAGAAAGGCAGCAGACAGTTTAAAGAATATAGGTTCAATTTGCTGTCAGGTTATTAGGCAGCCTTGCTAGGATCACAGAGAGAAACATGGCAAAGTCCAGCCTGGCAGAAAGCATTTGTGCAGTGGATGTGGCACTACATGCCTGTCAAATTGTCTACATTCTGCTCTGCTTTGTGGTAGACGCAGTGCTGTACTGCACAGATTATACACACGGTGCCTCTTTGCCTCTGTGTTACTCACTGTGTAGGACTAATGCAGAATTAGGCAGATTTGAGGTGATCCAGTTAAATTTCTTAACTGCTAAGAATGGAACTTTGGAAATTCTGCACTCTATTAATGTCAGGACTTTGGAGTAGTGTTTGACTGGCGGCAAGGAGAAGGCAGGATTTAGATACAGTTTTAGTTTTGTATTTGTTAACTACCTTCCAACTTTTTTCTCCACTTGTCTGTGGTGGAGACAGGACTATTTGTGTGTCTATTTAAAATGTCTGTCTAAATTACATGCTGTATGATTTTTTTTTTTAAATAAGAAAGAGCTGAGCTGGCCATAGTCAAAGGAAAACTCCAGTCTAGCCCTTTTGTTGTGGCTGTAAAATAAAGACTGAAATGTTGCACAATTGGTGACTTAATTAGCTTTCACAGTTCTTCCAAAGAAAACACTTCCTTGTTAAGTAACAAATACAGACGTAATTAAGCCTGTTCAGAAATTAATTATTCTTCTGCTTTCTGTGTATTCAAACCTTAGAACCCATCTGAGGCTCCAACTTCCCCGATTTTGTAGGCATACAATGAGTCGCCAGGAGGCAGCATTTACACAGATTACAACAAGCCGATGTTTATTTAAAGAACAATTTGATGAGATTTCAGCATACAGGAGAAAAAAATGGGCAGAAATTATACAGTGAAACACAAGATTTTTAAAAGGCTTTTCTTTGACTTTCCACGCAGCTGTAGTACTGTGATAGCAGTGAGAAGTGCCTTTCTACAGAAAGATTTGTAGGAAGAGCAGGAAGGATCTGCTGATATAATGGAGAACAGGCAAACTTTCCTGTGTACTGGCCTTTCCTTTTACGGGAAAAGACTTCCTTTCCAAATGTGGCAGAAGAACGCTGCTGTGTGACCCAGATAACAGCTCAGTATTTTTATTCTTTTTGTTTATTTTTTTTTTTTTTACCTTGAGTGGAGCAGCCCTACTGTTTGTTTGTTTGTTTGTTTGTTTGATTAGAAATAATAATCAGTCAAGGGATTTTGCATAACACCTCTTCTAAAGCTTGCTACTCTGCCTGCCAAAAGGCAAAGATTAGCCTACTGGGCTCAACAGGTTTCATCTCTTTAGCACTCTGTTGATTTGCAGACAGATAAATTGCAAGTTTGCCTTTCACCATTTACCTATTTCAGTTGTCACTTGATCTCTTTATTCTGTTGCACCGAAGTGATGTCATTCGAATGTTTGTAAACAAATGCTACAAAACAGTCTTGAACCACCCACCAGTAACAGGTTATGCTTGTAAGGCTTTTTTTTTTTTTATGGATGGTGTTTGCTATTGTTTTGTTAGTCATGAGATAGAATCATGCTGCTTCTCCCTATTCCAAACAGACATTTCTTCAATGTAGTTTGAAATGAATTTTCTAGCAACTACCCTCTACTCTTATTGCACCAAGTAGTGTTACCCAAATTTGCTTTTCTTTTCACGTTTGCAGCTTCACTTGACACAGAGGTGAAACTGACCAAAGTATACAGAAAGTCTGGCCAGATTCTTAAAGCTGCTATGCAATTGATTGCGATCTGTCTCAAGAGCTGTGTACAAACAGAGGTATACACCATTCAGCAAATTTAGTATCATGATTCCGTAAGTGTTATGACATGTAAAACTTAGCCCAGTTGCCAAAAACCAAATCAAACCAACCAACCAACCAACCAAAAAAACCCCAAAACACAAACACCACTCCCCACCGCCAAAACATAGAGTTAGGAAACTATTGGAAAGGATCTGATGAAGGTTTATGATGGTTCATGATGAATCACAGACAGGGAAAGCATGAATGTACAGGGTAAGTTCAAGTTAGAGAGAAATAAGGAATATATGCAAATCTTCAAATGTATAAAAGACTTCAGCAAAGATAAAGGGAACAAATTCTTTGTATCTGGAATGAACTGGAAAGAAAGAACGGATTTAAGTTCCATCAAGGAATATTCAGATTAGGAAAAAAAATAAGCGAAGTAACCAGGCTAATGAGGTTGGCACAGAAGGTTGACCATTGTGTCTGTTTCCAAACAGATTAAACAAATATAGTCCCTTATGAATGGCTAATCCTTCTTTAGAGTAATAAATACAGGAATTGGCCTTCTAAAGTCCCTTTCACTTCCTGTTTAAGGCAGTCTTTTTGAAGAAACAAGTTTCCTAGGATTGCACTGTGACCCTGTCTTATTTCTTTAACAATTTATGTATTAAACCATTAGAAAGCTTTAACAAATCTAAGTTTTCCCTCACAAAGATGTTAACATGGAAAGAAATGGGAAATGAAGATTTGTTGTGTTTGCTCCTTGGGTTTTATTTGTTTAGTTGGGTATGTTGGTGATTTTTTTCCCAGCTGGTTTTTGTGGGAAGTGTGTGTTGGGGTTAGTTGTGGGGGTTTTTTTTATTTTGGGGTAGTGATTGATAAAACACTCTGCCGACTTGTTTTCATTTCACTGCCAATTTATGTCTAAGCCCAACCTGTGATATGAATCAAACAGGGATTGTATAGCTTCTGTCTTTGGTCAGGTCTCATTTTGAATGGCTTCAAACAGCCTTTAAAATATTTCTCATCACTGTCAGTGTCTGCTACAATCCATCCATCTTGAAACTGATATTAAAAATGGATGCTGATAATCATATTTGATCATCTTCTTAAATACCATGGTTCTTCAGTATTCTGTGTTGTGAATTGAAAGTCACTTCTACACAGATTTCTCAATGTTTGGACAGTTGAAAATCAGTCCAGCTGCTTTTAGAAAATATGATGGTCAAGCTGCATCGTAGAATCATAGAACAATAAGGTTGGAAAAGACCTCAGAGATCATCAAGTCCAACCTATTACCTTACACCTAACACCTCATGACTAACTAAACCATGGCTTCAGGTGCCATGTCCAATCCTTTTTTGAGCACCTTGAGGGACGGTGTCTCCACCACCTCCCTGGGCAGCACATTCCAATGGCCAATTACTCTTTCCTCACCTTGAGCCTAAACTTCCCCTGGGGCAGCTTGAGACTGTGTCCTTTTGTTCTGTTGCTACTTGCCTGGGAGAAGAGAACATCCCCCACCAGTCTACAACCTTCTTTCAGTTATAGAGAGCAGTAAGGTCTCCCCTAAGCCTCCTCTTCTCCAGGCTAAACAACCCCAGCTCCCTCAGCCTCTCCTCATAGGGCTTGTGCTCCAAACCCCTCAAAAGCTTTGTTGCCCTTCTCTGGACTCGTTCCAGCAGCTCAACATCTTTCCTAAACTGAAGGGCCCAGAACTGGACACAGGACTCAAGGTGTGGCCTAACCAGTGCTGAGTACAGGGGCACAATGACTTCCCTGCTCCTGATGGCCACACTATTCCTGATCCAGGCCAGGATGCCATTGGCCTTCTTGGTCACCTGGGCACACTGCTGGCTCATGTTCAGCTTACTGACAACTAATACCCCAGGTCGCTTTCTGCTTGGCTGCTCTCCAGCCACTCTGACCCCAGCCTGTAACACTGCGTGGGGTGGTTGTGGCCAAACTGCAAAATCTGGGACTTGAACTTGTTGAATGCCATCATGTTGGACTCTCATGTTGCCCCCAGCTTGGTGTCATCTGCAAATTTACTACTAATGGCCTCAATCCCCTTGTCCAGATCATCACTAAAGATATTGAACAGCATGGGGCCCAGCACTGATCCCTGGGGCACACCACTAGTGACTGGCTGCCAGCTGGATGTGGCACCATTCACCACCACTCTCTGGGCTCGGCCCTCCAGCCAGTTCCTAACCCAGCACAGAGTGCTGCTGTCCAAGCCATGGGCTAACAACTTGACCAGGAGTTTGCTGTGAGGGACAGTGTCAAGACCTTGCTCAAGTCCAGGTAGACTACATCCACAGCCTTCCCCACATCCATCGGGGGGGTCACCTGATCACAGGAGGAGGTCAGGCTGGTGAGGCAGGACCTGCCCCTCCTGAATCTATGTTGGCTAGGTCTGATCCCTTGGCTGTCCTGCAGGTGCGCTGTGATTGCTAGCAAGATGATCTGCTCCTTAATCTTGCCTGGCACTGAGGTCAGGCTGACAGACCTGTTGTTTGCAGGCTTCTCTATCCGGCCCTTCTTGTGGATGGGCATCACACTGGCCAGTTTCCAGTCATCTGGGACCTCTTCAGTGAGCCAGGTCTGGTGGTAAATGATGGAGAGTGGCTTGGCCAGCTCATCTGCCAGCTCTCTCAGCACCCTAGGATGGATCCCTTCTGGTCCCGTGGAATTATGAGTATCCAAGTGGCTCAGCAAGTCCCAAACTAATTCCTCATGGATTTCAGGGGCACTGTACTGCTCCCTGACCCCATCTACTGGTTCAGGAGGCCACTTGTCCTGAAGCCCTCCTGTTTTACTGTTGAATATAGAGGAAAAGAAGGTATTTAGTACCTCAGCCTTTTCCTCATCTTTAGTTAACAGTTTTCCCCTCCAGGTCCAATAAAGAGTGGAGGTTCTTCTTGCCCTCTTTTTGCCATTAATATATTTATACAAATGCTTTTTATTGTCTTTCACAGCAGTGGTCACCTCGAGTTCTAACTGGGCTTTTGCCTCTCTATTTTTTCTCCTACATGATCTAACCACATCCTTAAACGTATCACTAGTTGCCTAGACTCCTTTCCAAAGGCAGTATCTTTTGCAGCAACACCACACGCAGTTCCTAAACTGGTAAAGATTGTTCAAAATAGTTCTTGTCAACTGTAGGTTTTATTTTAAGCCACTTTATTATGCATATGTCTCTAATGCAGCATTCAAATTTGTCATAATCAAAGACCTGGGTTTTTTGTCTTAGATTTTGCATTGCTCCCTGGGGAGCCTGTTCCATTTTCTGTGGGGAGAATATATTTGGGGAGAATATTTGAGGCATAGAAGTTTCATGTAAATATGAGGGAAATTTTTTTCACTGTAACAGTGACAGAGCACTGGAACAGGCTCCCCAGGGAGATTGTGGAGTCTCTCTCTTGGAGATATTCAAAACTTGCCTGGATGTGTTCCTGTGTAATCTGGTGTAGGTGATCCTGCTCTGGTAGGGGGATTGGACTAGATGATCTTTTGAGATCCCTTCCAGCCCCTGAAATTCTGTGATTCTGTGAATATCCAAGAGGGTTTAGGATGAAAAGGAGTTTAATGTAGTACATGGATGCTTTCCAAATATTCTGTGTTTCAAAACTGTCTTTCTTGTCTCCTTTTGCTTTTCAGGCAAAATTTCCAGTTTGTATCTATTTCAGCCTGTTCTAAGCTTTGTGAAAGCAGGTGGTTTTCCGTTTACCAGTCTAAAAAGGACACCTGAAGGTCCCCATTGAAGTGATGTATAATTTACATGTTCCCTGAACTGCAACATATCAACATAAAATGCAGTCCAGTAAAAGCTTTCAACACCAACTTTGAGAATGACATTTTCATAAAGGTAGCAGCTTTAATGTAGAATGGTTGGGAATGAGATTCTAGAGGGAAATGTAAGTTTTGCTGTATTAAAAAAAAAAAAACCAAACTATGGAAATGTGTCCTTTTGGGGTTCCAAGTATAGTGATACCCTTCCTAAGAAAAGCTGTTCTCAGAACAATCAGTGTACAAATGTCCGTGGGTTTTCTTAACTTAGGTGGATTGTTCTTCTTCCAAACAGGGTCTTCCATGTCTTTATATAGTTAAGATTCTAGAGTGAATCAGCTTTTTTTTTAAAAAAAAAAGGAGTTACATTTTAGGAAGCTTCAGTTTTCAAGTGCTATTTTGAGGTAACCAAGTGTTTCCAATGACATTACCATAAATCAGCTAGGTAATTTGAAAATTAGTTGGTTACTGGCTGTATGTTATTCTATTTGAGCTCTTGTGGTTTAAGATATGAAGAAAATACAACATTATTCCATCATATTATTCTTTATTTATTTTTTAAAATTTCATAATAATCTTTTACATCTTCAGAGAAGTAAATCTTGTGTCCATGGTATCTTGGCACAAACAAATGTGAGTTATTTGACTGTCATATTTCTTTCCTAAAAGCTCTCTGAACTTTTCTCCTGCATATAAGAAATATCTGCAAGATCTCATTCTCCTTATCTCTTGATCCCAATTCTAAGGATGTGTTTTCTAGTTTACATTTATTCTCTTTAAGTCAAGAAAGATACTGTAGGTAACTGTGTGTCTGAAGCACTGGCAGCTTGCATGTCCCTGAAGCATTCCTCAACAGATACTGAGGTCTGAGGAAGCTCCTTATAATCCCCAAATGAAAACAGATTCAGGAGTGGAAGTCTGTTGATAATGTACTTATAGATGGCTGTCTCTTATCACAGATAGTTGAGCCAGTTGTTACTTTCCATGTATTTCTGTGCCTGTTCAATTAATGGCACCTAGCTAGCTTGATTACGACATTCCAAACTTCCTTCTGACTGTCTATTCTCTAAACTATTTGTCTAGAGAAATTTTTTTTTTAAGTTGGACATATTTAGGCTGTAATCACAAATTTTTTTTCAGCATTTTGTCCCTTTCATTACATGTTAACTGATAAATCAACATGATTTTCACAGATTTTTCTCATGAAGCATGAGATAGTCTGTAGAAAAATCATTCTAACATTTACACAACTTCAGCAGATTAAAACTTCTTTTTCTGGAAAAGCTCCTTCAGCTGTTGTTCACTTGTTGCTTCTTTCTGTTGCATCAGCTCCTTGCCTCCTTTGGTCACTCCCCAGCCATCTGGCTTTGACACTGAAGGACTATATGGCCTGCCTGAAGCAGGCTTCAGATTCTCCCAGTATTCTTTTCTTGCCCTAAAAAAAGAAAAGCAAATCAAGAGGTTTTCCTAGTACCTCACACTACTAAAGGAAACATGACTTAAATGACCATTGCAAAGGACTCTCCAACTTGCACAAACTGGCTTTGTATTTAGATGCAGAAGTATGAATGAAAGCATTCAGTGAAATGTAACATGCTTTAAAAATCTCTTTTCATCCTTGAAAGGAACACTGTAAGCTACTTACCATTGGAACTTTAACAGCAGTCTGTCAGTTTTTGGTCTTGACTTTCATTACTTTCACATTAATTCAGACCAAATTTTCATGTTAAAGAAGGATAAGAATTTCTGGAGCTCTTCTACTGCCCCTTCACCCCTTTGTCTGGTCCCAGATCAGATTTAGTTTTTCAAAACTACTTACACATAGAATGTTTAGAGTGATATTAAAACCTCCATAACAGTTAAGCCAGTCTGCTGCATCGACCAGTCTTTGCAAGGACTATGTGCATGTTTTCCAGGTCAGATATACATACCTTGCTCTAACCCAGGGTTTGGTATGCATGCTCAGACTTTCACCCCATCTACCATGTTTCTCAGAAGCTTCTGGATAAAATCCTCTTTCAGGAGCCAGCTCCTCAGCTATTGCTCGGACATGGTATGGCTCAAATCCACAGCAACCTCCAATGTAACGAATTCCTAAGTCATAGGCCTCTCTTGCATATTTTTGAATATCCCATCTGGTTACAATTCTTGGCTCCAGACCTGCAAAGATATTCATGTTTTAGGTTTCCACCATGTTCCACTTCAGCACATCTTTTGGTAAGAAGTCATACTGTTGAAACACTTGCACCCTCTTTGCAAAACTGGTTGTAGATGTAGATGTTTTAATTGTCTGTGCTAGAATTAATGATGCAAACTGTCAGAGGTCTGACTTACAGATTCTGCTGACTTATGCCTGTTGTAAGCCGTTTTGGCCTTGCAAAACAGCACCTAACATCTTCTGAGACAGATTAAGCACTAAGTGACATATTTGCTATTCTGCCAGAACTCTTAACTGCAGTATTGAAATACTTTTAATGTTACACCTGCATTTCCAGTATCAGTCCTCTCATCTCTGAAAGGGGAAGAAATCAGCCTACCTGCAACAGGAATAAGCCTGCACATTATTCTTGCAGAATGCCTGCTGCACTTTTCCCCACTATCAGCTAGTGGTATCCATTTGTTACACTGACAGCTGGGATCTGTAGCTATTTCTTAGCCCATACTTTAGTATGTTTACAATCTCAGCCTTAAGTACCATGCTGCCTCAAACCACTTCCGTGAGGAAAATTCTATGTTAAGTTAGGATGCAATCTTTATTTTGAACCCTTCTCTCATTTGCAGGTTGTGGTGAGCAGAGTGAAGGGATAACAGAGCTGAAACTAAGAACTTGTGGAGGGAAAGGAATAGAAAGTGAAATCAACAAGGAAAAGCACACCTCAAGGGGAAAAAGGCACAAGAGCTCTGTCTTGTGTACAGTCCTGCAGATGCAAGAGAAAGCATCAGAAATACAAATTCATTGTTTCCTTGTCTCTCACATACCATCAAGAAGGTCATGCAAAATTGATACAAAATTTTCAACAGTGCTCATTTTATACCTTTATAAGCAAGGAAACTCCAGGAGAACAGAATAGTGTGTTTCCCTGTCTTCCCCATTACCAGTGCTGACACAGCCTATTGGACCTGAGGGTGTGCATCCACAGGTCCTGAGGAAATTGTCACATGAGGCTGCTCAGCTACTATCCATCATATCTGAGAAGCTGTGGCAGGCTGGTGTTGTTCCCAGTGACTGGAAAAGGGGAAACATAATCCCCATTTTTAAGAAGGTACTCATGCAAATCATTTCGTACTGTCCTGCATATCATTATCTCTAAAATGACAAGTCATGGATTTGATGGATGGACCATTCAATGGATAAGGAATTTGCTGGATGGTTGCATTCAAAGAGTTATGGTAAACAGCTCAACACCTGGGTGAAGGCCACTGACAAGTGGTATCCCTCAAGGGTCTACATTGAGACTGGTATTATTTCACATCTGTCAGGGGCATGGATTGAGTGCACCCTCAGCAAGTTTGTCAGCTGTGTTGTGGTTGACACTCTGGAGGGAAGGAATGCCATCCACAGCAGCTTTGACAGGTCAGAGAGGCATGCATGTGTGAATCTCTTGAAGTTGAACAAGGACAAGTGCAAGGTCCATCTGACTCAGGGCAATCCCAAATATGGACACAGCATGTGTGATGAGTGGACTGAGAGCAGCCCTGCAGAGCAGAACTTGGGAATATTGGTGGATGAGAAACTGAATATGGGCTAGCAATGTGTGCTCACAGCCCGTAAAGCCAGTCACATCCTGGGCTGCATCAAAAGAAGTGGGGCCAACACATTGAGGGTGGCGATTCTCCTCTTCTACTGCTTTCTTCTCTGCTTTCTTAAGACCTCTCCTGAAGTATTGTGTACTCAGTTTAAGTAAAACACAGACCTGCTTGAGGGAGTTGTAGTTGTTTAGCCTAGAGAAAGCTCAGGAGATCTCTTAGTGCTTTTACAGTATTTAAAGGAGACTTACAGGAAAGATGAAGAGGGACTCCTTATGAGAGAGTGTGGTGATAGGACAAATTATTTTAAAATTAATCAGAGTAGATTTAGATTAAATATTAGGGAAAAAAAAATATGATGAGGGTATTGAGACTCTGGCACAGATGTGCAGGAGACGTTACAGATTCTCCCTCTCTGGAAGTGTTCAAGGTCCAGTTGAATGGGGCTTTGAACAACTTGATCTAGGGGAAGGTGTCCCTGCCCCTGGCAAGGGGGTTGGAACTAGGCTATCTTTAAGGTCTCTTCCATCCCAAGCCATTTTGTGATTCTATGATTAAAAAACAAGCAGTATTTTATAAAAAGAACTTGCCACATAGATCACTTTTTGTGTGGTTTTTCCCTTCCCAAAACTAATATTCTATTTTCCATGCTTGTCAATGCACTTTGTCTCTTGACTTTATTGAGACTTAAGTATCTATAGCTTAGTTACTTACATTAACATTTATAATAAAAAGAGATTGATATTTTAATAAATTTTTGATGAGAAAATTATAACCCACTCCTAAATTTAGTCCCTCTATGTATCTGTTCTTAATTGGGTATGCTTTGACTCACCAGGACATTTCTTTCTAAAGCACTGTCCTTGCTTAACTGGTGTCACAGGACCACAGAGTGATAGGAATTGGAAGGGACATCTGGAGATCACCTAGTCCAATTCCCCTGCCAGAGCAGATTCACCTAGGGCAGGCTACAAAGGACAGCATCCAGGTGGGTTCTGAACAACTCCAGAGATGGAGACTCCACCACCTCTCTGTCATTTCAGAGCAATTGCAATAACACAGAGAGAAAAACACACAAAACCAGAAAGAGTTCTACAGATAAATAAATACTGCTGGCATCTAGAGTCTGCCAACACAACATGGCTGGTGCTTTCATAGAAACCAAGGTCTAGCTGGCCTGTACAGAGGTTATGCACACATCAAATATCCAAATGCCAGTTTGTGCATATTGCTTTCCACAAAAGACAGAGCTAACTGGGTCAGTTTACCAATGATGTACCAAACTGCTTATCTTCCGTAAAGTGATCAGTAGTTGCTCCTGTGTATTGAAAACATTCACAGAACCAGACTTCTTCAATTGACTCAAAACTTCTGAAGGCTGAGATCTCATGAAAATATCTTATAGCACACAAGCCAAGAAACATAGAATAAACCAGGTTGGAAGAGACCTTCAAGATCATCGCATCCAACCCATCAACCAATCCAACACCGCCTAAACAACTAACCCACAGCACCAAGCACCCCATCAGGTCTCCTCCTGAAAACCTCCAGTGATGGCGACTCCACCACCTCCCCAGGCAGCCCATTCCAATGTGCAATCACTCTTTCTGTACAGAACTTTTTCCTAACATCTAGCCTGACCCTCCCCTGGTGCAGCTTGAGACTGTGTCCTCTTGTTCTGGTACTGGCCACCTGGGAGAAGAGACCAACATCCGTCTGTCTACAACCTCCCTTCAGGTAGTTGTAGAGAGTAATAAGGTCACCCCTGAGTCTCCTCTTCTCCAGCCTAAGCAACCCCAACAAACCAGAATGGCTCCTTCAATTCACTTAATTACTTTCGGCATCTCTTCTGCAACCAGAGGAGTTATAGGAAGGAATGAATAGGATAAATTAATTCCAAACATCTCAGAATATTTTCAGAACTCAGGCATGTTATTATAATTTAATGAATGCCTCAAGCTCATGCTTTATTCTCTTTCCTTTACGTAAAGAGAAATCATCATACAAGTCACATCTCACTTTCAAATTTTTTTTGCTACAAATTACATAGAATACATAGAATAGAATACACAGAATAAACCAGGTTGGAAGAGACCTTCAAGATCATCGCGTCCAACCCATCAACCAATCCAACCCACCTAAACAACTAACTCATGACACCAAGCACCCCATCAAGTTTGTAATGTTTTTTATGGTCTGATCTTGAAAAAAAATGATTGTATGATACCTAAAAAGGAAAACATTTTCTAACTAATTTGTTTAAGCTGATTTTGTCCTCTTCTCTTAAGAGCATGTGATCTTCTACACCCATGGTAGAAGAAAAGCCCTAAATACACTAGTTTTATATACACAAAATGTCCTCATTTTTCAGTCCTTGTGGAATTTCTCCTGAACATACATGTAATGACTCCATCTCCAAATTGTTAATCCAATTGTTAGCAACATCAAAGAACATATTCCCTCTTCTGGTTTATCTCTAACCTTGATAATTACACTTGCAAGGCCATAATCATGCACCTATATCTAGTTCTGCATGTGGATTGTACATTCAATTCCTACACAGGTAAACATTATAGGACTTGTGGGATAGATGTCACAACCTAGAATGATGGGAGGTTTTTGGTGTATTTGCTCTTTGGACTGTTCATAGCTGTCCTGAACAAGGTACAGCATGAGAAAGAGCTGTATTTTTTAACTGAGTTTAAGTTGTGGCACTTCAACTGTTTTGATCATAACTTCAACTTCAGTAATGTTCTGCAACACTACTGAAATACTATATGTAGTTCACCTTTAATCCACAATTGCACTGCAATCCCTCTACGAATAATGACAGGACAACTGGGACTTCAGGCTCACTAAAATCTGGGGGTAAAAAGGAACATACAGTAACACAAAACCAAAACAAACACACCCCCCTGCCTTGTCTTACCAAAGGGGAATTCTGGTAGATCAATAAAGCCTTGCTTTCCACAATCAGGTGTATGGAAGGCAAGTGGCTGGGACATTAGGTGGGCTTTCAGTTTAGCAGCCTGCAAGCCCTCTTTCATCAGTTTCACAGTTTTCAGGGAAGTATCGGGATCAAAATGGCAGTTCACTCCAACAATAGAAGCACCTAGAATAGAAGAAAATAAGTTCAAGTCACATCTCCCCAGGAAGTAGGAGGCGAAAGTTCTCAGCCACAGCACCACAGAATCAGAGCAGTCCATCTTTACACTAGTATTATGAAAACAAGTCAGCTGGACTACAGCCAGTCTCAACTCTGTTGAGGTTGATCATTCCATTTATAACTCAGTTGCACTCTTTTTACTGTCCTTATAATGAATCACAATTCTCACCCTCATACAGTTGCTTTTATCAGTGTTTAATCCTGGAATTGAATCACAGAATCACAAAACCAACCAGCTTGGAAAAGACCTCCAAAATCATGAAATCCAACCAATCCCCCAAGACTATCTAATCAACTAGACCATGGCACTAAGTACCCCATGCAGTCTTCTCTTAAACACCCCTGGGGATGGTGGCCCCACCACCTCCCTGGGTAGCCCATTCCAATGGCAAATCACTCTGAGATGAACTTCTTTCTAAGATCAAGCCTAAACTTCCCCATGTACAGCTTAAGACTCTGTCCTCTTGTTCTGTTGCTGCTGGCCTGGGAGAAGAAACCTACCCCCACCTGGCTACAACCTCACTTCAGGGAGTTGAAGACAGCAATAAGGTCTCCCCTGAGCCTCCTCTTCTCCAGGCTAAGCAACCCCAGCTCCCTCAGCCTCTCCTCACAGGGCTTGTGCTCCAACCCCCCCCCCCAGCTTTGTTGCCCTTCTCTGGACACGTTCCAGCAAGTCAACATCTTTCCTAAACTGAGGGGCCCAGAACTGGACACAGGACTCAAGGTGTGGCCTAACCAGTGCTGAGTACAGGGGCACAATGACTTCCCTGCTCCTGATGGCCACACTATTCCTGACACAGGCCAGGATGCCATTGGCCTTCGTGGTCACCTGGGCACACTGCTGGCTCATGTTCAGCCTACTGACACCAAGTATTCCCAGGTCGCTTTCTGCTTGGCTGCTCTCCAGCCACTCTGACCCCAGCCTGTAGCACTGCATGGGATGGTTGTGGCCAAACTGCAATACCTGGATGTGTTAAATCTCATGCCATCGGACTCTGCCCACCTGTCCAGCCTCTCAAGGTCTCTCTGCAGAGCTCTTCTACCCTCTAATAGATCAACTCCTGCCCCCAGCTTGGTGTCATCTGCAAATTTACTACTAATGGCCTCAATCCCCTTGTCCAGATCATCACTAAAGATATTGAACAGCATGGGGCCCAGCACTGATCCTTGGGGCACACCACTAGTGCCTGGCTGCCAGCTGGATGTGGCACCCTTCACCACCACTCTCTGGGCTCGGCCCTCCAGCCAGTTCCTAACCCAGCACAGAGTGCTGCTGTCCAAGCCATGGGATGACAACTTGACCAGGAGTTTGCTGTGAGGGACGGTGTCAAGACCTTGCTCAAGCCCAGGTAGACTACATCCACAGCCTTCCCCACATCCACCGGGGGGGGTCATCTGATCACAGAAGAAGGTCAGGCTGGTGAGGCAGGACCTGCCCCTCCTGAATCCATGTTGGCTAGGTCTGATCCCTTGGCCATCCTTCAGGTGTGCAGTGATTGCCTCCAAGACAATCTGCTCCATAATTTTCCCTGGAAGTGAGGTCAGGCTGACAGGCCTGTAGTTTGCTGGTTCCTCCATCCAGCCCTTCTTGTGGATGGCCATCACACTGGCCAGTTTCCAGTCATCTGGGACCTCTTCAGTGAGCCAGGTCTGGTGGTAAATGATAGAGAGCGGAGAGCGATCTGGCAATCTTATCTGCCATCTCTCTCAGTACCCTAGGATGGATCCCTTCTGGTCCCATGGAATTGTGAGTATCCAAGTGGCTCAGCAAGTCCCTACTTACTTCCTCCTGGATTTCAGGGGGCACTATATTGCTCCCTGACCCCATCTAAGAAGGCAAAGAACGTATTTAGTACCTCAGCCTTTTCCTCATCTTTAGTTACTGTGGTGGGTTGAGAGAGAAGGCCCAGCTTTTCCTCCCCCACTAAGAAGGAATAAAAAAAAACACAGCTAACTCAGCCGGAAAAGCAGAGGAAATGCTCTATTTACAAGCAATGGGAAAATGCAGGATATGTATGCAATATATACAGTATTTACAATATATATATATATATATATATATAAGAAATATATATATATATCTCATATATATATATATGAAAGATACAGGAACAAGACCCCCTCCTCCGGACAGAGGGGAGCTCCCCCCTGTACCCCCTTCTGTCCCCCTACCTCCCTTTTTCCACAAAGAGGGTTAGAGAGAGAAAAAGGCAGTTATAAGGAAGAAAAAGTTAGTAGGCCTCCAAGCACATGCAGGATTATTGCTTATCTTATCCGCGGTCATTCTGGCTAGATGCCCAGAAGCAGACAGTCTGGAAAGGGAGAGCAAAGATGAACACACTGAAGAAGATTCTAACTGCACTAAAACTTAAAGCTACATTCTTCCCATCAACCAATGAAATTCATTTAGAATACCATGTTTACAAAATATTCAGCCAGAGTATCCCAGCACTGTCCCTTTCTTAAAGGCACAGCCTCAAACGGTCACAGTTGCAATTTTCCCCCCCAGGTCCAATAAAGAGTGGAGGTTCTTCTTGCCCCTCTTTTTAGCATTAATATATTTATAAAAATGCTTTTTATTGTCTTTCACAGAAGTGGCCAGCTTAAGTTGCAACTGGGCTTTTGCCACTCTAGTTTTTCTCCTACATGATCTAACAAGATCCTTAAATGTATCACGTGTTGCCTCCCCCTTTCCAAAGGCAATACACCCTCTTTCTTAATTCCTTCAGGAGCTGCTTGCCCATCCAGGCCGGTCGCCTTCCCCGCTGGCTCATCTTTCAGCACATGGGCACAGCCTATTCCTGTGCCTTCAAAAGCTCCTGTTTGAAGTAGGTCCAACTGTCCTGGACCCCTTTGTTCTTGAGGGCTGCTACCCAGGGTACTCTCAGAATAAGTTGCTTAAACAAGCTGAAGTTTGCCCTCTGGAAGTCCAAAGTGAGGGTTCTGTTACTGCTCCTCCCTATTTCCCTGCATATTGAAAACTAAACTATCTCATGGTCGCTGAACCCTAGACAGCCTCCTACCATCACATCTCCCACCAGCCCTTCTCTGTTTGAGAACAGCACGTCAAGCAGGGCCTGACCCCAGTAGGCTCACTTAACAGCTACATCAAGACCTAGCAACATCCTTAAACATTTCATGGGTTACCTCTCCTTTCTTCCAGATGTGATACACTCTTTTTTCCCCCTTAATTAATTCAGAAGTTCATTGCCCATCCAGGCTGGCTGTCTGCCCCATTGGCTCATCTTCTGGCACATTGGCACAGCCTGTTCCTGAGCCTTCAAGATTTCTTTCCTGAAGTAGGTCCAGCCCTCCTGGACCCTTTGGTTTTTAAGGGCTGTTTCCCAAGGTACCTTCTGAGTTTCTTAATTAATCTGAAGTCCACCCTCTGGAATTCCAGACTGGAGGTTTTGTTGATGCCCCTCTTAGTTCAACTGCATATTGAAAACTCAATTCTTTCATGGTCACTGGACCCCAGACAGCCTCCAACCACATCTCCCACCAGCCCTTCTCTGTTTGTAAAACAAAGGTCAAGCAAAGCCTTACCCCTGGTAGGCTCACACAGCAGCTCAGATAAGAAGCTATCCTCCATTAAGTCCATGAACCTTATAGACTGCCTCCTCTCTGCTGTGTTAAGTTCCCAGCAGCTATCTGGCAGGTTAAAGTCACCCACAAGGACAAGGACTTGTGATCTTGGGACAGCCTCCAGCTGTAAAATATTCTACAGCCTCCAGCTGTAGAATAATACATCAACCTGTTCATCCTGGTTGGGTGGTCTATAACAGACTCCAACCAGGATGTCAACCCTGTTGGCCTTCCCTCTAATTCTCACCCACAGGCATTCAACCTGATCATCCTTCATCTCTAGTTCCATGGCATCTAGAGCCTCCCTGATGTATACAGAGCTACCCCTCCACCCCTTCTCCCTCGCCTGTCTCTCCTGAAGAGCCTGTTGCTATTGATTGCAGTGCTCCAGTCATGTGAGTCATCCCACCACGTTTCTGTGGTGGCAACTACATCATAACTTTCCTGCTGTAACAAGGCTTCCAGCTCCTCTTGTTTGTTACCCATATTGCATACATTAATGTAGAAGCACTTCAGTTGGGCTGCTGATTTCATCCCTGACTCGCTTACCACACTCAGTCTCATGTCTGGAGAGCCTGGTTTCATCCCCTTCCCCCTTCAAGTCTAGTTTAAAGCCCCGTCAGTGAACTGTGCCAACTCCCTTCTTAGAACCCTTTTTCCCCTATGGGATAGGCTGTTTCCATCTGTTGCCAACAGGCCTGGCCTCTTGTAAATCAAGCTGTGGTTAAAATCCCAAACACATTCATAGATGCATTCTTTGTAAGACGCTCTGGTAAAATACACATAAAAGCAAGGTCAAAACTTTAATCAGATATAACTGAGCTACCTATTTGAGATACACATCCATTTATCTCAATATTTAAGGACTTTGTGTGTTCCCTGTTTTTACCAGGTGTGTTAAAATAGACTCTTACCAGCCTTTACGAGTTGGACAGCACATTGTCCAGGGGGCACACCATGCATGTCTCCTTCTGGACCAATGCACATCGTAGCTGCAACTGGTTTTCCAGATTCTTTTAGGACTTCAACTGCCCAGACAGCCTCTTCCACATGCTCAAAATACTGAAAGAAATTGAAAGTTGGCTACTTTTGGTTTGTGCAGATAAAGCTTAAACACATTAATCCAGACTCCAAGTTCACCAGTAATACAATGACTTGACTCTTTTCTGATTCACTATAATAGAATTCAATTGAATTCACTGACCACAGAGTTAAAAAAGGATTTTTAGTAGACAGTAAGGTAGAACTAAATAAAAAATGATACTGTTATTTCAGAGTTAGAATGCCTGTACAGAAGGTTAATCAGGGATTTCTATCCAAATAACTATTTTCATATAGAAAAGTCATCTTAGGTTGATTGCTTACTGTGTCTGGGGAGAAACATGAACTAGTCAAGACCACATTCATTTATCCTCTTTTTACCAGTACAGTTTGACTTCACTGAGGTAGGAAATTGGGTTTCAATGTCCTATTCTAGGATGCTTGCATATGCTGCTGTTTATTTAAAAAAACACTTGATGCTGCTTGCATAAAAGAGTAATATAAAACTTTAGAGGAATACATACTTGTATTCCGTGAAGGAGGCTAGACATCTTGAAACTACACTGTTTGAGTTGAAGGCTGTGTACTTTATATATTTACCTCTGCAATTAGGAAGTCCACGTTCTTCTTCAAAAAGACATCTAGCTGTTTTCGAAAGACTGCTTGAACCTCTGCTTTGTCCTTGCAGCTTAAGTATGATGGTGTTTGACTAACTCCTCCAGCCACTAAAGCATCTCCTTCATTAGCCACTTCTCTTGCAATATCACAAGCAGCTTCATTCACTTTCTGACACTGTATAAATAAATCAGTTTTACCTGGTCAGAGACACGCACGTAATTTCAGAGCACAAAAATGACAAAAACAACCAGAAGGCATAATGTCTTATTATTATTCTCTTATAATTTAAATGAATTTTTAAAATAATATAGATTAGGAAAAACAGTATATTAAAAACAACAACAACAAACAAACAACAAACACTGAGAAACAAATTTCTTGCCACCTCTAAGTTATCATAGAGTCAAATACCAAAAAATCATATTACCTTTATTATGCCTTAACAAAATAGTTTATGAAAAACAAGTAGAATTTTTATTTGCTTCTTAGAAAATGAATTTGTTGTGATGTAGTGAATACTTCTGGCTCACATTTTGACGGTAGAACACAAAATATACAGCCAATGCAATTGATTTTCCATTATTTTAAAAAATTTTACTTTAGTATTTCAATAATTTTCAAAATTGAAGTTACCACATTCATACAGTTACTTAAGGCATTTTAAGAAGATCATGAATTATCTGATGTTCAAGTTATCCATTTTAGAATAGTAAAAGGAAACTTACAACTCTCTGATTGAAAACGCTCCTTGAGCATGCAGGAGCAAATTAAAGACTGAAAGACACACTCCCTCTATACGTAAATCAAGATGACTAAAACAGCTTGAAAAAGAGGTTATGCTGGGGGGAAAAACAAATTTTTTGGGGAAAAAAAAAATTGGGATGGTTAACAAATTGATTAGAGCAGGTTTCTTTGCAGCCTATGGACTGCTTAGAACCCAAACACATTTCACTCAGATTAAGTTTTCCACAGGTGCCTCAAAAGACCTAGGTGTTTTTTAAGACTACTGCTGACAGATGGTGTTCCATTTGCACTTATGTGCAGGTACATGTATGGGAACTCTGGGAGGTGGAGGTTAAAGCCTGGAGGAACCTGTTTCTAGAACTGGTGGCAAACTGATCTTGAAAACTTTACTACAATGCATTCCCAAAACCAGGTGCTCTCCCAGATTTTCTTATAATTTTGGCTGGCAGCAAGAGTTGCAGCATGACATCTTCCAGAGGCACTGTGGTTCAGGCATTTCACTGATGCATCTATTGAACGTAAAGGTGCAGCAATTCATATAAATTTGGTCATACGACATTTTGGTATGAACTCATATTTAAGCTTCAAGTGTTTTTTTTAGTATCCAGATTGTTCTGACTTGGAATATCTCCACAGATACAAAGATATTCCTTTCTGATATCCCAATGGAGAATTTTCTCTGTTCTGCAGAGGTTGAAACAGACAGTAGGACCAAAGGGGAAAGGATTCAATGGCACATCTAGTGACAAAGGAACTGTCTAGACATTCTAGTGCCAGAAATCCTGGTGGAGCTGAGGACTAGTGAGCACAGCCAACATTCTACAACTCCTTTGTGTAGGGGGTAAGAAAACACCAACATTAATTACACTTACACACAAGACAGGGAATATTGATCAGATTGTATTCCTTGGAGTTTTCAGTTGTTATTTTATGGAAGACGTGTTTCTAAAAAACATCTCATTTCATTAACCACTGGTTACTCTCTTGGATTCTTCACCATTTTTTGCAGTTGATTTGTTTTTCTAGATTTTAAAGTTTTGGGGTTTTTTTGTTTGGTTTTGGCGTGTTTTTTTTTTTTCCCCTGCTGATTTTTCTCTGTGCATTTATTCCTCCCTACACTTTTTGTATCAAAACTCCAGTAAACTCAGACGGGAAACATACGATGTAGGCATTGCTTCATCCTTGCCCTGTTTTGTTATTTTTTTTACCTTTAACCTTGTCTTTCTTGCTATTCCAAATTCTGAAATGGCCTCATTTTATTCTTTGTGCCTCAAACATAACTAAAACTATTATGACAAAATGTGAAAGTACTCAATAACCTATTAAAACCTTTGAAAATTAACCCACTTGTTTCATATCACCATCAAAACAGATTTTTACTCACACTTATTTTCTCAGCTACATAATTGCCCCTGTTCTCTAGTTTGTCCTCACTGGCATAAAAGGTGAAAGTCTGCAGAACATTGGATCCAGCTCTAAGGAATTCCCGGTGAAGCTGACGAACTACAAAGAATTAAAAGAGACAAACAAGAGATGTTTGGTACAGTTTTTACTGTTGTTATCAGAAAATAAAATGCTTATTGAAGTAATGTTGTTGTAAAATAAGCGATACTGTGTTTACTAGAAAAGCCATTTTGAGAGAGTAGAAGCATGTACTCCAGGCTGCATAAAGTTTCTTTCTTCTCACTCTCTGAATATTAGGTAGAAAACTTTGCCCTAACTTATTCTTTGCCAAGAATGAGTAGTTATTTCCATTTAGTTTATCAGCATATTCAGTATTGCATGGCACCAAGCCTATCCTCTATTTTCTTCAGTCCTTCAGACCTCCTAGTTTCTTTTTATATAACTGCATAGTGGTGTAGGAAGGAAAAGCAGGTATCTGAGAAAAGAACAAGAAAGCATAACAAGAAATACCAGACAAAAAGATTATCAAATTAAAAAGCTGCATTTTCTTAGGTTCTAGACTATGAAGAAGAAAACAGAATAAAGTATCATGGCAACAAATTGAGGGACAAGATGATATTTTTATGGAAGAATATAGTGGTCAATTGCCTCCCCTGTTTTACATTTTCTAGCTCTCTCCTTTCAAAGCTCTAGCTGAAACTAGCTCTACCTTGCTAAATACATCCCTTAATTAAAAGGTGATTTGTAACACAGACTTAATTCTTCTCTTAAGTCAGCACATGATGATTTTACTGCAGAGCCAACAGTTTTTTTAATGAAAAAGTTGGGAGTATTTTAATGCACAATTTCCCTACATTAGGACTTTAGGAGGTTCTGTAATGATAGTTTTGTCTTCATTGCTGTAAGCAGTACACTGCAATAGCCACAGCAGGAATAAAAGGCTCTAAGACCTAATAAGGACCTTCCAGTACCTGAAGGAGGCCTACAAGAAAGATGAAAAGGGACTGTTTATGAAGGACTGTAGTGATAGGACCAGGGGCAATGGTTTTGAACTTGGGAAGAGCAAGTTTAGATTAGATGTTAGGAACAAGTTCTTTACCATGAGAGTAGTAGAACACTGGAACTGGTTGCCCCGGGAGGTGTTTGAGGTCCCATCCTTGGAGCTATTCAAGGTGAGGCTCAACAGGGCTCTGGGCAACCTGATGTAGTTGAGGATGCCCTTGCTTACTGCAGAGGGGGGTTGACCTGTGGAGGTCCCTGTGATGAAAAGTACCTGTGCCCAGAATTATGCCCCAAATATTGCCCAAACTTGTCTCTACATCTTTTGCTCAACACCCCTACCTTTCCCTCCTTTCTGGAGTGGGTATTCAGCCAGAGCTTAGTAAACAAAGGGCCAGGCACCAACAAGCTGGGGTAAACAACCCAACCTACCTTCTTTGGGCGAAACAACAGGCAATGCCCACCTTATGGGATGCTTCCACTATGCTTGTGCTTCTTCCAAGTTTGGGCATAATTCTACCCATATGCTTTGATATTGGCTAATGATGTTTAACCAAGCATTTGACTATTGGCTAAATCTGAGCCTCAAGCAAATTACATTACCCAAATTGTAAATAACTCACTCTTTTGCTATTGCTCTTTTGCTCTTCTGTTTCTGCTCTCCCTCCTTGCATGTGCTCTAGCCTCATGCATGTGTTCTGCCTTTGCTGCAGTCTGGAGAGAAGACTGTTACCCAGGAAGTGCCATTGTGCCTTAGTTTACCCAGAAACCAGCAAAGAGTCCTTCATGTAAGCTGCACTGAATTACAGCTTAGTATTGTATCTGCAGCCCTGCTGGTAGGAAGAAGCTGCCACTGCACCCTGCAGGGACTGAGACCCTGTTGGTAAAGCCCAGCCAGCCAGGGAGAACTCACCTGAATCCCTTTTGGCAGTTCAAAGTGCCTGCTGCACAAAGCTGCAGACCTACGAGCCAATAGCCGGCCCATGTGCCCCCTGCTCCATGCAATTCAGAGCATCAGCTGTGCCCTACTGGGACCACTTGTGAGTGTCCCAGAGGCTAGCTCATTTCCAAGCTGAACCAGGGGGAAAGCTGTGCAGCACCACCAGCACCTGAGGGAATTGCCTGAGGGCCTGTTATAGGTGATCCAGCCTCCAGTGCACCCCTGCAGAGCTTCTACGCTGAACCCCCACAGTGGCTGGAGAAGGCTGCCTCCAACATGTCCAGAGGGGACTGCCCCTGGAGCCAGCCTCAGCACTGATCACCTATGATCCTGCCAAGCTCTGCAAGCCTCAGCAGCCAGCCATAGCAACCAGTTTAGCAAGGGAAACTATCTCTTCCAGTATTCACAGGTTTAACACCAGTTTTGGTTCTTTTTAAAATCTCCTTGTGGTATTGTGTCTATGGTTTACTAATGCAGTATCCTGGAATGCCCAGAGCCATAATTTCTGAACAAAAATTGATTTAAGTCTCTGCAACGTTCCTTAATTGTATGTGACAGATACTCAGCCAAGCCGCCAGGCATCTTGTCAAGTCGCCACCGGGTGGACAAATGGCAGAATTGCATCCTTGGTTCATATTGAGTAACTGGTTTGTCTTTTTCTAATTTGGTTCAAAATTGTTACACTGTACTAGCTTATGGGATATATCCACGAGTGTACATTAGAATCTGCATAGATATGCTGTTCAAAGGTTATTACTAATTTTAGATTAATAAATATTTTGTATTATTATTTTAAATTGCATAATTTCCTAAGTTAATAACCACAACTATCACAGTCCCTTCCAATCCAGATCGTTCTATGATTCTATGAAAACAGCAGCCGTCAACAGATTTTAAATGTAGAATAATGATTATACCAATTTCTAGAACATTGCTGATCTTGCAAAACAAAGTTAAAGTGCTCAACAGCTTATAGCAAATACAGCAATAATTTATTCCCTAGATAGTGTATACAGACACAAGAACACCACAGTCTCTGTGGCAGATGTTTTGAAAAGTTTTCCTTAAGTCCTGGTTTATCACACCTCATTGTCTGCAGACAATCTGTGTCATTAGGGAAATTCATGAAGGTGTCAGGAGACTGATGTTACTTCCTTTATCTGCAAGAAACACAGCCTTCTATGCTAGAGAAAGTCAAGCAGCAGTTGGAGTTGCTAAAGTCAATCTGTGTACACACGAACATTTCTGTTTTCTTTGAAGTAGCAGTGTTCTGTCACTTGTTTTTCTCTACTTGTACATTATTTCATTTCTAATTACAGCCTTGGGTAACCACACTCAATTTAACGCAATGCTGCTCCTCCTAGCCATCACAAAGGAACACAGATTACAGCTGAGATACAGTTCAAAAAGCCCCGAGAATATGCCTGAACTACCTGGGTCAAATTTCAGTCTTACAACCTTTACTCAGAGTCAAAACATTCCTAGGCAGGGAATATTCTTTGTCATACAGCACTGAAGTAGGCTACTGAACCAGCTAAAAGGGCTGTCTCTGTCTAGTGTTCTGTACCTCGTTTTCCTATTGTCTCTCATGAAAAATCATTAACAAAAATGGGAAAGGGGAAAAAAGAATCTGCAAATATTTTCACAAATGCTCTATGACATTTCCATAATTACCTAGTTTGTTTATTGCTATGGTTAGCTCTGTTTAAACATGGTCCTTGCATTCCTAGAAGAATGCTTGGAATTTGTGAGAAAAAGAATAGTAACATAGGTAAGCAAATGAAACATAACCAAACATATATGAATAAGGAGCTTCATATCCCAAACTATCAGATATGTGAATAGGAAACTCTTGAATTAGTCTACATTTTGAGGAAAAGAATAGTGCCTTATCAGCCCGAATATCATTCAACCCTAGGCACATTGTTTTTAGCACAATACACTGTTACTGCTATCAAGCCCACGGCAGTTTGCACTATCAAAAACCCAAGTCACCCTTTAATTTACTTCTTGTGTGACTTCCAACATGTTACTCAAGTTGTTTTCCTCCAGCATAACAATGACACGTAGGGCTAAACAATTATTAACAATTGGATGCATTTTAGGTGTCAGATGCACAGCGCTGACTTTCATTTCAATCTACCATGAGATAGGCATTTAACAGAAGACACAGGACTAATCTAACAGAAAATGAGGGCAATAAATACCTATGAATATTGCTCACTGTTGAGCAATATTTGACCTGACACAGGGAAATACTTAGATCTCATTTTTAAACTTGTCAGTCTAGCAAACTTCTCTTCTGTAATGGAAATAATGGTCTGGAGCTCACTTCTCCCCACCTCCCACCCCCTTTCTTTTTCTTTCTAAATTCCTGGTTGCATTCTTAGAACCTCTGTCCTTTTTCCTGCTTCCTTACAAAGACAAGAAGGTCTGGTAGTTGAATGTTTCTTACACCAGCTGGCTCAGCCAGTTGCTCCTTCCATTCATCACACCTGCTTTCGAAGTAACATGACCTTGGAGCATACAGGAGCATAAAAGGAGTAATGGAGAAGAGGCAGCACACTGAACAAAAATAAATGAACACAGTTCCAGTGAAGAGTGTATTTATAAATAGTTTATAAGAGATTTATGATTTTGTTTAAACTGTGATACAGAGATGAACAACACATTCTAGCAAATCAGTAGCAATGCTTAGAAGGCGTCACCGTCCCTGGAGGTATTCAAGAGGGGACTGGATGTGGCACTTGGTGCCATGGTCTAGTCATGAGGCCTGTGGTGACAGGTTGGACTTGATGATCTTTGAGGTCTCTTCCAACCTTAGTGATACTGTGATACTGACTACTGATCACTTTTTTAAAGCAAACTTGTGCACCTATTCAGCCAATTTAAACCACTGGCAATTGCCTTTGTCTTACATTCCCCAAGTGAGATCTTCACTTCCCAAAAGCATACACAGAGCAGGTCAAGAGCTTTTGAGGTGTGAAATAAAGTAAGTAGAAGTGGAATAAAGAGTATGTAAGATGGAGTGTGTAGTGGCAGACAAAAGTAGAGTGAAGAGAAACAGACAGAGTGATGATGTGAAGTCTTTTGGGGAGACTAGAGTTATCAAATTAGGTCATCACCCTTTACACCTTTGCTGGAGTTCTGCATTATCTAAGGCTGTCCATGACCCTAAGTTAGCCATGCTACACAGAGTGACACTTGAAGGCTGAGAAGGATTAGGGTGCATAAATAAAGTGTTCAACGTAATGTAATAGCTAACTCTCTCCCTCCTCTGTATAAAGGAAGATTAATTTGGAAGGGGCAACACTTAAAACAGATCAAACACATTATGTTTCCCCAGAATATTCTGAATCGGGTTTTGGGATTAACTACACATTACTACCGTAAATGCTTTCTTGTAATGAAGTACACATAAATAGATAAAAGTATCTCATTTACACTGTGTATGCTAAATACTATAATCATTATGTTGGAAGGCATGGAATGATTGCTCATTTTGTCTTCATCCACTTTAAGAGAGTTACTCCATTAAATGTTTATTGCAATTCTTAGGTTTCTAGGAGATTTATCGTTCCCTATTTCACAGTAGAGTGAGACACATTAAATCCTCCTCTTCCATTCCATTGTTTAAAAGCTTCTATTTCCATGAAAGAATCAATAAACACACTCTACTAATTTATCATGACATGAAAGTCCTAGAATGACTAAACCAACAAAATAGATAGTTAAGTGCAGATCTTTCCCCCCACTCCAAATATTTTAATTTGTAAGCTCAGGGACAGACTGGACACATCTATGAGAGAGAAATCACTGAGTGTTATTGAACACAAAGATACCATACCAGTGTCAAAATGTTCCTGGACTGCAAATGATTGAATACTAGGTGAGCATTCTGGAGAGATGTCACTCTTTACACTACTCATATTCTTACCCAGACAACTGCTTTTGGCCAGTGTTGGAGCAAGAAAAAGGGGTAAGATAAGTATCTGTTCTATAGATTCTTAGGCTGTTCTTTAGAGTGTAATTCCACAGTGTCAAGGAACACTGATAAGACAGAAACCTACCACAACTTCATATATATTTATTATTTAGCCAACCACATTTACATTCACCACAGGATTACTTTTTACCAGTAAAACTGACCTGCTTCTGGGTGTTCTACTGTTGCTTCAGGAGTCCAAGGCCCAGCCTTTACATAGCCCCTCTTTTCAAGAGCAAAGACAAAACCTCCATCTCCAATCACAATTTCTCCAGAGTCTAAGCGCTCTAAAATACCCTGAAGAAAACAGAAATAAAGGTTAATAATTGCAGTTCTTTAATTTTGTGGTCTTCCTTTGTCTTTGTTGCCATTATTACCTGTATTGGCAAAGCAGACACAAATATTTGTGGGTTACAAGAACCACCTTTGCCATAATTAGAAAAAGTATTAAATCTTTTTGAAATTCTCTTTAATGAATGGTCTTTTTTTGCAATATAAGGCTTTAATATGTTTATGTAAGTTAGATAACACTTTCCATTAGTCTGTTTTATTGAATTCCAGATACAGTTGCCAGAACTAGAATAGTCCAGTTCCATTCCTGTGAAAGTAAAATACCTCCTCAAATACTCCTGTAAAATTAATGAAACACTAATATCACTGACCTCTTTAGTAACTTATTTGCTCTTAAGTTACAGATTCAATCTTGACGGAGCCTCAGCACAAGCAGGCTGTAACTCAAATATGACACAACAGGCATCACAAATGAGTAAGCATGTAATATTTTCCTACCAAGAAAGATGCATCTCAAAATAACAGACTCCATTTTCTGACTTTTTTACTGGCCTGGGTTTTCTTACCTAGACTTAAAAAATGAAACAAAATCCTGCTTGTTTTGTACTACCCTGAAACAGTCTAAGATGCCAAATTATGAGCATTACAGCACTCTATGATTAACTTTGCATCTGCCTTGAACTTTGTGCTACTGCAAGCAAAGTGGTAATAACTTTTTGGTAAAATTTAAAAACATGAGAACAACATATAGTGATTACACCTTATATATATATAAAAATGTAGGTATTAGTTTCTTTAATTTCTCCCTTCCTATTACACTAAATGGGGCTAATTTCTGCAGATAGATTACCACTATAATTCTATTTACTTTAAAAAGTGGATGAATGCAAACCCATTCTACTAACAAAGGTAGTGGGTATAGAAAAAGATGTAGTCAAAGGTAAGACTGAAATTTCCCTCCATAGTTATCTTCTCTTGGTGGCACACTAAATGAATTTTGAGGGAGAAGGAAAAAGAAAAGCCTTGTGAGCACAGAGTGTGGGTTTCACTCTGATAGGAATGTTTTTTAACAATGAGCCTCCAACCTTTGGTAGGTTATTTTTTGTGTGTGATAATTTCTCTGTTAATTCAATTATCTCACACCATACATCCAGAAAAGACAAACACAATGTCTCAGCAGCACCAGTTACGCAAGATGAGGGTATACCTTTCTAACAAGGAGCATTGTGCCAGTTATGCCAGCTGCAGTACCACACATAGCAGTGTAAGACTACTTAGAGGCCATGAAGCCTGGCTAGACGGTAAGCATTTTTGGCTCAAGCACTGACATGGCAGCAAGGTGGCAGGTCTTCTTTCAGTCTGCTGTGCAGATATATCAGCTTTGTGAAGTGCTGGCTTGCAAATCTTTGCATCGTGTTCCACCTCCTATCACATTCTTGCCAAAATATTGACTAGATTAACTTCATAACTTTAATTAAGTATGCTGATTTTATCTTTATTTCAGCAGGACCTTGGCAAAAATCAACACCAAGACTCAGCCTCCAAAATTTTGTAATTTTCAATGAGTTTATCAGTCATGCCTGTCTATTAAGGCAATCCTGTTCTAGTGTAAACGTCAGGAGGCACTGCAAACATTGTGTTTTGCAATTAACTTGCAGATGGAGCAGAATGCCTCAAATGGAATCAGAGAAAGGCAGTCAAGGGATCTCTGGCTGAATGTCTGCTTCCTCTGCCTTCCACAGGGTCTTTAAAATGCAGAGGAGCACAGAGGAAAAGGTATCTTAAGCCTACAAGCAGCCTCAGTCATTGCTTGTTCACTGAACATTGTCACAGATACATGTTGACTTCATGTTTAGGTATTATATTTAAATGTACTACAACTAACAGATATTTTAAACTAGCCATTTCTGGAATTTAACAGTGGTTTTCCTTCATAGTTCTAGGTTTGTCTTGGTTTTTTTTTTTTTTAAATCTGCTTTTTAAAATAATCACTTTTGACAGAAACAATGTAAGACATGATATCATAGACCATAGTATCTTAATAGATAATATATTGTGATATATTAAACCTAGCATCAGACCATCCAGTATCAGGTGACATAACTACAAATCACTACAAAGTACTTCATGCAAACTTTGTCAGTTCAGATTGGCTTAAAATGGAAATAACTTTGCTTTCCAAACTTTATTAGTAGTCTCTTAATCCCATTTTTACTTTATCTATACTAGTAAAATACCATCTGGTCAAAAAGCACTCAGATAGCATATGTTCAGCATCAACATTGTTTTGTTCTGCCATGGAAGACTGTGGCTGTAGGTGTGACTCGTGGGTAACCCAGATGAAAACTGCACTATTAGGCTGTCTTATACTGCACAGATCTGGCATTAAATTTAATAAATAAATAAATAAATAAAATCCAACACTAAAAATGAACACCAGAAAAAAACCCCAAAACCAGACACGTAAGGCAGGCTTTTTGAGCCATTTCTTTCACTGCTACCATGAATGAAGTTGAACCACATAGTTCACACATCTATCCAGGGAGAGAGTGCAAATGTCTGTATGAATATATTTCCTGAAACACCTTTCACATATGTGAAAATCTAGCTTGGTCTACCTTTATCCTAGCTTCCCATAGCAGAGAGAAAACAACTACACCAAAATAAGATCTTAACTAAGCCCTCAAGAGAAGCTTGTCTCTGGCAACTGACAGGGGTGGTAGGTTGGAACTTAGGGTAATTGCCTTCTGCTAGGTGTTTGAAGTTGGGTGCTGTGAGCATACACCAAAAAAAAAAACCCCCACAAAACCCAAATACCTCTCCACCTCCTTTCTTTACAACTGATCTATCTCATAGACTTATTATTTTACAGAAGGATATTTCTGTTCTCTTACTCTAGACTTGTATGCTACACTTTAAAAAAGAGTAAAAGCAGTTCTGATAGTAGTAATTAATAACAATGATGATGTCCTCTCAATGATAATACTGTCCTGAACAAAAGGCAGAATACGTGATTACACTCTTGTATGCTTGCCTCAATGGCTAGAATGATTGATGTCTGGTTAACTTTTTATACCAGCATATTTCTGTAGATAAATGAGGGTGCAAAGGCCATGCATATATTGGAGGCTGTGCTCATATTACAAACATTCAGTCACATAAATCAGTTTGGGGCTTTCAAACAGAGCTGGAAGGATGCAGGAAACAGAAATCCTGTCCAGTGATACTTTATCCTTAATATATTTCCAGTTATAATGTGTTGCGATCAGTGCTTAGTTTGTGCATCAAATAATGTTAAGCAAAATGCTTTTGAACTTTGGTGGCTCCAGCCTATGTGGTCAGAGAAATAAAAATTCTATGAGCTGCAACACCATTAAGTTCTGTCTACCCTGTCTCTTTAGGGGTGTCCAACTGTCTTTCATGGCTCGATACTGAAGAGGTAGAGTTATTATTATAGCCTTACTTTATCTTTTCATAGTAAGAAATACCTGAAGAAATACCGAGCACCTTACTGGAGGTTAAGAAGCGCGGTGTGCGGGCCGTGCCCGTTTAGCAGCAGCTCCCCGTTAAAGTCTCCGGGTAGGGCTTCGAGGAGACGGGAGAGGAGGCAGGGCGCAGCGGGGTAACGGCCCGTCCCGGAGCCAGCCTTATTCCTGTCACTCCTCGCAGCACCGACGCCGGGCTGCCTCTCTCCTACCGCCCGAACCCGCTGCGGCAGTGCCCGCATGGCCGCGGGCGGCGAAGAGAACTGCAGCAGGGCACCTCTCTCGGGCAACAGCACGGAGCGAGCCCACGGGAAGGACAGGACCGCGGCGGAGCTGGGGTGAGAGCATTACCCGTTTGCCTTGCTTCGTGGTCTTCCTGATGGGCAGCATCTTGCTCGCCAGGGACGCCGGCTGCCCGAGTCTCCCTCGACGTCTCAGCACCAAGCTCAAGATACTTCTAGCACTCACGCCGCCCTTTTATAGCCCGGGAAGAAGGAGGGCTGTGGTGGGCACCGCTGAGCGCACCACCTCCGCCTGGCCCAGCCCCTGACCCCGCGGAGGACTCTAGCACAGCCCAGGGCTACCCCGCGCCCTCCCGCCACGGCTCCCTCCCGGCTCAAGGTCGGGAGGCGCCTGGTTGCATCTCTGGGCTGCCCTCTGAGCCAAGGGGCGGGCCGGAGCCCTTCTCCGTCAGAGTTGGCTTCGGCGACGGCAGAGAAGGGACGGGACGGGACACTGTGGGGAGAGGCGTGTAGCCAGTGCTCTCCGTCCTTGCTGCTGCGGGGTGGTGTGAGGGATGAGCGCGGTGCTGCGGGGAGCCCTCCAGCGTCTGCTGCTGCCCCGCGGCGGTGGCCGGCCCGGTCCCCTCGCCGCGGCTGCCCTGCGGCCCCTCAGCGGCGGCGCGAGCGCCCAGGGGCGGTGAGTGCGGGTCCGCGGGCCGGGCCGGGCGGGGGGCAGCGAGAGGCACGAGCGGAGGAGCCGTTACCGGTGGTGGTTGTCAGCACGTGGCCTCCGCGGCGCTCCGCGCGCGGTACCCGCGGGTCAAGATGCTTGGCGGGTGCTGCGAGAGGCCGGTGGTAATGAGGGTGGGCTCCCACCGTCGGCTTGGGGTGCTCCCGGGACCTGCGGCCAGGAGGTGCATCTCCCCGTACACCTCGCATTCCTGCGTCAGGCCTGACCCAGCCCCAGCTGAGCCGCAGGCCTGATACAGAGAGATTCCTCATGTTGTCGTCTGGGCTTTAAAAGTGAGAGAAAAATGCCTTATTTTTACTGGCACCATCAAACCTCTGGGTGAGCCGTGTAGCTCACAGGGAAGGCACTTTCTGGATTCTTACCAGGCTACAGTGTCCAAAAAGAAACGGTTTGCAACGATCTGCCAGTCCGATGAGGAAATCTCAATTAACAGCTTAAAAGAAACACAAGGAATGCTTCTGTGCTTGACCTTGGTTACTATGCACCTCAAAATTGAGTGGAGGAGCTGGCGTGTCTTCCATCTGGCTGTTAAACAGATTACTGTTAACCTGAAAAAAATTAATGTGTAATCTCAATAAAGAACGTGTGCGTGTGTGTGGTGCACCAGAGAAGTGGTGTCCACTGCCCCTAATTATTTTAGTTTTGATTCATTACCACATAGTGAACAAGCATGATGCATATTCCTCTCACATTTGTGTTTTAAGATGTCATATGATGAGATCTCCGTTCATAATGCATGCAACTACTTGCTTTGATTTCTGAGTGGAAGATAAGTGGAAGATGTTACACAGTAGTAAGCCTTTTGCCAGACAAGTTGCAAATGTAAAAGGAGGAGGGAGATAAATTTGAGTACTGATTAACTGCCTTGAAGAGATACCACAGTTTCATGATAGTGTGTACTGCTGCTGAACTGAGAGGTCCTGCCTTGTCTCATATGAGAAAAATAAATTTACTCATCTATCTTGCTGCTTTATGGATGGGGCAGTAAAGAAAAGGATCAGATGAGATGATGGAGAATGTTGCTGGCTATGGCAGCAGTTCTGGCTTATGCTGCTTTACAGTGGTTGAGAAAATGCAGTATCATGTAAGACCAGGTGTCAAGCCATTAATAAAAACGTGGGTGTGTAATTTTTACGCCATCAAAGTAGAACATGTCAAAATAGAGCATGATAATATGTATTGTTTCATTGCTTGTTAACACATACACTGATCTAGTCTGCTGACATTGGTTTTAGAAATTTATTAAGGAAACTTACTAAGCAAACTTCTTTTAATACCTGGTGTTATGTATACTGTGGCACTTCTGAGAAATCAGGTTTTGATATTGTTATTTCAGGGGTACAGTTTTATGTTGAGTAAGTGTCTACATTAAAGGTTTGTGGGAGAAGCAACAAAGAATTTAAGTTGTTAGGTGGAAGAGAGCTTACTTTGTTTCTTCCTTTTTAAAAAAAAATTTTTGGTAGTATTACTGTTTATGTATATGACCTTTAAGAGCATTAACTTTAAGGCAAGAGTTAATAGGTTAATTTTTAAATCAAAGGTATCTAGACTCTCAAGCAGGCACCAAGTTGTATTATGTTTGTAACAGTAAGCAAAAGAGATGAATAAAAGTGCAGTTGTCCATTTTTTTTTTAACTCCGTATTTTTTGTTGTTTTGTTTTTACCAGGAAAAAAACTCCATCTTCTTCCTTGGGGAAAGACAGAGCAGACACAGTGATCATTGGAGGTGGTTGCGTTGGTGTGAGTCTAGCATACCACTTGGCTAAGGCTGGCTTGAAGGATGTAGTTCTGCTAGAAAAATCTGAGCTCACTGCAGGATCTACTTGGCATGCAGTAAGAAATATATCATTAATCTCTCAGATTGCCAGCAGTTTGTGTATCTAATGGTGGTGGAATTTTCATTGCCTTTATACTCCTTGGCTTTCTAGAGATTAAATATTTTGATTATCTCATAGACACAAGCTTTAGCACTAAGATCTGTATTGCTATATGAGTTTTGAAAAGTTGGTTGAGCTATCATAGCTTAATGGAGCCATAGATTAGTTTGGGTTGGAAGTGACCTTTAAAGGTTATCTAATCCAACCACCCTACAATGAGCAGGGACATCTTCGCTCAGATCAGGTTCCTGAGAGCCCTGGACAGTGCATATTTCCAGGGATGGGACATCTGTCACCTTTCTGAACAACTTCTTACAGTGTTTCAGCACCCTTATTGTAAAATATGTCTTCCTTTTATGTTGCCTGAATCAATCTTCTTTTAAAACCATTACCCTTTGTCCCTCACTGCTACAGGCCCTACTAAAAATTCTGTCCCCACCTCTCTTATAGTGTCCCTTTAAATTTTGAAAAGCCTCAGTAAAATCTCCCCAGAGCCTTCTTTTATCCAGTCTGAGAAAAAACAGCTCTCAGCCTTTCCTTATAGGAGAGGTGTTCCAGCACTCTGATCATTTTTGTGGCCTCCTCTGGGCCACAACACATTAATATCCTTTCTGTCCTGAGGAGTCAAGAGCTGGACACTGTAATCCAGATGAAATCACTTCAAAGCAGAGCAGAAGAGCAGAATTCCCTCTGCTGACTTGCTGGCCACACATCTTTTGATGCAGCCCAGGATGCCAGCTCATGTGCTGCTTTTCATCCATCAGTATGCTCAAGTCTACAGGGCTGAGAAGGACTCAATCATATCATCCCACAGCCTCTATTGATGCTAGTGGTGGCCCCAAACCAGGTGAAGGACACTTGGCCTTATTGGGTTCACACAGACCCTCTTCTCAAGCTTGTTCAGGTCCCTGTCTGTGGCATCCCAGTCCTCAGGTGTGTCAACTGCACCACTCAGCTTGGTGTCATCTGCAAACTTGCTGAGGGTGCACTCTACCCTACTGTCTGTATCATTGATGGAGATACGAAACAGCACTGGTCCCTTTACAAACCCTGAGAGACACCACTTGCCGCTGATCTCCAGGTGGATATCAAGCCATTGACCAGTACTCTCTGGATGCAGCTATCCAACCAATTCCTTATCCACTGAACAGTTCACCCATTGAATTCATATGTCTTCAGAGAAGGATGTTGTGGGGGACCATATCATGAAGTCCAGAGAGGTGATGTCTGTTGGTTTTCCTTTGTCCACAGATGTAGTCACTCCGTCATGCAAGGCCACTAGGCAGCTCAGGCAGGACATGCCCTTGGTGATGCTATGCTGTCTGTGTTGGATCACCTCCCTGTCGTTCATGTGTCTTTGCATAGCTTCTAGAAGGGTCTGTTCCATAGTCTTACTGGGCACAGAGGAGATTCTAAGAGATTGGTAGTTCCCAGGGCTCTCCTTTCTACCATTTTTAAAACAGGTGAAGTGTTTCCCTTTTCTCAGACTCCAGGGACTTCACCTGACTGCCAGGACTTTTCAGATATTCCAGAAAGTGGCTTTGCAAATACATCATCCAATTTCTTTGGAACTTTGGGATGCATCTCATCGGGCCCCCTAAATTTATGTATGTTAAGGTTCCTCAGGTGGTCTCGAACCTGTTTTTCTCTTACAGTCGGGGGCACTTTGTGCCTCCAGCCCCATCATGTGATCTGTCCACTGGAGAGGTGTGGGAAGAGAGGTTTCCAGTGAGGGATGAAGCAAAAAAGCTGTTGAATACTTCAGCCTTCTCCTCTTCTGTTGTTACCAGCTCGCCAGTCTTGTTCATCAAGGAGTGTACACTGTCTTTCCTTTCTTGGCTAGCATACCTGTAGAAACCTTCCTTGTCCTTGCCAAATTCAGCTGCAGCCTCGCCTTGGCCTTTCTGATCTCTTCCCTACACAACCAGGCAGCATCCCTGTGCTCTTTCCAGGACTCCTGTCCCCAGTTTCACTGTCTTTAGAGTTCATTCTTGCCCTTTATTTTGACCGGCAGATCTCAACTCAGCCATATTGATAGGATAGGATAGGATAGGATAGGATAGGATAGGATAGGATAGGATAGACCAGGTTGGAAGAGACCTTGAGATCATCATGTCCAACCCATCATCCAGCACCATCTAATCAACTAAACCATGACACCAAGCACCCCATCAAGTCTCCTCCTGAACACTTCCAGTGATGGCAACTCCACCACCTCTCCAGGCAGCCCATTCCAATGGGCAACCACTCTCTCTGTGAAGAATTTCTTCCCAACATCCAGCCTAAACCTCCCCTGGTGCAGCTTGAGACTGTGTCCTCTTGTTCTGGTGCTGGTTGCGTGGGACAAGAGACCAGTCCTGCCGGTCTACAACCTCCCTTCAGGTAGTTATAGAGAGCAATAAGGTCTCCCCTGAGCCTCCTCCTCTCCATGCTAAACAACCCCAGCTCTCTCAGCCTCTCCTCACAGGGCTTGTGCACCCTCACCAGCTATGTTGCCCTTCTCTAGACACGTTCCAGCAAGTCAACATCTTTCCTATGGGGGCAAGTGTTGATCCAACCTGGTTTATTCTATGTATTCTATGTATCTGTTAGAGGGTAGGAGAGCTCTGCACAGTGACCTTGTGTGGTGGTTTAAGCCTTAACTGGGAGTTAAGAGCTCAGATGGGGGCAAGGCTGAGAATCTCTCCGCAGCTCCACCCCCCCCCCTCCCCCCAACAGAGAGGGAAAAAAAAAGGTAAAGGAGCAAATCCACCAAACAATAATTTGCAGTCGGCTTGGAAGTAGAGAGGTAGAGAGTTTTCTTTAAACAAAATATATATATATAACAATAACAGGTAAGGTTCACAAGGGCAAGGAACAAGGATGGATGGGAGGGGGACAAAGAAGAATACAAAACCAGTCTCTCTCTGAAGAGGCGTGGAGGCAGCAGGGGAAGGGTCAGACCCAACCACATGGCAGAGGAGCAGGAAGGCAGCCACAGTAGCTCTCATCCAGGAGAGGCAGGAGCCAAAAGGAGAGCTAATTGCTGCAATGTCCTGCTTTTTATACCCTAGCTGCGCAGGGAGCGGGGAGTGGAACCGACTCAGTTTCCCAGGGGGAAAATGCCCTGCAGGGAGGGCTAAGCACCCACAAGCCCTCACCCTGTTTTGTTTTTCAGAATGGGTGTTAACGCACCACACCTTGACAGGCTGGACAGATGGGCAGAGTCCAAGGGCATGAGATTTAACACATCTAAGTGCTGGGTTCTACACACTGGCCACAACAACCCCATGCAGTGCTACAGGCTGGGGTCAGAGTGGCTGGAGAGTGGCCAGGCAGAAAGGGACCTGTGGGTACTGGTTGACAGCAGATTGAACATGAGCCTGCAGTGTGCCCAGGCAGCCAAGAAGGCCAATGTCATCCTGGCCTGTATCAGGAACAGTGTGGCCAGCAGGAGCAGGGAGGTCATTCTCCCCCTGTACACCACGCTGGTTAAGCCACACTTTGAGTACTGTGTTGAGATCTCTCTTGCCTTCCTTGCCTGATTTCTTACATGTGGGGATTGAGAGCTCTTATGCTCTATGGAAAACTTCCTTAACGATTGGTCAGCTCTGTCCTGCCCCCTTGTCCCCTATGGCAGTTTCCCAGGGGGTATCACTGACTAACTCCTTGAAGAACTAGAATTTTGCTTTCCTAAAATCCAGGGTCCTGATCTTACTCTGCCTGATCCATATCCCCCTGAACTGTGAGGCACAGCCTGAATTCTATTTACCCAATGCCTATACAGAACAGTAGGTGCATAAAAAATTAATAATAAAGGTCTCTTTATTGAATAGAAAACCAGAATAATGAATTGGACAACATGGTGTTATACTTCCTCACTCTAGCTTATTGCTTATGACTATGTAATACCTCTTCATCAGTATTCATTTTCTAGTGGAGCAGAGCTCCAGAACAGCAGAGAAAGTGCCTGCACTACCTTTATAGAAAAGGCTTGCCTTGTGGCACTTGTTACAACAGAATTTGATATTAACATAGCAAGACTTCTAGTTATAGGACAGGTTAAAATGGATTACTGTTAGGTAAATTACATGGTATGCTGTCTCTTTTAATTAATTTCAGCATGCTCTGTCTGAAAAGGAAAAAGTTAAGAAATTTGTTTCAGATGATGACAAAGATCAAAACTGTGACTGTGAGTTCTTTGTTATACTAAGTACTGTGCATTCATCAGTGTTTTCCTCACAGTGATACAGTACTAGATACAGATGAAAGTTACACATATAGTTAGAATGTGAAATGGCACACAGTATATTGCTTGTGTCCACAAATATTTAAGTCTGGTTCAGACATTGCCATACTACATCATATTTTCCCTCTTTCACAGTCTGGTGAGTTCAGGATCACATTCATATAGATCATATTCCTGCTAGTATTACTCTAAAGCTTTCTTCTTCTTCTCAGGTCTGAGATAGATTTGGCTGACTTTCATGTGTGTTATTAAGACACCACATAAAGTGTGCACATTTTTGTATTTGCAGTAGTAAGAAGATATAAATTACAACAGAGTAGCTGATGCTCATTTCTGTACCTATCTAACCATTACAAAGTAGTTGTTATTATATGTGTGTAAATTAAGACTTAGGCTTTAAGAGTCCTTAAAGTTGTACTGTTCTGCAGGTCAGATCATGTGCAATCTCACTGAAACCCTCAGGAATGAACAAGGCCTATAGAATTCACTCAGTAAATACATTTGTTGTATTGTTACTTTTTAAAAAGATTTTTTCTGATAAAATATTTAGCATATTCTAGTAGCTGGTTGTGACCGTTTGACGCTGTGCCTTTAAGAAAGGGGCACACTGGCTAAATGTTTATAAAATATTTTGGTATTCTAAACGAATTTCATTGGTAGAATTGTGGGAGGTGAGGTTAGACCCGGCGCAGCTGGGTACTTTTCTCAGTCTTCCTTCCTTCGCTGCCCCTTTCGGCTGGATTCTGCTTCTGGGATTCTGGCCAACTAAGATAAGAACTAACTCCCTGTGCTTAGGCCTCTGTCTGCTGTACTAACTCCCCTTTCTTCTCGTCTTCTACCTCTTTGCGGGAGAAGGGAGGTAGGGGGGTGAAGGGGGCACAGGGGGAAGCCCCCTCTGTGGGGGGTCTGGTTTCTGGTTGAGTTCATTTGCTGTACATTCCTGTATATATTGTAAAATACCTGTATTTGTTGTGTTACATATAATCTGTTTCCTTGTAAAATATAATCTCATTTCTCCGACTGGGTTTAGCCGTGGTCTCTTTCTCAGTGGGGGAGGGAAAGCAGAGCCTTTCCTTTCAAACCACCACACTGGTACTTTTTATTGAAACATGGAGTTGATTTTTGCTGCTGACAATGAAGTACAGTACAAGACTAAAACTCCTCACAACTTGGTCAAACTTGCAAGAAGAGAGAATATAGGGTATGAAAGTGTTAATACTCTCTCCCTCCCTGAATACTGATTTACTAATGGCATAAGTATAAAATCCAAACCAGATTGGAATAGAACCAAACTGATATATAAATAGTTCAACATATAAGAATTTCAACTATAAAAATGCTTTGATATATGTGTGTCAACTCTCACAGCAAAACACCCATTCTTAAAATTATTTTCCCAGACCATGTGCATTTACAATTACAAAATCCCTCCCTTACTAAAAGTAGAGCAAAAGGAATCTCTTTCAAGTACAGGAGTGGTTCACACTGAAACTCAGGAGAGCAAGTAGACATACTGGGAGGCCCACTGGGACGGACAGGCTGCTCATGACTGAGTTTCAAAGGCAATAGAAGCAGGAAAAGGCTATGAAGGAGCAACTTACAAAAAAATGACTGCAGGTGTGAAGAGAATCTTTAGAAAACCAAAGCTCAAGTAGAGTTAAGACTTGTAAGGAGCATTGAAGGCAACAAGAGGACCTTCTGCTGCTGCATTAGTAATAAAAGGCTAAATAAAAGAAGTATAGGACTGGTGCTGAACGAGGCAAGTAGATTAGTCACGAGGTACTACTGTAAGGTTGAGTTACTGAATGCCTTCTTCATCTGGGTTTTCACTAACAAACTTTCTCAGGCCTATGTGCTCTGAGCAGGGTTCAAGGAGAAGAGAAACTACTGGTAGTGGCTGAAGATCGCGGCACAGATTATTGGGAGAACTTGACTCATCTGCATACATTGGACCAAATGGGCTGCATCCAAGAATGCCACTGGTGGCACTGCAAGGCTGCAGTTGTATCACCCTTGAAAGACTGGAGATAGATGGAAGTACCCAGCATTTGAAGAAGGACATATGTATGCCTCCTCATAAAAAACCAAAGGGATAAGCTAAAGCCCAGCTAGGCATACTTTAGTTTTTGGCAAAATCATGGAGCGGGTTTCAGTTCTGGGCTCATAAAGGAGAATAAAGGTGATTTGGAACACTCAGCATAGATTTGCCCATTGCAAATCATGTCTAATGAAACCTGATTGCTTTCTGTGATAAAATGACTGAATTCATAGGTCAGAGGAGAGCAGTTGGTGTGACTTCCCTGGATTTTGGTAAGACTTCAGACACTGTCTCCCATAATATTCCTATATTTAACTGAAGATAGAATGACCTGGATGCCTGGACAACTACAAAGCCTGTTTGGATGGTTGGACTCAGATAGTAGTGGTTAATAGGTCATACTTGACCCAAAGCTTGTAAATAAGTGGAGAGTTATGGGGGTCTGTCCTGGGACTTGCTTTGTTTGATATCTTTAATAATGTGGAGTAAGTGACTAAATGCTCATCAGGTTTGCACTTGACATCAGTCTGTGAGGACCAGTTGACTCACTTAAGACCAGTTGACACACAATGAAAGACCTAGACAGGATGGAAAGGACAGGACCTTCAAGAAATTTAACAAGGAGAAGGACAAAGTTCTGTACTTGGTCATTGTGGTAGTGCAGTCTCTGTCCTTGGAGATTTTCAGGACCAGACTGGAGAAAATCTTGAGCAACCGAGTCTAACCTCATAGCTGACCATGCTCTGAGTATGAGGTTGAATAGAAACGTCCTAAGATTATTTCATTATCATTATTTTATGATTCTATTTTATTAACTTTTTATATAGTCCAGTCAGTTTACAGCTGTCTCCAAATTCCACTCCTGAAATCAGAAACATTCATTATCTGAAGCCAAAGGCATCAGACGTCTTTGAAATTATTTTCTTTATTTAAAAATGTCAGAAGTTTCTGTTTAATTCCTACAACTTAGTACTCTTGGATGTATGTGGTTTGAAAGCTAACTTGCAAGTGATTTATGGTTCATTTTGTTTAAAACTGGTAACAGTGACCACTAAAATCTATTTCCCTATATCTGAAAATTATTTACATTTGGAAAAATAACAGAAGACCAGAAAATTTTTACATGAAAAATACAGTAGGAATAACAGCAGATGACAAAATTTGCAGGTACAGGTGAATCAGTTACTCACAGGTCATTGATTGTATATGGCTAAAGAAATGTAAACATTTCAAAGCCTAGTTTATTTCTTTATTTTACATACATAGGGGGAAAAAAGACACAAAGCAAACCAAACCCAACAAACCGAAAAAAGCCCCACCCAATCTTTAGGTCATATTTGTTAAGGAACAAGTTTTGATTACAAATGCTGCAGTGAAAGAGACATGGGCTTTAGTCTAAGGTAATTACAATTAATATGTTCACAACAGTGTAAAACCACATGTGACAAATGAGATTAAAAAAAAGCATTTAGTCAAATATCTCTGTAATGATCCAATAGGATAATAAGGAAAGGACAAGCAGTGTTTTTCTTGACTGCTTATTTATCCCATGGACTTTCTGAATCAGTGTGTCCACTTTGTGTTTAATATGGCTCTTGGTAGATTCCTCTGCCTACTGCAGGGTTGTGTGATCACTTCTTAAATTCAGATTGTTTAGAAAATGAACAATACCAAACATACTTCAGGAATCAGAGCAAAATTTATTAGTAAAACAGATACAACAGAATATAAAATATAATATTGGTAAATGATTGATTTTGCATTTTTTTCCATTGGTTTATTTTGCTATTCCAGTCATGTACTACACTATGGTATATTATATAGACTTTATGACATCAGAAAGATAAATTCTCATAAACAAAGGTAGGAAAAGATTCTAGCACTATGGCTAGCAAAAAGACATATAATCAGGAATGCCAGACATTTATCATACTCTTGCTTGGAAGATACTGAGTACCTGTCATCTCAGGCAGTGAGCATGATTTACAACTTTCATGGAACTGGTATCTGACTCTGAGCTATTTACTAAGTTAATTGTTTCTGAAGGAAAACATCTGGGGTTAATTGTGAGGCTGTACAAGGAAAGACGGGTCAAAAGAGACCATTGTTTAACAAAGCGAGGATATGGTGTCTAATTAATGCAATATATGTTGATATTTCACAAATCATGAAAATGTAACATTTAGAAGGTTCTTAACATAATTAAATCACTTTGAATTAAAATATATGTTTAATACCCACTGCATCATGATTTTGTTGTTCTCATACGTGATTATTCCACCAACTTTAAAAGATAAAGTCTTAAAATATTCAGCTCAGAGCATAGCTTGCAAATAAAATCAGGAGTAGTTAATAGATGTGCATACTAAACAACTTAGAAGGAAGCAGTCAAAACTTTGTGTATTTCTTTTCAACTTTTTATTTCCTTCTTTTTTTTTTTTTTTTCTCAGAATGGCAGTGAATTAAAAGGTGGACTCTGGTGCCTAGCTCCCTTATGGGAAGTAACCTTAATTCTGCCTTTTTAAAGTGCTAACCAACAGTTTTAAGTGTTATTAGATTGATGCTCTACTAACTGATTGATGTAGAGGAATAGTTTCCTTCAGTATACCAGAGGCTGCAGTATGTTCTTGATTTTACCGTTGCATGAACCCAAAAAAGCTTGACAGCTTTCTGAAGTCAGACTTGGTAAATGGTATGCAAAATACATATAGTAATTTCTTAAGCTTTTTCTGAAATGCAGAATTGCTTTTTAACTTCCCCAGGAGACAGCTGTTGAGAATAGAAGAATATTGACTTCCACTGGCCTACTCTTCACACCCCAGGAAAAGTAATAACTCTTATTAAGAGCTGGTCTTTGTAAAGTTTTAGTTTCTCTCCCATCTACATTTTCCAAAAGGAAAAAGGACATTTGGAGTTTCTCAGTTGATTTAGGTGATCAGAATTGGGGTTGTCTGTCTCTTACAAAAGATTTGAAAATGACAACTGAATTACTTAACAAGAACTGTAGAGGAGAATGACTGCAATAATAGCTTGACAAATTTGACAAGAAAAGACAGGTGGTAAAGCACATGTTCAGAGAATGTCATAAGTAGGGAAAGAATTTTATTTTTGCTTTTGGAGCAGTTGACTCTATCCATGTGTCGTTTCTCTTTACATTATCTTGACAGTTCCTTTTTGAATGACGCTTAGAATAATGTCAAAAAATACTGCATTTCTAATCATATCTCAATATTGTTGTTCGTATTTCTTATTTGAGGCTGGCTTAACTACTTATTTTCATCCTGGAATAAACCTGAAGCAAATCCATTCTTACAGCATCAAACTCTATGAAAAGCTGGAAGAAGAGACTGGACAGGTAATCTCCTTAACCTTTAAAATGTTAATTCATTTACACCCTAACCTTAATAAGAATCTGTCAAAAAAAAAATGGAGTTGACAAGTTGTATATGTCTGTGCATTCATGACTATCAAAATGCTCCCTTTTTATAGAAATATATTCTTCTGACTCAATATTCATGATAATCTCTTGGTTAGTTGCTAAATATTGTAGATGGTTTCCCAGATCTCTCTAATGTGTAAGGAAGTTGTTTTCCTAAAGCATCTCAGAAGCTCAGCAGACAGAGAGTCTTTAGCTTGGTATAGGAGTTAAAATAGCATCAAGGATCTGTAATGCACAGATTGAATTATAATACATTCCTGCTTTAAACATGTCCACTATATGATGTAATGCTATAGCTACTTGAGAAAACTGCTGCAGTTCTTCCCATCCCTTTCAGGAATGTGTTTTTTTAGTGGTCTAAGGAATGATTATGCAGAGAAACACAAGAGTAATCTTTATATGGCATCACTGAGCCATATAGATGTCATGTTAAATTCAGACTTGCTCAGACTGCAGCAAAAATTGCATGATCCTCGCTGTATTAGTCTACAATTAATAACTGTAATAAAATGCTTTCTTCTTTCTTCTGCACACTAGATAAAACACTACAGGAGATTATAATTTTGAGTTCCACTAAAAAAGTTATTCAGACATATTAGTATTTTGTGAGGTAAAATAGAAAAGATGAAGTAAATAGTGTATATCTGAAAGTGAGCATTCAGTGCCCAGCTGTATAAGGATTTCTCCTTTTATATTAAAACAACATAAAGAGGTATTTGGTTATTCATTGCGTCAATGAAGATGACTAGTCAGATAAACTTATTCTGCAGCATCTCAATAGAAAACTATGCAAGTGATAGACTTCATTATAAATTATTACATGTTTTTAGATGTATCTGTTTTTGAAAGCACATGAGTGCTTAAATTAAAATATCGCTCAACTATTCATATAAATAATACTATCATGATATTCAAGCTTTTTACAACTCTTTTCAGGGTAGGATTAACCTAAAAAGTTAATTTGATAAGATCTAAGTCCTGTTCCTTCAAGGACCGGACAGGAACATGTGTTTATGGAGATAAGTCTCTGTAATTCACTTTTGTCTTTGTTTTAGGCTGTGGGGTTTCATCAGCCTGGAAGCATCAGAATTGCTTCAACCCCTACTAGGGTGGATGAATTCAAATACCAAATGACTCGTGTTGGTTGGCACCCCACAGAGCAGTACCTAATTACACCTGAGAAAGTACAAGAGCTATTTCCCTTACTGAACATGGATAAGGTATGGATATTTTATGAAAAATAACTTCCATTGCAATTAAACATTGGTCTTTTGGATACATAGACATAAGGTATGTTTCCTTTATATAAAATGTACAAGAAATCGTTTTCAGTGAAAAAACTTAAATCAGATTCACATACACTTTAGAGCATACTGTATGTCAGTGTGCATAGTATTGATTATATTATAACATTAAAGCATTGCAACTTTTGATTTCATGGGAGAACTGAGCAATTTTACTTTGTTAGACAATTGTGAAGTTGGATAGCTGTAGCCATGATTCTGTTACACATTCTGAAACTTAAGTTTTCTATTTGACTCCTTAAGGTTTACTTGCACTCAAGAAATAAGGGATTTAAAAAAAAAAGTTTATTTTGATAAATTTCATTTTATTTCATTTTGTGTAATTTTACCTCTACTTAGGTTTTAGCTGGCCTGTATAATCCTGGAGATGGTCATATTGATCCCTATTCTCTCACTATGGCCTTGGCTGCAGGAGCCAGAAAATATGGTGCCCAATTAAATTACCCTGTTGAAGTGACTAATCTGAACTGCCGATCAGATGGAACATGGGAAGTTGAAACTCCACTGGGAGTAATTCTAGCAAAGAGAATTGTGAATACTGCAGGTAGGATTTAATATAAACATTTACATACTCTTCAGATTTAAAAACTAGCCAACGTGGCACGACTGTACTGAACTGTATATTGCCATAAGTAATAAATGTTTTTGAGCATTTGCTTGGTTTGAAGTAAATTGTACTTTGCACACTTTAGTTTACAGTATTGTGAATATTTACCTCTTATGTTAATTGGCCTTGACTAGGCATTACAAATAATTCTTCATGGTTTGTCTCCAGCAGTTACTAGTCAGATTCTCTTGTTAAATTTTAATAGCAGAAGAGACCTTAACTGGTCTATGGTGAATTGTGTAGAAGAGAGGCTGTTGTCTACGAATACTGTCCTCTAGAATCTTGCAAAAGCTACAGAGGAAGGAAGATGGAATGTACAAACGATGTATAAAGATCTCGCTGTTTTTTGAAGAGACTGAGGGTTTGCAGCAAGAAGTATAAAAGTGCCTATTCCAATATTACCTTTCTCTAAGATTTAACTCTATCCGTATTTCCTTAAAACATAAGGGTTTTGTTGCTCTTTGAGTAGTATTTTAAACTTGCACTTGTCTTAAAAATGCATTTTTTTCATGTAACAAAAATCTCCTAACTCAAAAGAGCTGTTATTTATATATGCTATTTTTATTCTTCATTGTGTTAAAGAAGCTAAACTGATTATTTCTGCTTCAAAGAGCTTTGGAGCAAGAGTCTTTTTAATTCATGTTTGTTTTCTAAACAAGTTGATAGGTCTAAAAATTTGTATTCAATCTAAAATTCCACTTATTTTTGTGGTGCTTTATATATGTTGTAGAAAAATACTGTTGAAACCGTTGGTGTGTCCTACATTAAATTTTTGCAATCTCAAATTGAATCACACCTGCATTTTCAGGGCATATGTTTCTCATACATCCCATTCCAGTAAGTAATCAGGGTTCAGTAGGAAACTGTGATGGCTCAAGAGGACTTTTTTTTCTTGCTCAGGTTGGACAAGTGACCTGAGAGTAAGGAAGTGTTCTTATAATTCCTTTCTACATCTCTGCAGTGAAAAAGAAGAAGAAGAAAAAAAATCTATTTCTAGTGCAGAGCAGATAAAATTGAGAAGTGGAGTGGGAAAGGAACTCTTCTTGTCAATGGGTAGAGTAACCATGTCTGACAACTGGAATTAGGAGTGAGTTGGACTTGAAGATCAATACACTGGGAGAGTGACATGCTTGAGCAAGGTTCCTGGGGGTGGCTGGGAGCACCGTCAGCAAGTGGAACACCTACATGCTGGAGGGCTTGCTGAATAAGGAAGCTCAAACTAGGAGATACTTGTTTGGAGGGCAACAGTGGGGATGAATCATGAAGAGGGACAGGGGAAAGGGGAGAAGGAGCTTTGTAGACAACAATATTAGGAGAGATTCTTGGTTGTGTGTCAGGCTGAGACTGGAAAACTGAAACTGCCTGGGAATGAAAGACTGGCAGAGTAGCAAGGAGAGGTAGATGGAGTAGTTTGAAAAGAAGAGAGTGCCAGTGGAACAAAATTTGGCAAGTGAGGGACACTGACTTGCTCACAGAGATGAAATAGGTGAAGAAGGATATAAACCTTGGAGTAAGAAGACTGGAGATTAAAACACTGGAAAAGAAGAGCAGGTGTGGGAAGAAGGATGAAGAAGATAAAAGATTGGGATGGAGAGAAATTTGGAACAAATGCGATAAGGGGGCTGAACTCTGAGAGGATGAGCTTTACTAGGTGATATCAGTTCATGGCTTTCAGGCATGAATTATGAGACAGCATTCAGTCGCAAAATCACAAGCTGTCATGCCAATAGGATATTTATGTCATTTTCTACCCAGTGTGCATATATTTGTCTAGGACTGATCCAAAATTATGGAATGGAAAGGCAGTTCTTTTGGCAATCAGAGTTCTCATTTAGACCACAAACTTCTAGGCACTTATTATTCCTAACTATTAGCTCTGCATCATATGCATGAAGTATCACAAGTGTGGCAATTTCCTTATATTTTGGTGGCATACTTACCTTACTTTGGCTTATGTACCAAGTTGGCATTACAGAAGGTTTTCTAGTAAATGCTTCTCAAAGTTTATTTGCAAAAATTACAGTGCACTCACATAAAATTTTTGTGGTTTTATTATTTAGTAAGTTATTAAACCAACAATATGTTTTGTTAATTCTCCTGTGTAGTTAGTTAACTGTTCGGTCAGAATGCACATTTGACGCACGTATGGCTTAACGTCCTGGCTAAGCATATGAAATCAATACTGTATAACATATGTCTCCTATAAATGTTCTCTCAGCTAACACACATTCTTTGCAGCCTTGCTTCATTCCACTACAGATCATGACTGGGGTAATTCAGAGCTTGTATTTTGGGCTCATGCTGCAATATGAGGAGAAAAAAATGTATCAGAAGACTCTCTACATAATCTCTCTCCCCTCATCCTCCAACTGACATCTGCTGAGGAACTCGAACAAACTGGTTTCAACCAATCTTTAGCTGTTCCTTATGTGATATTTCCATTTTGGATGGAAGCAGATGCTTAATAAATAATCCCTGACATGAACTAACTGGTTCTGTGCCTGCTGAAGTAATTTGCAGCTTATTTATAATGGAATGTTTGATTAAAGTCTGCAAAAATAGTGAATTTAGTTTATATCTACTGTATGTATTTGTATCTAAGCATGCATTTGCAGACATGGATGTATACACTTATAGATGCATAGTGATGGAAGATTTTATTTTTAAAAAACAAGATAGTCAGATAACATAGTTCAGCAGATATTCTAAGTAATACCACAATAAACATTTCAGCATCGGATGTTTGCAATCTTTACAGTTTAATCTTCACAAATGTCCTAGAGATATAATTTAAGCCTTTATCTCTGCCATGTGTGATAGGACTTGACATCTGCTTCCAATCAGAATTTTGTTTCAGAGGACATATCCATCCTTTTGCCATTTTTGTGTTTGTAATAGATTTTGCACATGGTTCAAACAAAGAAACTGTAATATTTTTCATTTAGTAAACGTCAGCTGTTGTTATTCTCAGGGATTAAATAAGCATTTACTATGTGTGATTTTTCTAGAGGTACAATATTTAGGATTTGATTTTGAGCAAATCTAACCTATTTGCCTTTAATTCAAAAGCAATTTAAAATCAGCTGTGTTTGTAAGGTACTTCTGCATATTTAATGCCTAAGAAATTTGTTAACTTGGAAGAAACAAAGTTAAGTTTCAAAGACCTAAAATGATGTCTATCATGTTAATTTTGTTTGAGAAGATTGAATATGCTTGCTTTCTGTGTTTTCCCACTGTTTCTGTTTTAATGAGTCCTATTTATTTTCCAAATATCTCTTTAAGTCAAAACAATTTTTGAAGGAAAGCAGAGATGGAATTTGCTGCTGCTTCACCTTTCCTTTGTGGATCATTAGCTGACCTTATCTTAAAACAGTTTTCTTTGTAGATGAAATGTCCAAATCAGAATAAGTTCCCTAGAGACTGTTAGCCTCCATGTAAACCCGCATTTTTATTTGTCACGTTTAATGGAGGAAAACTTTTCAGATGTGTTAGAAATTCAGCTTTGTCAGGATTTCTTGATTGTGTTTTGTATAAGGAAGCATATATCAGGTTTCAGTGAAGGATGTTTTGGTTCACTCACTGTAGGACTACAGCATGATCTTCCTGAGCCAATTGAACTTTTAAGACTTAACAGGTGTTCTGTCAATAAATCTCCTTCAAAGTGGTGAGGATGCCATTAAGAAGCCAAAACTTTACAGATGATAAATGCAGAACAACAGATACTAGGTTTTAGTATTTTCAGGGCAGAGGCTTTTAATTGAAGAGATCTCTGTCATGATCCTGGATTTCTTGCTCCCTTCCTTTAGGTGGTTATTGGCAATTGTCATGAGTCACCACGGAAAACTTTTCTCCTCAGAAACTTGTGTCTGTTAGACCCTGAGACTGGTTTGTAATATTTAAATAAGAGACTGACAGCCTTCCTGACATGGGTGAATGGCACAAGACCACCGCAGCCCAACTCAACTTTCCTAATTCCCCAGGCTTTAGGCAGTGTCAGAGAAGAGAGGATATACTCCCCAAGTTAATGTCGTCAAGCAGCATTGGCCAGCTGCTTCCTGCAGATAGGGAGCCAAGCATGGTGACAAGGCTGATGGAGCAGAAGCCAAGCCAGCAGGGGCTCTGTTGTACAGGGTGCAAGAGAGAGAGAAGGTCAGGCCCAGGCCTGGTAGCTGGAGTTGGCCCACAGTCCGTATCTACAGCCAGGTATGTGGGGATGAGGCACAGAGAGAACCATGGTGATGAAGCCAGGCAGAGGCCAAGTCAGGCAGTTGATCCAAAAGTCAGAAACAAGTCTGGTGACAGTAATCAGGATCAGATACTGCCCACCGGTCAACAGACAGAAACACAGAGAAGTAGTTCACGGATCAGGGTCTGGATCAATGAGGTCCATGGCCAAACACAGGCATGGTTGTGACAGAGCGGTAAACAGACACACCTACAGTCAAACCAGCTCAGACAAGTTCTGAATGCTCTGAGATGACCTGAAATGGGGCTTCTGGTCCTATGGGCAGTGGTGTGGGCAGAAGTCCCAGATGAGGCTGTTCAGGATTGCTAATGTCTGGTAGTGCCCTCAGGGCTCTGAGGGTTGAATTTTGACCAGGTTGTGAAGAGTATGAAATTGAAGAGAAAGATAAGACAAATATGCAGCCAAAAGGCAGAGAAGTTGTGCTTCATGTTAAGCTAGGCAACGTGTCCCAGGAGAAAGGGCAGTTACGTTAGGCAGCAAATCTTGCCGGAGATTTGCGCCGATTGGAGTCAGTTGGTTATGTAGGAACCAGGCTGACTTGCCTTCCTTTTTCAGATGGTGTACAGTACATAGCCTTTTATTTGGAAGGCCCTGATACTTCGTCTGCTTTCATTTTGCCTTCCCCCAACCCTTACTTCCAGACTCCTCAGAAACTCCTGCTTCATTAGATTTCTCCCCTTCATTTCCACTTCTAAGACCTCTTATCCTTGATGCAGAGTCAGGAGACCGGGGCTGAGGTATATTACAAGCTACACACGGCAGCTGCCATTGCAGTCAGTTTTATCTGTCTGATTTGAAAGTCTGTACGTTCTAACCTCAAGGCAGATGTGGGCTGTCACGCAGAACCCAAGCTAGTAAGATAGTCACTCCTCGAATTTGACTCAGGTACCTCACTAAGTCAATGTATCTTACCAGCTTAACCTTAACAGAGAAAAATTATATATTCTTTAATTTATGCCTAGTAGTATACATGAAGGAACTTGAGCAGACTTCAGGGGCAGGAAAGTTGTTACTTGCATTCTCTTGTCACAGTTTGTATCAGAACTTTTAACCAGCCATCTACAGGAGAGCATGCTGATTACTCACCAATAGGAACATTGTAATGAATTGATTGCTATATGAGAGCCATTAGTAATACAAGTTTTATCATGTATGTGAAAGAGGAGGGAAATTTACATTATTGCGATTAGACGGCTGAAAATACTGTCTTTCTCTGTTGGGGTTTCTTGGGAAAGCATGGTAGCTCATGTGGTTGATTGTAAATAGGATACGTTAACACCTATGGTGCAAGCTAATTTATTCCAATTTTTAAGTGTCTCTTACTTTTCTAGGGCTACATTACATTTCCCTTACTGAAATAAACCATGGGGCTTGTGAGACTGGTAATTAAATTATCTTCTAAACTTGTAGAGACCTAACTTATATTTTACCAATTATTTCTTAGATATGTGTATACTAGAATAATACAAGGTAGTATAATTAGAAACAAGGATGGGGAATTACAGAGAGAAAATTGCCTGGGTAGTACAACAAATAATGGGCAAATAAAAAGTATGGAATAAAAAATGTGGAAAGTATGGAAAATAAAAGTATGGATAACAAAGCACAGTGCTTCCTGAAAATGTGTAATTGTTATTTTACATTCACTGAAATTAGTATTTGAATTTTTTTTTTTTTATTGTTATTTTTGGTCTTCTCTAGGCTTCTGGGCTCGTGATGTAGGCAAGATGATTGGCCTGCAGCACCCTCTTATACCTGTCCATCATCAGTATGTTGTAACATCAACTATCCCTGAAGTGAAAGCCCTAAAAACAGAATTGCCAGTGATTCGTGATTTAGAAGGATCTTATTATCTAAGGCAAGAAAGAGATGGTCTTTTATTTGGTCCATATGAAAGTGAGGAGAAGATGAAGCTGCAGGACTCATGGGTGACAAATGGAGTCCCACCAGGTAGGTGCCCAGGGAGGTGGTGGAGTCGCCGTCCCTGGAGGTGTTCAAGGGGAGATTGGACGTGGCACTTGGTGCCATGGTCTAGTCATGAGGTCTGTTGGGACAGGTTGGACTTGATGATCCTTGGGGTCTCTTCCAACCTTAGTTATACTGTGATACTGTGATACTGTAGTTAAGAATGTTAAGTCTTTAAACTTGATAAGCGCTAGCAAACGTTGTAATCCCTACCCATCATGCTGCCTTATTGGATGGAAAACAAAAAGTATTTGTGGTGAGTGACTGTAATGAAGAAACTTTTTTCAAAGAATAATTGTTACTTTGAAGGCAAGAGTGAACAGAGTTTAAAATGTAACATAAAAAAAATTTGAATAGGCACAGAGTACACATCTATCATGTAGTCTTATCCTACTCTTTCAAAGGGTGCTGAAGTGTTGTGATTAGATGTAGTCACCAAATCTGTTATTTAGACATTTGCATCTGAATAGGGACTTTTCTAAGCTACAGTTCTCTCCAGCATACTGACAGGGACACTGAATTTTTGCTGTTTCCTCAGAGGTAATGTGGTTGTCAAATAGGAACACAGGTATAGCAAAGAAATGTCTTGGAAAAAATGCTGTGCTCAGTTTTAAGAGCAAGAGATTTGTAGATTTGTATTGAATTGCTGTATTACAAAAATCCTAACTATGACATGCTGCTTCATATAATAGATTTTTTAAAAAGTTATGTTATATTTAGGCTCCAGCTTTCCATTCACAAGTTATATTGAGTCAATAGTGTTCCTGTTTCAAAAAGACCAAAATGCATTTCCTGAGAAAGTGCAATCAGCACTGCTGGGCTTTGGATTGCACTGGCAAAGCTTCCTGAACTTACTGTCTCTAGCAGTTATCAAGTCTCTCTACAAAGTGATGTTCAGTAATGCTTAGAGCCCATACTGATGGGTGAAATATGTCTGGAAATTCACTAAAACCCGTGGAAATCATAAGGTGGCACAGACAAAATATTTCTTCCCCTCCTCAAGTTGATGGCTTATTGAAAAAAAAAAAAAGTTTTTATTAACTTAGAAGGAAGTTTCTGTGTTACCTCACTTCCTTTCTACTTCATTGTTAAATTAGTGTGACCTTAGGGTTAAACAAATATGTATAGAGGACAGTATAACTGCAGTGACAATAAACTTATCCTGCAGGTAACTCGGGATTTATGCATGCCCTTTTTCTTGTGTAGGATGGTAGAGGCTTGAACATACTGATGAATTCCATATAATTTTTATATATGTAGATCTCATAATTCTATTTAAAATGTAAACAAGTGTATCAGTGTAATTAAGTATGTAATGAGTCAAATATTTGTGCAGGTTTTGGAAAAGAGCTTTTTGAACCTGATTTAGACAGAATAATGGAGCACATTGAGGCTGCTATGGAAATGGTTCCCATTCTGAAAAAAGCAGATATCATAAACACAATTGCTGGTCCTATCACCTATTCTCCAGACATTCTTCCTATGGTGGGGCCACATCAGGGTGTCAGAAATTACTGGGTAGCTATTGGTTTTGGGTGAGTATATTCTTTGTGACAACTTTTAATGTCGTATTCTTAAAGTGTCAGCTAAAGCTTTGCATGTTTTGATGGGTTTGCGGCTTATTTGGCACACGTTTTATGTAAAATGTAATTGGAAATAGTCTTACTTACTGCTATCTACAGAGCACTACAGAAGCTCATCCTTCTATCTTACTTCTTCTTCATAACTCTCACTATTTTTTTCAGTTTGCTTCCTTCTTCCATTCTGGAGGCCAGTATCTGACATTAGTTACTACTTCACAAAGCACCACAGATACTGGTACTCTCTGTGTAGCAAGTTCTGGGTTTTACAATACACTTCCCAGGTAATTTTGCATAATACTTTTCATTATAGTGTGCCAACAATTGTTTTGTCTATGACAGAAATTGAAGGTGTGCAAGAATGAGTGGTACAGGGAGAACTTTTAATATGAAGTGTTAACTTTCTGGTGTAGAGTTGAAGGTACACTAAGCAAAAGGCATTGCCAGCATACTGGGTAACTGCTCTAGGGATACAAAGACAGTATTGGTCTTGGCTGTTGAAGATTGAGTTGAAAAATTATGATGCTGCATGTCAGAGAAAAGAAATGGAAAGGGCAGTGTGGCAGCAGGAAGGAGTGTTTTACTGGTCTCATTCTCCTGCCCATTGTCATATTTTCTTTGAATGCAATTTATTTCTTATGTACTCTGACTGCACTAAAGTCAATGGTAAACCACTTCTCATTACTTACCTTAATTTGACCATTGATTCAAGATGGGTAGAATGCACTAAATGCAACTTCAGATGCATGTTATTGAACACATTCTGTTTACATTGTCATTCCAATTGCCTAATTTGCTGTTCAAAATCCAGCTCAGCTTTATCCAGGTTTGTTTTAATCCAAAACAAGCAAACGCTCAGTTCATAAGATAAGGCAGTATCACTAGCATGATCTTTGAGGCCCTCAAAATAAAAAGGTTTGGTAATTTTGCAATGATTCATTGTGAAAGGTATTCACCTTTGCTGCTTGGATTTTTTTTTTTTTTAAGTTGTTATCTTTTAGTAACATTTGCAGAACTTATAGTTACAAAAGTGGTTTATCTAGTCCTTGCTCACCAGAAAGACTGTTTAAGTTCATTACTCAGCTGCCAAAGTCTGGAATCTGTTTTCCCTCATCGGTGTCAATGGGAGAAGAATCAAAGTTCCATACAGGAAAAAATGAAAAGCAGTGTTGTATGTTTAAGTTTCTTTAAACAACTTATTTCAGGAATTTGATTAATCTCTAAATGTTTAGACAGAAGTCTCAATTATGTTGCTGTGAGAGTATTGCATTGTCTGCTTTTCAGGGACTTTTGACTCTGTTCTATGCTTATGGATCACCACTGTGTTTCTACCAGTGTTGTAATTTTTTGTGTGCATTAGCAAATCCTTATCTTGTAGTCAACTAGCAGGGACATTGTGACAGAGGACTTAGTGGTGTTAGTTTAGGGGATTTTTATTATCTAAAATTAGCAGTTTGCTATGCATTTTAATGTGTAAAGAAGTTAATAAGTATAGTTGGCAGAGCTTGTGGCACTGCTTATTATTAAGGTTGCTCAATGCTTCAAATTTTCAGTTACTCACAGCTTTGAAAACTTAAACAAGTGTAGACTAGTATTTTATTCAGAAAGTTTAAGTCAAATCAGCGTAACCATTCTGAAGACTGACATTATTGGATGGTATGTATTTTTGCTGAGTTAAAGTTTTAGGGGTAAAGTCTTTTTAAAAGCTCAGCTCTCTTTTCTGAAAATGAACTCAGCTTTTGGAAGAAGTGACCTTTCTCCCAAGTCCTGTTCACAAGCCTTCATAGAGTTACAGCTCATAAATACTTCCTAGAGGTTTACTAATCATGCACAAAGATTCCTGTTTACGGTAGTATTCCATAGCCAGAGACTCAACAGGAGTTCTTCTGCAGAAAAATTACCAAACTTCAGATATAGACACTAGAAAAGGAACCATGGTGTGCAGGGTCTGAGATTTCATAGGGAAAAAAATCAGTGAGAAGCAAGGACTCATAAACTAGTAAGACAGTATGACACAAGACTAGAACAGGGGTGAAGCAGAAGGTGATCTGGCAGGGATTGGAAGGAGAGAAGTAAAACAGAGAAGGGAGTTTGCGTTCATTAAGAATATTCTCACTAAATCCACATATAAAGACTATACCACTCTTTAAAGCTGCTTGTAATAACCTTTGCCAGCACATCATGTGTTTAATTCTTGTGTAGCAGAACTATAGTGGATATATTAATACCCATTAGGTATCAATGGGTAACATTCATTTCTGAGGTAATCACAGATTTGGGGACCCTGCTGTAAGTTAAAATTTCTGGGAATGCAGGCCCAGCTAGAAGCACCCAAATCAACTGTCTGCACAGAGTCAATGTTGAAAAGCTCTGCAGAGTGCAGAGACCACTCAGCCTGTAGCAGGAATTCCACATTTCAGGGTGGCCTCCCAGGCTCTCTTGCTTCACTCTTCAGCTGAATTTTAAAAATATAACATATTTGGTCTGTCACCACTCATAGTCATGCAGCAGTTTCTGTGCTGTGTTCCCCTGTGCTCTTGGCTGCAGTGGAAGGTGCAAGGTAGAATTAAACTGGCTAAAACTTTTGAAGGTGGTATAACTGTGATCACATAAATTATAACCATAAATAACTTACAGCTGACAAGTTAAATGAACACCAACGATGGACAACTTTTCTGTAGTACTTGCAGAGTGGCAGTTTAGAGGCACTCACACTTACTCCAAGGTAATAGAAGGTTGTGCTTGTAGTCTGAAGAGTTGTGCTGAACCGCTTTAAGCACTGTGTTTGGCAGAATTACTTCATGTAATCATCTGTTTTATTTAAATAAATAATTTACAGACACAGCCCCAGTATATGAGTAATCTCACGAATATTAGGAAGTCAGGCTTTCTGAAAGAGCTAGAACTAAGTTGTCTGTATATTCTGAATTAATTCCTCCTACGTACATGAATTAGAATGGAATTAACGTGTAATTATTTTTTGTAAGATCTGTGCCTATTTAACTGAGGACATAGAATGCAGAATGCAGACTCAATGAGCAGCAGCACAGGTTTGTTTTGGCTTCACTATTCACTGAGTATCTGTCATTTAATGGCTGTGTGCTAATCTAAACTTGGTTTTGGACAGACTTGCTATTCCTTCAAGGATTTTTCTGTTGTGCTTATTGGAGCATTTCACAAACTAAGAATTTCTTTTCACATGGCAATCTAATTCACAGAGACATTAAAATAATTTTTAAAAAACATTTAGTATAAATAATTATTTGTCATTAAATGTTTCGGTGTCAAATAATTATTTGTCATTAAATGTTTCGGTGTCAAATCTGGGGTGTCTGTAGACTGAATAGTGACACATACTGCAGCACAACAAAGATCCATGTCCCCAGCTGTTGATGTTGTCCAATCCAGGTACCTTGCAGGAGCACATTTCATGCACAGCTTTTTCCCTGTGATTGCCAAGATGTCAAGGGTATTGAAAGTTTGAGTTAAATACAAAATGATTAAGTAAGGAGACCTTTATGACTTCATAACTTTTGGACATCAACCTTTCCTGTCTGATGTGGGGTCTTTAAATATAGGGTTTCTAACAAGAGATCTCCTCTGCAGTCTGATCCTTCACACACTCTTTCTGTAGAGACAGGGCAGGCTTTTGCTACAGACTGGTAGGAGAAAATTTCTATAGGTTCATTTTGTTAGCGTAAGTTTTCTTGGAACCAGTTCTTTTTGTAGATGTAGTGAAGAACAGAGAAGGTAAATCAGGTTAGAAAAGACAGCTTTCAAACTCTGGCACCCCTGGAAACAAGTTTTCTCATTTTATCCCTACTTCCTCAACATTCCCTGGTTTTCTGTGGACTGATGGTAATTCAGCCTCTTTAAAATCTCAATAGCATTGTCTTCTGACTTTTACTGCTATTTTTCTTGTCACTATAATATAAATACTCACTGTAACTGCTAGACTGTCTCAAACAGACTTTCAAATCTGAATCTGGTTTAATCAAACCTGACTGAAAAAGACTAGAAAATTTATTTAATGGATGTCAGGGTTTCAGAACTTTCTTTGTCCCTGGAAAAGACTGTTAAGTTCTGAACTTTAGGGAAAGAAAAAGCTTGCTCTAATCTCAAGCACCACAACTGCTGTGCATTAGCAGTGGAGTTGTGCTGCTAACAGTGGGACAGTAGAAATACCTGTCAGTAAAGTATGTAGAATTGGAAAACAAGACAAAACAGAACAAACAAACAAAAACAAAGGGAAAATTAGAAGTGCTTTAGGGGTGTATTAGCAGTATACAATAGTACTGATTTTTAATAACAAGACAAAAAAGACTTGTCATTGCAGTACTTTTTTTCTGGTTTTAAGGTATGGTATTATACATGCTGGTGGCATAGGAAAATACCTCAGTGACTGGATCCTTGAAGGGGAACCTCCATTTGACCTGATAGAATTAGATCCCAACCGCTACGGAAAGTGGACAACCACAGAATTCACAGCAGCCAAAGCAAGAGAGTCTTACGGTTTTAATAACATTGGTAAGAAGGCATTTTTAAAAAGAGGTTTCTATCCTGAAAACGTGTTCCATCAAAGCCTGCCTGTGGATTTCTCTCTTTATACATGTCTTCTAACTTGGTGATGATCTTGATATGCAATGGGGTTTTATCTGGGCTTTTTTTACCTCCCTCTAGTTGGTTACCCTAAGGAAGAAAGATTTGCTGGGAGACCAACAGAGAGAACCAGTGGGCTGTATGATTTGCTGAAATCAAAATGTTCAATGGGCTTTCACGCAGGATGGGAGCAACCTCATTGGTTCTACAAACCCGGAGATGAGACTGGATACAAGTAAATGAAAGATTAATTTTTCATTTTTCCCCCCAGATAAAGTGTCATGATAGTGAGGGCCAGATGAGTTACATTTAATGAGAAACATACATTTACTGTTACTTTCAGCTCAAGGTATCTATTAGGTTGGTTTTCCATTCTTGGTTTTGCCATAGTTTAGAATCCATTTCATTCTGATCATGCAGACATTTCAAAATACACATCAACATATCCTGTAACTCTTAATAGATTTAGGGTACCAGGGAGCAGTCTAGCTCAAAGAAGAGATAATAGAAGAATTTGTTCATTATAAATTTGGGGTTTTTTTTCTCCCTTTCTTCTACTGTGCTTCTGATCAAATAATAACGCTTTTGTGAAAAAGCCCATTCATCTCTGTATAATTCTTAGGAAAAGAGAAGACCATTCCTTCTTTCTTTTATTTTATTTTGTTTTTCCCTCTGTACCTGCCCACCTAGTTATGTGCTTGCACAAGGGAGCAAAGAAATGTTTTTCACCAAGGTACTAGAGTCCCAGTGTAAGTGAGGCTCATAAAGGCATAAAGAGACACACTTTGCTTCAGAAATAAGGCCTTTGACACCTTAAACTCAAATAAACAATTCATCACAAATGCTGCAAATTTACACTTGACAGACTACTACTTCTTCTAACATCTGAACAGTTCACAGTTTATTGAACAAAATGGTTGATAAAATCTCTCTCTGTGTGTTAAAGAACTTTAATAATTAAGCTATGTTAGACCAAGGAAAATATTGGGTAAGCTACCTACAACTGGTAAAGTCTATCTCTTTTGAGTGATTATTAAACTGAAGAAATGGAAGACTACTTTTTGCTGAAAAGAGCACAAAAAAATCCATATAGTGTTTTATGTGTGTAAATGCTCTGTTTCAGACCCAGTTTTCGGCGCACAAATTGGTTTGACCCTGTGGGTCGCGAGTATAAACAGGTTATGGAAAAAGTCGGTGTGATTGACCTGTCACCATTTGGCAAGTTTAAAGTAAAAGGCACAGATTCTGTTAAGCTGCTGGATCATCTATTTGCAAATGTTGTTCCAAAGGTAAATGGGACAGTGATAACTGATTTAATGTAGGATTAGACAAGAGAGATCTCTTTCAGACATGGAAAGTGAAGCATAATATTGGTCTATTTTTCAAATGCCAAACACTCAGATCCTTTGGAGAGGTTGCTGTGTCAGGAGATGTAATTCACTCTGTTAAGAGCACAAACAATGGAGTTATTACAACTGTAACTAAATGTACATTTTGGCACAGATCATTGAACCAGAGAATGGTTGAGGTTGGAAAGGGACCTCTCTAGGTCATCCTGTTCAACCCCCTGTTCAAGCATGTCACCTGGAGCTCATTGCCTAGAATTATGTTCATATGGCTTTTGAGCATCTTCAAGGATGAGGACTCTACCATCTCTCTGGGTCACCTGTTCCTCTGCTTACCTGCCTTTATAGTAAAATGTTCTCTTTCATTCAGACAGAATCTCCTGTGTTTCAAATCTTTGTCTAAGGAAGTCCAAGTGACTCTTACCTCCAATTGTTTTACAGTACTAAATAGCAGAATAGCTTGGCAACTGCCTGCCTTTGCCTGTGCTGCACTGTGGCAGCTTGAGGCAACAGAGTAGAACAATGGAAGGTGCTCTTACCTGACCACAGCTGGATGACCTATTCTTCTTGGATGCCCAAGGGTTTTGTTGCCTTTTTATGTTTGTTTGTTTTGTTTTGTTTTTCATATGACCTATGCTTGTTTTCCATCCTTTCACAGTGACTGTTTTTACAGCTGGCTGCCGGGAGCAGGGAGGGTTGCAAGTGTTCAGGATATTCAAATTTCAGCTCACACCTGTCCACAAGTGTGACTGCTCACAGATTCTCAGAATTTGATCTCATTTTCAAAACTGGCATACTGTAAAAAACTACTCCAGGTTTCTTATTCTTGGTCCTCAGCTTATAGCAGTGCTCCATGAGTCCTTTCAGGTTCCTGCTTGGGCAACCATTCTTGTGTATTGTCTTTGACTTCAGAGATAAATCTTCTGGTGTGCTACAGAGGTTTGCTCATTTCATGTCAGAATTTAATTGGGTTTGTTTGGGTTTTTTTGCTGTAGATGATGGTTCTAGCTGCTTCAGACACCAGAGGGAGGAAGTATAAGGAAGTAGTAAACTGAGGCTGTAATTACAGGGTTAGATAACTTCTCAGAGGTCAGTACCAACTGAAGGGGAGGGCTGTACACAATAATGGTATCCTACAGGTTTAGGAGAAAGAAGAACCTGAACTACCATGTGGTCTTTTTAATTTTTTTTTAATTAATTTTGTCACAGCAATACAAAAAAATTTGCCTTCTTTCTAGATTGTGCTAGAGGTAAGGTAACTGTGTCATTGGTGGCATGGATATTTATGTGACAGAGGGAAAACAAGATGAAATGGAATTATGACAACACAACGATTGTGTTCTATGGACATTAATCAGTATTATGAAGGGGGAAGCGAAATATAGATCACAAAATAAAACAAACAAAAACGAGTCCACATAAAAATCCAGCATTCACAGCAGTTGGTTATTTAATCCATCTCATTTTTGATACCATTCATATTTGTCTGCATCATAAAATAATTCAGTAAAGTTACTGAAGATAAATTTGTATCACAACTAGGCTGACTGTGACTGGCATCAGATCCTGAAAATTCAACTACGTACCAGTAATATGCCAGTCCCTACATTAATGTAATAGGACCTTGCAAAAGAATGTTAGTATCTGCAATATTTTTCCTTTTTCCCATTCATTGTCCAGAATCTGGGTACTGAATGAGTGATTGAAGAGCTCCTTAAGAAAGCCAAGTGAAGTAAAGAGAGACTGAAGTTCTACCTCTGGAACCAGATCAGCACAATGCTATGGCATATTAATATTTATGTTTCTACGAATGATATCTGTATGAACATGTATATATTTTATGGTCACAAACAAGTAACTGTTACTTGAAAGTCTGCCTCTAGAGAGGCAGATTAAAATCTACAGAGCTGCAGCTTCTCAATGAGCAACAACATAAAATATAAAAACATTCATAAATTTGTGCCACAAAGCAGAAGCCAACTCAGTATTTCTTTCTTTAAAGTAAGGGGCAAAATATATGTTATTCTTTTGAGATCTGAAAGCCTTGTTCACATGATTGAAAAGGAATATTTAGATCAATAACAGAAACTTTTCTGATAAGAGAACAAACTAAAATTGATTGACTAGAATGGAATAGAATTAACCAGGTTGGAAGAGACCTTTGAGATCATTGAGTCCAACCTAACACCCAACACTATCTTATCAGCTAAACCATGGCACCAAGCACCCCATCAAGTCTCTTCCTAAACACCTTCAGTGATGGTGACTCCTCCACCTCCCTGGGCAGCCAATTCCAATGGTGAATCAATCTGTCTACGAAGAACTTCCTCCTAACATCCAGCCTAAACCTCCCCTGGCACAGTTGAGACTGTGTCCTCTTGCATTAAAAATGCACTCTTAAATGTAGCCTGGGAACATCTTGTCTAACACAATTCACAAGTATTTATAAAGGTCTTGATTAATTTTTAAACCATCAACATTTTCTGCAAGAAAATTTGAAGTTTCCACTGTAACGCTTTAGCGTGACCCATTGTGATCTGTCCACTCATATTATGGCATAGCAGAACAAACATAAAACATTTATTTGTTGAAGACACATTTCTACTTCATAATGTTTAAGAATTCCAAAGTTTTATTTTGCATTATAAATATTTGCAAGTTTTACTCTGTAGGTGGGTTCCACAAATATAAGCCATATGTTAACACCTAGAGGAAAAGTTTATGCTGAGCTAACAGTCTCTCAACTGCATCCTGGAGAATTTATGCTTGTGACTGGATCAGGATCAGAACTCCATGATCTGAGGTTAGTTTGTTTTTGATACAGTAAGTACATAGTACTATACAGTCACATTAATATAGAAACCTGTATGCTATGTGCCAAATTCTTAATAATTACTCAACAAACTTGTCATTAAGTTCACGAGAATTCTACTTATTTATTGATTTTGGTTTCTTAGAAACTCAACTGACTTGAAACCTGAAGCATAAGCAGTTACATGTTGGATTATTGCAGATGTAGAAAAAAATGGACAATTTACTCATAGTTATGTAATACACTTTAATAGGGTAGTTCTTGTTTTGTTGTTGAACCTGTTTGTGTTTGGCATTGTATGATGGAACACAGCTTGGTTGTTCCTTTCTGTGTTTTCTCTTACGCAAAGAAGAAAATTGGCTTTAAACATGAATGAACTTAGAGGCACTGACCTGGCCAATACAGATGGGTAGTGCAGTATTCCTGATACTGTGATACTGACTTCTGCTTTGGTCTCTGAGGTCACAAAGTGAAACCACAGAAAGAAAGGAAGTAGAAACAGTTGCAGGATGACTTCATTAAAATGCTTTACATATATGAGCATTGGAAATTACATTTCTGGTGATATTAGCAGCTATACATATGCACAGAGAAACCCAGTGTTTCTTATTGGAGATTGCTGGAAAAACAGTTACTGAAAATTAATCAAGTCATAAAAGGTTGAAATTTGCTACCCCAAACACATAGTGAATAATGTACTGTTCCATAACAGTCCCATGAGAATCAGTAGGACCATTGGCACATTCAGGAACAAAATGGCAGAACCAGATTTACTTCTACGGAATTTGTACAGTCCTGTTTGATGCTCCCCTGTGCCTGAGATGTTTTAACAGTGCTTTAGAAAGTAGTACTTTGTAAGGGTCTAAAATATATTTGTAAGTATAGGATCAAACTTGGTTGTACATTTCTGTTTACACAGGAATTTATTTGGCGATCTCTTGCATTCATTGTGTTTATTCCTTATTCTTTTTATTAACACATTTTTGATCTAAAGGCAAATCAGTGTTCCATTGGTTTTGAGAAGGTGTGGGACTGGAAGCTGCTGTGAGGAATTATTCCCTTAAATTTTTTATTTAATCAGTTATTTTTTATTTAAAAAAATACTATCAATGTTGTGTTTTATGTGCAGATGGATAGAAGAGAAGGTAATGAGTGGTGGATACAAAGTTGAAATAGAAAACATCACAGATGAGATGGGAGTACTTGGTGTAGCGGGTCCATATGCACGACAGGTCCTCCAGAAGTTAACAAATGAGGATCTGAGTGATGGTTCATTTAAGTTTCTCCAGTCTAGACACCTGAAACTTTCTGATATTGCTACTACTGCCATTAGAATATCATACACAGGTAAGGAACAGAGAAAAGAGCTCTTAAGGAAAGCAACAATGACTAAAATAATAACTGTAACTATGTTGAAAACTATATCTCATCATGTATTCAGAAGCAAAAGGTTCATTGTGGTTTATGCAGTGTCATCAGCAAATTTGCAGATGACACCAAGTTGGGAGCAGATGTTGATCTGTTAGAGGGCAGAAGGGCTCTGCAGAGGGACCTTGACCGACTGGACAGATGGGCAGAGTCCAATGGAATGGCATTCAACAAATCCAAGTGCCAGGTGCTGCACGTTGGCCACAACAACCCCATGCAGAGCTACAGGCTGGGGTCAGAGTGGCTGGAGAGCTCCCAAACAGAGAGGGACCTGGGGGTGCTGATTGACACCCACCTAAACATGAGCCAGCAGTGTGCCCAGGTGGCCAAGAGGGCCAATGGCATCCTGGCCTGCATTAAGAATGGTGTGGCCAGCAGGAGCAGGGAAGTCATTGTGCCCCTGTACTCTGCATTGGTTAGGCCACACCTTGAGTCCTGTGTCCAGTTCTGGGCCCCTCAGTTTAAGAAGGACATCGAGACACTTGAACGTGTCCAGAGAAGGGCAACAAGGCTGGGGAGAGGCCTTGAGCACAAGCCCTGTGAGGAGAAGCTGAGGGAGCTGGGATTGTTTAGCCTGGAAAGGAGGAGGCTCAGGGGAGACCTCATTGCTCTCTACAACTACCTGAAGGGTGGTTGTAGCCAGGAAGGGGTTGGTCTCTTCTCTCTGGCAACCAGCACCAGAACAAGAGGACACAGTCTCAAGCTGTGCCAGGGGAAGTTTAGGCTCGAGGTGAGGAGAAAGTTCTTCATGGAAAGAGTCATTCGCCATTGGAATGTGCTGCCCAGGGAGGTGGTGGAGTCACAGTCCCTGGAGGTGTTCAAGAGGAGATTGGACGTGGCACTTGGTGCCATGGTCTAGTCATGAGGTCTGTGGTGACAGGTTGGACTCAATGATCTTTGAGGTCTCTTCCAACCTTGGTGATACTGTGATACTGTGATGTATACATGTCTGAGGAAATACAGTACATTGATTTTCAAACGTGATGTGGTCAGGGTCTGTGCTGAGTTTTCCAAACCCTTTTTTTCTCTGGAATACCCTATAGTGTAAATATTTATTTTACAGAACAAAAGGCCAATTCTGATAACCTCTGTGGTATTTGCTGCAAAACCAACGTCAAGAATTGGTTTTGGATTACCGTATACTAGTGTTTGTCAAGTGCCTTGAAAATGTAACACTGTAGTGCTGAGTATTTGGGTTTTCTTAGTTACTTTTTACTTTTCCTTCTTTTTATGCCCATCTCTACTGCAGCAGACTGAATTCAGAGCATTCTGAAGCAGCTGAAATAACTGTAATTCAGATTCTCTTTCTGTTGTACTAAGTATGATATGATAATTTTCTGCTTACTTACACTTGGTTACATTTGCTGTTCAGTGGTCACATCATCATCTATTTGCAATGCCCTTAAGCTTCATCTCTCATTTCGACTTCATTAGACGACCTTTTATTATTGGTTATTATGATTTTCCACAGAGATTTCAGTTAACATTGAATCAGAATAATAGTACCACTGTTTAAGATCTAGGGCATAATTCTTCTTGGGGTTCTTTCAGAGAATTGGTCTTGCTATATGATATCAGAATTGACTTTAGAATGTGACCTTAGAGTATTGATCCCCACCAGTGACAGGATGGTATTTATTAGGAATGTTTCATTGATGATCTCATGAAAACATTAATCTTTTTTGTATTATAGGTGAATTGGGCTGGGAGCTCTATCACAGAAAAGAAGATTCTGTAGCTCTTTACAGTGCAATCATGGAAGCCGGCCAAAAAGAAGGAATTGACAACTTTGGCACGTATGCTCTGAATGCCTTAAGGCTGGAAAAGGGTTTCCGAGCATGGGGAGCAGAGGTCAGGAAATACAACTTCTTTATTCTTATCTTTGTTTCTTATGACATTATGAATCATTATGACTACACAGCTTGTAGTCAGTTAACACATATGCCATTTATTCTGATTTCTCAATTTAGCATGAAAATAAAAATTACCTCGAGCGGGAAAAACTGCTACAATTCTGAACAGTGTATGTTCCAAATAAAAATACCTAGTATAATTCATTGCACTGCTGGCAAAGAGACACTTCAATAAACACTTATGTTTTCCCTCTTATACATAACAAAATTATGACGGTTTAGCTGATCTCTAGCATTATGAAATCAAAGGTTTGGCTGATCAATCCCAAAAATGTTTTATTTCTGTAATAAATATGTCATGAGAGGCAAATTATTCTTACTTAAGACTGTATTTCAAACTTTTTAATTTCCTGTTAATTTGTTCCTGCTGATTTTTTTTTTCACTCACAATAGAGTATATTTCTGCTTGCTTGAAATTTTTCCTAATTCCTTTGGAAATGAGAGGACTCAAGAAGGTGAAATAGTGGCCATTTAGGTGTCCTTTTTTTCCCCCTTCCCTGTGATAATTCTTTTATTTCTTGCTTCATATGCTGCCTAAGAAGTCATAACCCCTACACCTAATGGGAAGGTGGTGAATAAAATTGGCTTTGCTTTTCACTTCCCTCTCCAGTTACACACTGTCCTCTCTGTCACAGCAGACATTCTGTTGTGTTGCAATTAATGTACATACCCCAGTTACTCAATCTGCTGCAGGTTCCATTCTGCTTTGGTGAGAAATCCTGTTTCTTAGCTAAATGTGTTTACTTTGTGTATTGAAACTTAGATGAATTGTTGACCTATCTATATGTTAGGCATAATTATAGATAATTTTGTTGAAATTACAGAGTGGAAACTTACAGTCTATTAAAAAAAAAAGCACATGTGCAATGTAAAAGACTTTGACAAAGGAGCAAGTAGGGTGTATAGCATGAATAAACTCCCCAACCCAAAGGCTGTGATGATCCAACATGTATGTAGGGTGAATTTGTGTATTTCAACAGATGAACTGTGACACTAATCCCTTGGAAGCTGGACTGGAATACTTTGTAAGACTAAACAAGGTATGTCTTGGTATATTCAAAGTTTTTATTACATCCAAGTTTATTCCTTTAAGCATTTCAAAAGAAAAATACAATAGGTTTAGAAAACAAACTAAGCTATAAAAATAAATATAAGTACTTAACTGATTTGTTTAAAGAGTTTCATATTTTTCTATGTTTCTTGCTAACAAAAGTATACATTAGATCAGGAAGTTGCAAGTGTTAAATGTTATCTGCATGAAAAATAACTCTTTGTTTGAGTTGTGCCTTTATAAACAGAGTACCTGTATACAAGCTGAGTAAGCCTATTCATATTGTGAAGATGTGTTACCTGCTTATTCTTGTTAAAAGAAGATCCTTGTCTACGGGATTGTTTTCCTTGGCTACCACTCTTCTGCAGCAATTGCTGAAAAAATAATACACTTTTTATAAGAACCAGATGCTTTTTTTTCCAGGTTTGTCAGATGAAATTCTCTTATAGTCTAATAGAAACATAAATTGCTCGTAATTATCTTTTTCATTTCAAATGGATCCCAAACCAAATGTCTAAACTCTGTCAAATTGAGGACCTTTCCATGAAGCCTAGTGAAATATTTTCCTGTGAAGTTCTAATGCCACCTGTTACTACCAGTTAGCCCACCAACAAAAAAGCCTGCACAGTGGATGTGCAGTTTCTAATGTTAAAACTCAGGTCGTAGATATTTCAAGTCAGGTGCCCTAAATGAGGGGCTGTTTCTGACTTTATCTCTTTACCTGTTTTTTATCTGTGAAATAAAGTGGTAACATTTTCACAAGTGACACCAAGAAGAAAGATGAATGTTTTTTAAACATTTCATCTTTACAATGAGGTAATGTGATATAGGGACAAACCCTGTTCTTATTTATGTTCTCTTTATACCTGAAATGGTAATAAATCCGATAATAAATGACCCTTGATATTTGTTGGCATGTTATGTGGAGGCACTGTAGAACTGATAGAAATAATCACAAAATGTGAATTACAGCTCCAAATAAGCAACAGATCTTAAACTCTGGGTAAACAAGAATTTTGGAGGCATGTTAAACCTAACCAAAAAAAGAAAGACACTTTTATCCTTGCAAAACATTTCTACTGACCACAGTAGGGACAAACCCATAAAGATGCTTTTCCTCTCCAAGTACTGAACCTGTCTATAGATGTTTAAATTCTTTAACCTATACAAGATTGAAGCAAGGTGCTTTCAGGGATATCAGTGGCAGTCCCTTCATGTAGTAGAGTTACAGCTGTCTCCACTGGGTAGTACATTTGCCTTAATCAGAGTAAGAGACACATGTAAGGGAAATACATGTCTTATATTGTCTTACAGGAATACAGTCTTATGTTGTATTTACTCACCAAGGACTTTTTTTTTTTTTTCTTGATGAAAGCATTAGCAGGATTACAGGGGAATGCCATAAAAAATAATGCTACTATTATTAGTTTATCTTTCCACTTCATTTAATAAATCTGTTTATTTTCTACTTTTTAATTTCTTTAATTTTTATGAGTATAAGCAGGAAAGCAGCCATAAGCAGGGAAAGTTGCTTCTTGCCAAGATGCCCGTGCAGAACATATGAAAGCACTAATGTGCATGAAGCACTTAATTATTGCTACACACACTTCTCTACATGGTTGAAATGCAGGGTTGGAACAGCGCTCTGGAGCAGATAGTCACATTGTAGATGAATGGGCATAAAACGAATCTCCAATGTAGAAGCAGGTTCTCAGCCTAAAGCATTTGCCAGTTTTGTTGAACTAATGTGAAAAAGGAAATAATCCGTGTTTGTTTATTGACTCAAATGAGGGCAATTGTGACTCTATGTTGACACTGCAGAGGCATCTGAGCTAATTCAGATATTGGAAACAGTCTAAACAGTGTAGCATGAAGTGCAAAGTGAGATTATTTACTCTACTTCTTGGCAGTTTGGGGCTGTGAGTTCCTATTCCATGCCTGTGGTTTTGGTGTCCATTTGACATGACATAGACTTCAGAATTCTTTACAGGCCCCCACAGCTGAAGAGAAGCAAAACACTCTTTTATAACCTGTTCCTGTTTTTAGGGTAACTTTCTCCCCAAAAGGAGCAAACAAGATGAAACCTAAAAGCAACAGAAACTCAAATATTTCTTTTTGACATATTGATCTGTTCAGTTCCTGACAAGGATTATTCCTTTAAGCATGCATCCCCAACTTGGGAAAAAGTGCTGGTTTCTCTGCAAGTTGAAAATAAGCTGCACCGTTCTGTTAATCGCTATGGTGTTTCTTACTGTGTAACAAACAGCTAGAATAGTTCACAAAATAGACAAAAAGACTTCAGCAGAAGTAAGTCTGGAGTTGTACGCCATGGAAAATGTAAACGGTTTCTAAACAAATTAAAGCGAATGAAAAACCAAAACCCAGTAAAGGTAATCCAATCAAAAAGTATTTCAATTTCCGCAGAAGAACATTCAGATATCTGGGGAATAAATAAGAAGGGACGTAAATTCCCAATAAAGTCCTGTTATTTCTATGTAATTACATAATTTAGTGTATGCATCATTTTCGGGTACATACAGGCTAGTAATTTTTTTGTGATGAGTAATAGGAAACAGTCTTAAAATGATAAGTCTCTTTTTAGCTACAGTCTGTTAAATTATAGCATGACAATAAGTAGATTCTGTTTCCTCAGGATTTCTGTGCCAGATTTCATTTCATCAGTAAGAATGAAGAGATGGTTTTTATTCTAGGTGATTACCTCTAAACACTGCTTGATTCACTTTTTTTGGTCTAAGGTTTGTGTTAGTTCCTTCTTTGCTCAGATGAGCGGGGTTATCTCTGAATAAATCAAATTGGAAGGACAGTAACAGGACTGATTTCTGATTTAAAGTATACAACATTTTAATGAATTCACCAAAAAAAATGTTCATTTCTTGGATGGTCTTTTTTTTTTTTTTAAAACCCTGTTATCTTTCTTTTGGTTGCAATTATGTTTAGAAAGTTACATAACTTGTTAGATAGCCTAATCCCCTGAATAAGCACTCTGTTACTAAGTAACTGGTAGAGTCCAAATGGTCTTTGTGTCAAAAAATTCACAGTGTATTTAACTTACTGGATTTTTCATACATTGTCACAGAAGATGATAAGCAATCACCAGGTTTTAATTTACTCCAGACCTTTGTTCTATGTCAGAATCACCAACATTTGTGTTACCTTGCCATATGCATAAAAATTTTGTGTGTGAAATGAGAAGGACCTCTCAGTCATGAAGATCCTATTCCAGACTTTCTGGGCAGTGTCTTCTAGTGATTTGTTGTCCTTGTGTTAGAAAACATTATCTTGCCACACTTTAAATGTATCACTGATAATTATGTTCACTGTGGACATACAGAAAAAATAATTTCTTGTTTCAGAAGATAGCTGTGTCTTCTAAACCTGCTGGCACATGTTGTCTTGTTCTTCTGAAGTGGTTGATTATTTTTAGCTAATTCAATATTCTTAGAACAACCTATTTTTCTCCTGAGCTCAATGGAACAGATGTTCCTGTAAAACTTGAATTTAGAGTTAAAAATTTCCACGTCAGTTTGAGCTGCTCACAGAAATGAACCTTTCAGAAATGTTCTCCACACAAATCCCATAGTGCCGACAGCCATCCAGTAACTGTTCGTAGGTTTGTGACTTATTTTGCTGTATCCAAGACCGCCATCTGGTGGTCATTCCCCTCTGCAGCAGCAGCTCACTGCGATTTGGGAAGAGAAAGCGGCAGGTGATGGAAACCCGTTGGGACTAATGCACTCTTCAGACGGGGATCCGAGTGCTTAGCTAAGATTTAGAGTTCGTTTCCAGTAGGAGGAAATAGTGTTTATCAGAGGCAGTATTTATGAAGAGTGACTAAGGGAACTGGGTCTCTTCAGCTTGCAGGAGACTAAGGGGTGACCTCATTGATGTTTATAAATACATGAAGGGTGAGTGCTGAGAGGATGGAACCAGGCTCTTCTTGGTGATGCCCAGTGACAGGACAAGGGCCAGTGGGTGGGCGTTGAGGCATTGGAAGTTCCATGGAAACATGAGGAAAAAAATTTTCACTGTGAGGGTGATGGAACACTGGAATAGGCTGCCAAGGAGAGTTGTGATCATGCTCTGGCTGGGGAATTGAACTAGATCATCTTTGTAGGTCCCATCCAGTCCCTAACATTTTGTAATTCTGTGATTATTTGTTGCAGCTCTGTTTATTTAGTAGGAAAGGTTCTTTATTCTCCATCCCAAGTTTCTTAACATATTTTAAAATACCCAATAATATTTCACGTTTTCTTTGGTCTAATCTATCAACTTTGGATTTAGTTTATTTGTTTTACCTTCTTCTTGCTTTCATATTCTTTTCCCTCTCTGTTTATTCCTATTTGTATCTCCACACATGACTATTTAATTGCTTCAGCATTCAGTATGAGTAGAAGTTATGGTAAGCTCAGCGGTTTCACACAGACGGGTGAATGACAAGATATTTACATTGACTATTGACCAAACCTCCAACATATCTATACATAAATTGTTATCGCATGGAAAACTAGGATGAGTGGCTCTAAGGCTGAGCCTCCACCTTTTTTTTTTTTGACTTTTGGAGGCAGGTTTAAACATACAGTTTCATGACTGCTTGTTTCCCTCCAGGCCACTCTGCTAGAAGTGCCTCTCAGTTGTGTTAGTCCATCTCATTTTGTCCGTCTTGTTATCATGGTCTAAGGTGATAAGTCCTGATTTACTAAAGCACAAAGCAATATTTTGGGTTGGTTTTTTTTTTTAGGAAAAGTATTTCTTTTTGTCATTTCACAGGTGCAGTTTTGAAAAAGAATGCCAAAAAAGTTTGAGCTGGCACAAGTGCAGAGAGCATGTCCTCCAAATTGGAGGCACTAGCTGAAATTTCAGTCTCATCACAAACACTACCCAGCACTAGATGAAGAGAGAGCCTGGTGAAAGTGTCAGAAAAGAAGGTGTACCTGTTGGGTCTAGGTGTCTGCAACATTGCAGCATATGTAGTAATTTGTATCATTACCAATGTGAAATGCTGGTGTTCTGGTAGCACCCTATGCTTTTAAAAACATGGAAGCAAGGAGTGAGTAGAAGCAACCAGAACAATCACATGTAGCTATTTGCTTGTGTTTTCCACTTTTTTATTATTTATTGTTTGGTTTTGTTTGGATTGTGTCCCCCCATCCTTCACCCTTCCTTAAACCATCACTGACTTAAATATGGAAGCTGTTTGTACAGGACCATAGCAAATGATTCCTACAAAGATGCAGAATAGGGTGTATAGGGCGGGCTTAGTGAGTGGAATATCTAGAACTTGCTGTCCAGGTCTTCCAGAAGCAGTGCTCCCTTTTGGTGCTGGACAGCCTGACCTTCAAGAGTTGCTGTAACTCCACTGTATTGCCATTTTCTGCCCTTCCTTCACTTCTCCAGCTTGCCTCCCTGTTGTTCGGAGAGGAATGACTGCAGCAATCAGCTCCATAGCCTGGTATAAGGTTGTGTTTTGCACCAGCACTACTCCACACAAGAAGCAAGGAGGAGGGAGCAGAAAGAGCACAGACTTTACTGAACAAGGGATAAGGAACTCAGGGAAAAGCAGGGAGATCTGAAAATGTGATGGAAAGATACTAGGTATTTGAGATGGGGGAAGGCTACTTTATTTCTCCCTCTCTCAGTCTGCATTTATTATCCCTATAGCATCTATTCAGTGTACCTTTCCACGTAAATCCCTTTCAAATTAAAATTTCGTAGTAAATCTATATTATGTGGTTGCTTCATATCATGATCAGAAGTTCATAAACCAGAGGATGTATTCCATAAATTTATACAGACTATCAGACACACTGGAAAGAACCTGCAGAGCCTCTGTGTGTATGTTTGTGTGTGTTTATATATTTGTGTTTATTTTGCAGTTTGAATTAATGGTTATTTTTCCAAGCCATGATTCTAAAAAGACAAGAGAATTCTTAGTCTTTAAGGAACATAAAATAACAACAATCCCATTAAATCCTCCAAATCTATCTCCAGTTAGCACAAAAAATACATTGTTTATTCCAGGTGGCTAAAAGCCTGTCCCAGTTAAAATTAATTGGGTAAGTATTCAATTTTTGTGTCTGTAGCCAACAGGCAAAAAATGCTTCAGAGATACATAGATTCTAAAGCCTGCTAGCTGCTTGCTGTAATGGTTGCCATATTTAAAAGGTAATTAAGAAATGGAAATCAAAATTATTGTTACTATCAACCTGAAGGTTCCAGTAATTAGTATATAAACAGGAGTTAATTGTCATCTATACAGTTAATCTGGAAGTGACCCATTCAAGCAGTACACATCTGTTCCCAGGTCAAACTCAAGGTTCTGATTATGATTGCTGCATTAGCCCTTATGGAAAACGTTTTTGCATTTCTAAATGACGAATTCATAGAGGTAAAAATCAACCAGAAATCTTGAGTTAAAAAAGCTCCACAATTCCAAATATGAAAACAATCAATTTTTATAAGGTTTTAATCTGTGCTTTATGCACATGCAAGTATCTGAATACACCAGAAAACATGAGACATATTTTTAATATAACTGTAGCAACATTCGTGCCCAAAAGTCACCAGTTACAATTCTGTGAAACTCAATGGTGACTCAGCCGAGGAAAAGGGCACAGCAGTCAGAAGCTGGTTCTGAGAGAGCCTTCTCTGTTGCCTCTCTTTTATTAGTAAGAGACCTAAAGATGGGACTTTACATTCACAGTGCTGTTTTAGATGCCTTATTGCATCACTGACACTGGGTTGGTGCACACACGTTTAAATACTTTTACTTAGTTCCACAGTTATATTCCTTGCAATTACATACCAGACATTAGATTGGGATGCAGAGGGAGGAGCTGATTTGGTGCTAAGTGTATTGTAGCATACCTTGATACTTATTTCTGTCATGCAAAGCATTTTAGTCTGTGTGTCATCGTGTACAGTCTTACTTGCGTTTCTAGTTGTAGGTATTTGCTCTCACATAAGTTCCTGCTTAGTAGAAAGTTAATTCTATGAAAAGTGAGAGGGAACTACCAGTAGGGGATTGTTGTCTGGTCTGAGCTCTTCATACTTTCCAGCAGCGTCTTGACAATTATGTTCTGAAATGAATCCTCACAGTCTTTTCCTTTTCTGATCTGAGCTGTATTTCAAGCTCTTTTTTCCCCAAAGGATGCCATCTGTGATCCCTGCATGCAATATCTGCTTCGTTCTCAGCTGATCCACCATGATTTTCTGACGAACTAGTCCTTAACTGGTTTATAAGCTGTTTTCCAAAATTGCTTACAGAGTCTAACCTTTTAAAAGTTAAAAAACTCCTCTTCACTTTAGTAATTTCTTTTGACCTTAGACACTGAGGTATATGAAGCCGAACAAGAATCACAGAAACAAGAGCACATGAACTAACTGTGTGATAATCTATTCCAAGCACAATATATGTTGCTTGGGATTCTGACTATGCAATATTCTCTACAGAAATGAAGGAACTTTACCAGAAATAATATTTTTTATGTCTTCAACAATATTTCCCTTCTTTGCTCTTAAACATTCATCAAATGAATGTAATTACTGCTTCAGACCTAAGATCAACTTTTAAATAGCTGTCACTGCTAGTCATCTTTTCAGCAAAGGCTGGAAAGCTAGAGGACCTTCTAACAGCTGTTCCATTTCTTGCCCATGAGGCAGGCTGGTGTGGATCTGGCAAATTCATTGAATAATTTTTTTTTTTCTCTGTCTGATCTGTACCTTTGAAGAAAAAAGGAATAGGAAAATTTTGTAACTGTTCCTAATAGTTGCTGCACATTTCTTAGAAATAATTATAGTCAACTTAATTACTATTTTATCCTCAGTCCAAATTGTCGGCACCTTTGAAGGGGGCTTTCTCTTGGGTTTTGAGGCATTTTGCTCAGAACCACAACTCTTTTTTTCCCCTGTAACTTGTTTTCCAATGTATTTTCTTACCTTCCAGATAAGTAAAGAAGTTGTCTGACTTAGGAGATAACAGTGAGACACCAGTTGGGTTCACAGCTACTGGCTCACTAAATAAGGTCATCTGTGAACCTGGCAATGGAATCAAGCTAGCTCAGTGAAATCAGCTCAGCAATAGCATATACAATAAATGCTGTCTTATAATACCCTTGAGGGTTCAGAGACTTAGTGATGGTTCTTCTTGTACTTGTCACACTTGCTTGCTTCTGGAAATACAAGAATATACTACCTTTCTAGCCAAGCTGTAAAAGATAACTCTAAATGACAGCAGTGTTCTTTAACTAACATGCTGCATTATCCCATAAAATGGTATATATGGGAGGAAAAAAACATTAAAATGAGAATACAGAGCAAACTGCCAGCTCTGGAGCCTTACAGAGACACCAAAATGGAATAGTAACAAGTCACTATGGCATCAAAAAAGGATGTATGCCCACGGCGGGGGGGCTGAACTTTAGGAATCTGGGTATTGGGATTCCAGTTTCTCAGTAGAAGCTGAAATGATACACAGTCTTCTTGCTCACACTTTACTTGTGTGGTCTTTGTAACACATCTCACTACATACATATTTCTACTACACTAGGAGTTACAGATACTAAAGGATTAAGATCTAGAAAAAATAATACACTGAATAAAGTAACCAAGATGTAACATACCAGTATAAAGATACTGACATAGAGTATCTATCAAAGATTTGATTTCATCTGTATTTCATACAGAGTACTTAAGTGATAGGAAAATAAGTTAAGATAAAGTTAAATGCTGGTATCTCTAAAATATTTGCAGAACACAAATAACCATATATCATCATTACTGTCTATTTTTTATCAGCCAGCAGACTTTACAGGAAAGCAAGCATTAAAGCAGATTAAAGAAAAGGGGCTCAAACGACGACTGGTATACCTCACCCTGGAAACAGATGATGTTGATCCAGAAGGAAATGAAAGTGTGTGGCACAATGGCAAGGTAAGGACTAATAGATCATATTAAAAGAAATTATTGTTGAGGCTCTGTAAACAGTATCTAACTTTGTGTTTCAAATGTGACTGTGTTACTGTTCTTTCACTGGCACAGAACAATTTGTCATTATGGTAAACACTTCACAGGAAGCAAAGACTAAATATCTGCAGAGAAAATGTGAAATTCCATCACATGACAGAAATTAAGGGTTAGAACAGACTAAAGTATTGCCATCCAGTCTTTTATTCTGCAAGTTCACCATTCTCTTAACAAACTGTTGGTGTTCACTTCAAAGAAAGAAAACAACAGGAAGTTTGGGCCTCTACACTTCAGCTCAGATTATGTGTTGAAACATTCACTAGCAGCTAAATTACTGTATGTAACAAAGCTATGTATGTGTGTCGCGTATGTTAATTGAACACAATCAGAATAGTCTTCTTTCATGGACCAAAACTTTCCATCTTAGGGTGATGTCACCCATGGCAGAAAAATATTTTGGACTGCATGACACACTTGAAACTTGCTTGATCACTGAAGTGTGCAAACCAAAACACGTATATGAGATGTGCAGTTGTTTGGATTGTTGCTTTTTTAATCATTATTTATTTATATTAAAGAAAATGTCATTGCGTCTTGAAAATAAAGATAAATGCTTGTGACTTTTTTCCAGGTTATTGGCAACACCACATCTGGAAGTTTCAGTTACAGTGCTCATCGGAGTCTGGCTTTTGCATATGTTCCCACAGAACTCAGCAAAGTTGGACAGAAATTGGAAGTTGAACTTTTAGGAAAAAACTATCCAGCAACTGTTATACAAGAGCCACTGGTGCTGACTGAACCAACAAGAACACGCCTTCAGAGGAAGGGTGAAAGTCCCAAAATGTGAACACAGATGAGGGTACTGCAAAGTGTGCAAGGGGAAATGGTACCATTAATATACATAAAATTAAAATAATCAGACTACTCAGATTTGTTGTTTGATAAACATAACATGCTTATTGCCAGTGAGAAATTCAATGGTGTTATCCTCTTGCTTCCTTGTATGGGCTGCTCATGTCAGAGATCTGGGCAGAGTTCATGAACCCTTTCTCAGTAGCACTTGTGCATAGAAAGGGGCAAGGCAGATCTTTGACTCGTGTTGCCACATTGGCTGCCATATCTGAATTAATGCAAAGAAGAAAGTTGCTCTTGGTGTTAGCCAACAGCAAATTCTTCCATGTCTTTGACACAATTCCTCCTTTCCCTGCCTTCAGGGTAAATCAGCTTATTCTGGCTCCTTACAACAGGACATTATAAACTTATCATAAAAATAACTTTACTGTTCTGCACAGGAATGCTTCCTAAGGAATTCAAATACATCCTGGCAACTATTACAAATAATAAAGGCAATATTGAAAGCAAACTGAACTGTTAGCATTTTTTCCCAATGTGTAAGCATAGCAGAAATTCTCACAGTAGATCAAAAACTAAGTCTTCTTGTGGTAGGTTGAGAGACCAATTAGAATAGAATAGAATAGAATAGACCAGGTTGGAAGAGACCTTCAAGATCATCGTGTCCAACCTATCATCCCACACCACCTAATAACTAAACCATGCATCCAAGCACCCGATCAAGTCTCCTCCTGAACATCTCCAGTGATGGTGATGCCACCACCCCCTTGGGGAGCCCATTCCAATGGGCAATCACTCTTAAGGTAGTTGTAGAGAACAAGAAGGTCACCCCTGAGTCTCCTCCTCTCCAGGCTAAGTAACCCCAGCTCCCTCAGCCTCTCCTCATAGGGCTTGTGTTCCAAACCCTTCACCAACTTCATTGCCCTTCTCTGGACACACTCCAGCAAGTCAACATCCTTCCTAAACTGGCACAGGACTTGAGGTGTGGCCTAACCAGTGCAGTGCATAGGGGCAGAATGACCTCCCTGTTCCTGCTGGTCATACTGTTCCTGATGCAGGCCAGGATGCCATTGGCCCTCTTGGCCACCTGGGCACACTGCAGGCTCATGTTCAGCCTACCATCAACCAGCACCCCTAGGTTCCTCTCTGCCCGGCCGCTCTCCAGCCACTCTGACCCCAGCTTGTAACTCTGCATGGGGTTGTTGTGGCCAATGTGCAGAACCCGGCACTCGGATGTGTTAAATCTCATGCCGTTGGACTCTGCCCATCTGTCCAGCCTGTCGAGGTCCCTCTGCAGAGCCTCTCTACCCTCCAGCAGATCAACTCCTGCCCCCAGCTTGGTGTCGTCAGCAAATTCACTGATGATGGACTCGATGCCCTCATCCAGATCATCAATAAAGATGTTAAAGAGCATCTGAGGGAGCTGGGGTTGCTTAGCCTGGAGGGGTGCTGTCTACAACTACCTGAAGGGAAGTTGTAGACAGGTGGATGTTGGTCTCTTCTCCCAGAACAAGAGGACACAGTCTCAGGCTGTGCCAGGGGAGGTTTAGGCTGGATGTTAGGAAGAAGTTCTATACAGAGAGAGTGATTGCCCATTGGAATGGCCTGCCTGGAGAGGTGGTGGAGTCACCATCACTGGAGGTGTTCAGGAGGAGTCTTGATGGGGTGCTTGGTGCCATGGTATAGTTGTTTAGGTGGTATTGGATTGGTTGATAGGTTGGACACGATGATGTGGAAGGTCTCTTCCAACCTGGTCTATTCTATTCTATTCTATTCTATTCTATTCTATTCTATTCTATTCTATTCTATTCTATTCTATTCTAAACATGAAGTGCTAGACTGACAGAGAAATTCTGTTCTTCCTTTTCCTGTTAATTATAGTAAGAGCCATATGTTGTTACACAAAAATATTAAGAATGACAAAATATAATCAAATTCACAGCAGAAGAACTTTATTTAGGTTTAAATATTCAATAACCCAAATAAACAGGATCAGGATAATGTATATGATTGGAACACACTAGATTATTAAAACACTTTTCCAAATTGCACAATATGCTCAACGAATCTTTTTAGTAGCAACGTCACAATTTGCAGGATACAAAGATTAACACACTCCTCTAGGGCATTGACAAAAGAATTCCAAAGTGCATACAAATAATGTTTGAAATGTACTTTCTTCAAAGGAGCTGGAGCCTCTAAATCTTCAGAAAAGAATCACAGAATGTTAGGGGCTGTAAAGGACCTTAAAAGTCCTAGTCCAACACCCCTGCCAGAGCAGGATCATCTATACCAGATCACACAGGAACATATCCAGGTGGGTTTTGAACATTTCCATAGAGGGAGATTCCACAACACCCCTGGGCAGCCTATTCCAGTGTTCTGTCACCTTCACAGTGAGAAAATGTTTCCTCGTGTTTCCATGGAACTTCCTATGCCTCAGCTTCCACCCATTGCCCCTTGTCCTGTCATTGGGCATCACTAGGAAGACCCTGGCTCCATCCTCTTGGCACTCACCTTTTATATATTGATAAACATTAATGAGCTCACCCCTTAGTCTCCTCCAAACTCCTCCCTCAGTCTCTCCTTGTAAAAAAGATGTTCAACTCCGTTAATCATTTTTGTGGCCCTGACTGGACTCTTTCAAGCAGTTCCTTGTCCTTCTTGCAGTCAGGGGCCCAGATCTGGACACAATACTTCAGATGCAGCCTCCTCAGTGCAGAGTAGAGGAGGAGGAGAACCTCTCTCAACCTACTAACCACACCTATTACACCCCAGAATGGCATTGGCCTTCTTGGCCACAAGAGCACATTGCTGGCTCATGGTGAATCTTCCATCCATTAAGACCCCCAGGTCCTTTTCCCCTTCACTGCTCTCCAGCAGGTCAGTGCCCAACCTACACTGACACCTCAGTTTGTTCTTTCCCAGGTGCAAGACTCTACACTTGCCCTTGCTGAACTTCATTCAATTTTCCCTGCCCAACTCTCCAGGCTGTTTAAATCTCTCTAAGAAGCAGAAGTATAAATAGAATATACTAAAAGAAACACAATTTGAATAAGGAACACTTACTCACGTGTGATGGTTTAACCCACACACATCAACAAATGCTTGGCTGAGCGCAGTCTAGGAAGCAAATGAAGCTGTATTTTACAAGCAATAATGGAATGCAATGAATATGTACAGAGTATACAGTACTTACAATATTATGCAGGTGTTTACAAAAAGAAAACAGCACAGAAATCCTCCTTGGGCAGGAGGACACTGCCCCACTCCCCCCCAACCTTTCCCTCCCTTATCCTCTGGTTAATTAGAAGAAAAGAGAAGAGGGGAAATGTTAGGGGAATTTCAGTTAGTTCAAAAGCTTCATTAGAAAAGCTAGTAATGCTTATCTCCAGTACGATGATAGAGTCCTTCAGTGAAGCAGCCAGCATGTCAGCAGAAAGACAGAAGAGAACAGAATGAGAGCAGAATCGTAAAACTACATCCCACTCATCTGACCAATGAAATTCACTTAGAACTATCTTTCTTGTTTTCCTTTTTACTCTCAACTATTCAGCTAGAGAATTTGCAGCTATCTTTCTTAAAGGCACAGCCTAAACTATCACACTCATGTTAAAGTAAGCTGACAATAGATTGTGGGAGGTTTGCATGTAGTTCCATCTTGAGTGAAAAATGCATTCAGAAATTATTCTCATTTATGCTTTTGTAAGTGATTAGTTGTAATCTGCTGAACCAATCAGAGATGTTACTTTTTCTAAAGGTGACATCATTTGTAACCAGTCATGTGGCTGCTATGCTTCCACTCAAGGAAATCTGCTTTAGGAACTCTACAGTACAATACAACGCTGTATGTTTCTATTTAGACTATGAAGGAGGAAATCAATTCCTAGGAACATAGTTTTGAATTTCAGTATTTCCCAAGAACATGTGGTTTTACTAGATACCACATCCTGTAGTGTACAGTTAACAGTTACCCTGAAACAGAGCCTCACATATACTTTCCTAATAAGCTTTGCTATGCCGAATCTCTGGTAAAATGATGCCTTCCACATCCCAATCTTAAAGCTAGGATCAGGTTTGCCACTTCTTTTCCAGCTTAGAAGAAAAGAACTATTCGTTAACACATCAACCAGATCCACTTGCCTATGCAGGAGAGGCAGGCTGTCTGCAGCCAGAGTAAAAGCTTACAAATCACAGATGTAACTGCTCCATTCGAGTGAACTCGGAAACTCCATCCTCCATGAGCTTGTACTATGTTTCTGTCTGTAACCTCCCAATATCTAATTTTTTCCTTGTAGCTGATGCAGAGACCTGCCTGTCTCATTTTGCAGCATTGTAGTATACAGACCCAGACACTGATCTCCTTATGGGCTATTGTCATCTACAGCTTACAAACTGAGCCCTGGCCAGTCAATTTTAGTTTGCTTTGAAGATTTAGCATGGCAGACAAAAGATGTCTCATGATGTTTCTGGGACAAGGCAATGCAAAGTACATTTTCTTTCCTGCAACCAACTTGTAAGACCAAAGCAACTCCCTTTTCATCACTGACCATAAATAAGACAAATGGAGTATCCGAGAGTGTGTCGCAGTGTGTTACGTCTTCAGAATGGCTGTGCTTTCTGTTTAACTGCATTCAGAGGCATGGCTGAATATTACAAATGTTATAGGTATGACAGTTGTATGTCTCATAGGGCTTCCTAGTTGATCTAGCTTCTTTTTTTACTGCTCTGATATGGAAGTCAGCTTACTGAGTATTTATTAGATAGCTGAACATTGCAGTATTTTGCACAGAGTGGATATAGTAGCATGTAAGGGGATGGAGCCTTACAAACTAAGCCCACACAGAGGTTCACAAACATATGAATAAATAAATAAATTAAACCCAAACCAAAAAGTAATGAGAAGGGGGATGTTCAACAGCTTTTGTAGCTTCCTGTCACTGCTTTTTATTACAGATAGTGATATGGTATTGCATAACCTTGCAGTGTCAAGACAGAGCAAGAGGAAGTGAATGAGAGCAAGAACATTTCAGTAGTACATCCATGTTTTAAAAGGGATTCTAACTAATCAAATAGAAATTTCAGGGAAGAAAACTGACAGGAACATCTTTTAAGTCTGTTGCAATTCCATTAGCTAACAGAGGAGACACCCCTGTAATGAAGTGGAAAAATGTCAGGGTGTAGAAAGGTCAGGACATGTCGAAAAGCAGTTTTGTTGGATTTGTTCCTTTTTCCTTTTGTCATTTTTCCTTTAGTTTTGTTTTGTCATTTTTCCTTTAGTCTCCTTTTGTCTCCAGAGGGTTTTGTTACACAAAACAGTAGACATTACTGTCCCCACATGAATTTTTGTTCCAAGTTCACATGTGCTATGACAAGAAGTGCCATGTTCATGGTTTGTCTGAAATAATAAATCAACATGGATACCAAAATCTTGTGTGTCACTCTAATGAGTTCATTAATCACTGACCCAATTTAGAAAAGTTAGACTGAAACACAGGGGACTGAACACAGACCATTCCCAGGATTTTTTTTTTTTATTCAAGAGAATAATGTCTTTGATATAAACAGTACTTTCTGATGGGGGTTTCAAACCCCTCAATTAGTTATTAAAAACAAATAAAGAAGAGAAGGCTCTGAGGAGACCTAATTGTGGCCTACCAGTATCTTAAGGGAACCTACAAGAAAGCTAGTGAGGGACTCTTCAGGATGTCAGGTAGTGATAGAACAAGGGGCAGTGGAGCAAAACTAGAAGTGGGTAGATTCAGGTTAGATGTTAGGAAAAAGTTCTACACCATGAGGGTGATGAGACACTAGACTGGGTTGTCCAGGAAGGTGACAAATGCCCCATCCCTGGAGGTAATTAAGGTAGGTTGGATGTCGCTGTGAGCAACCTGATCTAGTGTGAGGTGTCCCTGCCCATGGCAGAGGGGTCGGAACTGGATGATCTTTGAGGTTCCTTCCAACACTGACAATTCTGTGAGTCTGTGAAAACACACAAACAAGCAAACAAACAAACAAATGTTGAGAAATGGACAGGCAGCAACATCCAGGTTGTGACTGTGCAGTTTCTGCTGCATTTGTTTCAGATAGTTCAAACTAACATTTTAACTCTTGCAGCTCAGGCAACCAGATCACCCACTTCTGGTGGCGCATGATAACCAGCAAAAAAGTCTCTACAAGGGAATACAAGTTCCACTGTAATTGGATATCTTTGGAAACATTCCAGATGGATTGCTGTTACAAATTTTACTGCAAGACTTGTATTCAACATTTCTGATTTCACCAGCACTGTGTAGATTTTTGGAGTAATTATTTTTCAGGAACAAGAGTGCTTTCCATGGGAATTTTCTAACATTTGAATGGAACTTTAGCTATAATAAGGACATGGAAGAAGTTAGTAACATAATCAGTTCAGTGAGACAGCTGTGACTGGTGATGGGATCTGAGCTAAAACCAAGATAAAGTGGAAATTTACAGCCATTCAAACAGTATGAATCACATCCCAGCAAAGAAGATACAACTCATAGTCACATACCAGAGTGTTTCCGTTCCTGTAAGTTACTTCAGGGAAAACTGACCTTAGGACAGCATTGCTGTTTCTTATTCCAAAACTAGCTGCAGACTATAGCACTATATAGTACATTCTTATTGTAGAAAAAAATAGATGCATCACTCATCACTGCTCTTGTTTTCAAACCAGCAGGGAATTATTTGGGATTTATAAAACCAGTATCTGGTAACTTCATAGACTTATCTGCTAGACTTAGTCACAGAATCACAGAATCAACCAGGTTAGAAGAAATCTCCAAATTCATCAAGTCCAACTAATCTCCCAACCCTATCTAATCAACTAAACCATGGTACTAAGTGCCTCATCCTATTTCTTCTTATATACCTCCAGGGATGTTGACCCCACCACCTCTGTGGGCAGCCCATTCCAATGGCAAATCACTTTTTCTGGGAAGAACCTCTTTCTAAGATCAAGCCTAAATTTTTCCCTACGCTGCTTGAGACTTGCTCTGTTGTTGGTTGCCTGGGAGAAGAGAAGAACTCCCACCTGGCTACAACCTCCCTTCAGGTAGCTGTAGACAGCAATAAGGTCTCCCCTGAGCGTCCTCTTCTCCAGGCTAAGCAACCCCAGCTCCCTCAGCCTCTCCTCATAGGGCTTGTGTTCCAGACCACTCACCAGCTTTGTTGCCTTTCTCTGGACACATTTGAGCAACTCAACGTCTTGCTTGAATTGAAGGGCCCAGAACTGGACACAGAACTCAAGATATGGCCTAACCAGTGCTAAGTACAGGGGCACAATGACTTCCCTGCTCCTGCTGGCCACACTACTCCTGATCCAGGCCAGGATGCCACTGGCCTTCTTGGCCACATGGGCACACTTCACCCATAGGAGCAGGAACTATTTTTCTACAGAGCTTTGTCAATCTCCTTTTGTGATCTTAGATCTGGCATCACAATTATAACTAAGGTAGTAGTCATTTACAGTATTGCTTTAGAATATTACATGTTTCTTTAAAACAGCCCTGTTGACATATCTGTTATTTCTGCTTCTGGGTTGCTTCACTTCCTTCCTACAGAGTAACAGTCACAAATACCATTTTACAGCCAAGCCTAGATTAAGGCTTCTCATTCACATGGACAAAACAGAAAAAACAAAACAGAACACTGATTTTGTAGAAGGGGCAGATAGGAGGAGGAGTGAGAGCAGTGGACGATGATGACAAGGAAAGAGGCCATGCAGTTTCTCCTGCAGAAATAACTGCTACCACACACTACTCAGCTGCACTTTCAGTAGCTGTGGCAACTCATTTTTCCCAGGCTGTAGCACATGTTGGCAAGCAGCTGACCCATTTTTCTTATGCACAGAATAAAGGATATCAGTGAGCTACTGTGGTCTCATGTATGAAGTAACAGTCCAGTTACTTGAGGAGAATGCACTGTCTCCTCTACTCAAACTGTTGTATTGGCCTCCGTGGAAACAGAGTTGACTTGGAACACAAGCTTGCAAAAGTTTCCTAGTTCCACTGGGAAAGGCTCCATGGTTCAAAACGGGTGTTCAGTGTAGGAATCAAAGAAAGGCAATGGTAGAAGGGATCTCCAGCTAACACTGGCAACAACGTTACATTTTCTTTCCTAAACTCATTCCGAAACTCACCGGCCCAAAACCGAACCACTTTCACCCCGCCATGGCCGCCACACGCACGCTGACAGGGCAGCAGCTTCAGGATGCGGAGGTGGCGACCTCTCCCCGCCCCAAAAGGCGGTGCCGAGCACGGACGCGCCCCCCCGCCGCCAACGCCCCGCCGCGCAGCCCGGCCCGCCCGGCGTGCGGAGCAGGGCGGTGCTACCGGCCGCCCCGGGGGCGGTCCGCGCGCCCCAGTTCCTGGTGGCGGGGATGGCGCGGCGGGAGGGTGCTACGCCGCTCGTCTGCCTGCTTCTCTGCCTCTGGCAGCTGGCGGCGCCGCAGCCGCCCGCCCCGCACCTGGTGTTGGTGCTCGCCGACGACCTGGGCTGGGGCGACGTGGGCTGGCACGGCTCGGCCATCCACACGCCGCGGCTGGACGCGCTGGGGGCAGGCGGCGTGCGGCTGGAGCGGTACTACACCCAGCCGCTCTGCACTCCCTCCCGGAGCCAACTCCTCAGCGGCCGCTACCAGGTAAGGCGCGGGTCGAAGCGCAGTTTCGGGCTTGTGGCCCCAGCGCAGCGAGATCTGCGGGAGAGCCCCCGCTGTTTGTCACCCCATTCTGCCGTCCACGACCCCTTTCTGCCATCCCCCGCGGCGTGTTAGCGCGTAGCTGCTGGTGGGCTTCCCTCCTGCTTGTTCTTAGCAACGCTGTGTCTTTTGTAATTAGGCCTTTTTGCAAGATGCACCTGCAGGACGGTTACCGTATCAAGACCAGCTTTTATGTGCTAGCTTGCTTCACTCTGGCTTGCTACCTCGGCAATAACCGTGGGTTTAGTACAAGTTGCTCTGTTACAGAAAAGCTGAGGTGTCCTCTGTGCTTCAGTTGGATTAACAGGCGTGGGTGAATGTAAAAAATATGTCTGACCTAAACATTTACTGTTAACGTACTCCTGAACTGAACAGGCACACAGTCAAGATGAAGCCACAAGTGGATCGGCGCTGTGTCTTCACTTCTTGGAACGTCTTTTCGTGTGCAGTGTTTAAATTCTCCTCCATACGATGTCATAGGTGTAGATGTATATAGAATAGAATAGAATAGAATAAACCAGGTTGGAAGAGACCTTCAAGATCATCGCGTCCAACCCCTCAACCAATCCAACCCACCTAAACAACTAACCCATGGCACCAAGCACCCCATCAGGTCTCCTCCTGAAAACCACCAATGATGGTGACTCCACCACCTCCCCAGGCAGCCCATTCCAATGGGCAATCACTCTTTCTGTATAGAACTTCTTCCTCACATCCAGCCTAAACCTCCCCTGGCACAGCCTGAGACTGTGTTCTCTTGTTCTGGTACTGGCTGCCTGGGAGAAGAGACCAACATCCATCTGTCTACAACCTCCCTTCAGGTAGTTGTAGAGAGTGATAAGGTCACCCCTGAGTCGCCTTCTCTCCACGCTAAGCAACCCCAGCTCCCTCAGCCTCTCCTCATAGGGCTTGTGTTCCAAACCCCTCACCAACTTCGTTGCCCTTCTCTGGACTCGTTCCAGCAAGTCAACATCCTTCCTAAACTGAGGGGCCCAGAACTGGACACAGGACTCGAGGTATGGCCTAACCAGTGCAGTGTACAGGGGCAGAATGATATGCATCCCTTGATGCTTATTCTGGCTGTAATTAGTTTGTGGTTTGTTCAGTTGCACATATATAAGAATTGGACATTATCATTTTGCCGTACTTCTCCTCCCCCACTTACTGCTATTTAAAAAACACACCCCACAACAAAACCAACCAAAACCAACCCAAAACTAAACCAAAACCCCCCACCCAAACAGGTGGGGAGGTCTGAGAAGGATACAACATAGACAGAAAGGAGAGTTAGGAGTATTTCAGAAACTTCCCCTCGCTGAAAAAAGAAACAAAAGAAAAGGTCCTGCACATCCATGGTAACCATAGTGATTTGTCAAGGAAACTGTCTAGAATGAAGACAAATGTTATTGTCTATTAGTGGATATTATCTGTTATTGCAGAAAGATTGTTAAGGTGATAACTCTTTCCAAGCAACATTTGTTCAGTTCCTGGAAACTTAATCAATAAGCAGGAATAGGAAGCTGTTACTGACTTGACCAACTTTTTGCATTATTTTATTAAATTAACTTAGAAGCTCAATATGAGCTGCCAGTGTACCCTTGCAGCCCAGAAAGCCATCCATATCCTGGGCTACATCAGGAGAGGTTTGGCCAGCAGGTTGACAGAGGTGGTTCTCCCCCTCTACACCACTCTTGTGAGATGCCACTTGTCCAGTATGGAGCCCCTATTACAGGAAAAATATGGATGTGCTGAAACATGTCCAGAAAAAGGCCATGAGGATGATCAGTGGGCTGGAGCACCTCTGCTATGAGGACAGGCTGAGAGAGTTGGGGTTGTTCAGTTTGGAGCCGGGAAAGCTCTGAGGAGACCTTATTGTGGCCTTCCAGTGTCTGAAGGGGGCCTACAAGAAACCTGGTGAGGGACTTTTTAGGGTGTTGGGTAATGATAGGACTAGGGGGAATATCACAGTATCACAGTATCACAGTATAACTAAGGTTGGAAGAGACCTCGAGGATCATCGAGTCCAACCTGTCTCCACAGACCTCATGACTAGACCATGGCACCAATATCCAAGCTAGAGGAAGGTAGATTTAGACTAGGCATTAGGAAGAAATTCTTCACCATGAGGGTGGTGAGACACTGGAACAGATTGCCCAGGGAGGTAGTGGAAGCCCCATCCCTGGAGGTTTTTTAAGGCCAGACTGGATGTGGCTCTGGGTGACCTGATCTGGTGAAAAGGGTCCTTGCCCATGACAGAGGGGTTGGAACTAAATCATCCTTGAGGTCCCTTTCAACCCTAACAATTCTGTGATTCTATGAATTCTTTACTGGAGCCTTTTCTAAAACACGGAACATAAGTAAGAAATGGGTTAGGGTTAGCTAGGTGTTGCTGCATCTAATCTTAAAAGTCAAAGTTGGATATCCTCATAGTTCAGCCCAGATTTAAATATCTAACTTGATAATTTAATCATCTTTGTGCAGACCTTTTTCCATATGAGTAAAATAATAGTAGAAGATTGAACTAATTTTAAAAATACATTTGGGGAGTCTTCCAATGCAGGAAATAATTATGTAGCAAATATGTGGGATTTTGATTTGTTTGGCTTGTGTCTTTTGCTGTATTGATTTTATTTTTTTTTAATACTGCCTATAGAAAAAAGAGAAAAAATGGTGGTTTTTTTCCAGCCCCTGTTTTGAAGACAGTTAGTAACTGCTAGACTCTTTGTTACAGATTGTGCATACCTACTTGCCGAAGATCAGGGCTTATTTGGTTTAAAAGCAATTTCAAAGTGTTGCTCAAGGGATACTTTCAAAACTGATTGTGGAGCTTGCTACACTGGAATGCTTAGTGGAGTTACAAAATCTGGCGTCTTGTGATCTTAGGGGTCTTGAAGGCTTTCTGCTTTGACAGAAGCAGATTACTGGAAATATTTAGTACACAACCAAGTTATTTCTATTTGTATGTATGGACTTGATGGGTGGTCTAGGTTTAGGGTAGTGCTGCCTTTTTTTTTTAATTTAAAAAGAGATAGCAAAAGTCAGTTACAGTACACAGTGACTGAGGAGACTCTTTGCAGCAAGCAAAATGTACCACTTGGAGTATCATTGTCAGTCATGCTTCTGGAGGAGATACAGATTTCACTGCTTGTTAAGATCAGAAACTTACATGGAACTACGAAAGGTCAGATCTAGATAGTGTCTAAATCTTGTGTCATCCCCAGTATCCAGATGTTTGTTTGTTTGTTTTTCTGTAGTGCTTGCCCTCACTCTAAATATGTAAATAAATATATAAATGTGTATATATGATGGCCATTTATATAAGTAATGCAAAATTAGTTTTCTTACCTTTCATCATCCTTTCTTCTGGTGATTATTCTGTGATACATGCAAAAGCTTGATATCTTCATCTGCCATGCACCTTTTTGCCCATCTCCATCCCATTTGAAATCTCTTTCCATTGATATTGTCCCTAGTCTTCACATAATCTTAATTGTTACCTGTTAGATTTTTAGATGAGAGCACAAAACACTTTCTTGTGTTTTATTGCACATCCTTGGTCTGTAAAAATCTTGTTGATCCCTGCAGTGCTATTTCTTTCTTTCTCCATGCTACCTCTGACCCTTACCTGCAGCTTCCCTGTCATCCTTGGTGCTACATTGGTAAGAAAAAGTAATCCCTAAAACTAATGTGAGCCTCCACTGTAGCTGTTTCTTTCTGGATGCGTTTGTAAAGTACCACATGGAAGCACCCTGCTGCACTGGATGGGATCCATCCTAGGGTGCTGAGAGAGCTGGCAGATGACCTGGCCAAGCCACTGTCCATTATTTTTTAACAGTCCTGGCTCACTGGAGAGGTCTCAGATGACTGAAAGCTGGCCAACATGATGCCCATCCACAAGAAGGGCTGACTGGATGAGCCAGGGAATTCCAGACCTGTCAGCCTGACCTCAGTGCCAGGCAAGATTATGGAACAGGTCATCTTGAGTGCAATCACACAGCACTTACAGGATGGCCAAGGGATCAGGCCCAGCCAGCATGGATTTAGGAAGGGCAGGTCCTTCTTGACCAACCTGATCTCCTTCTGTGATCAGGTGAGTCGCCTGGTGGATGTGGGGCAGGCTGTGGATGTAGTCTGCCTGGACTTCAGCAAGGCCTTTGACACTGTCCCCCACAGCAAACTCCTGGCCAAGCTGTCATCCTGTGGCTTGGACAGCAGCACTCTGTGCTGGGCTAGGAACTGGCTGGAGGGCCGAGCCCAGAGAGTGGTGGTGAATGGTGCCACATCCAGCCAGCAGCCAGTCACTAGTGGTGTGCCCCAGGGATCAGTGCTGGGCCCCATCCTGTTCAGTATCTTTATTGATGATCTGGACAATGGTATTGAGTCCATCATCAATAAGTTTGCAGAGGACACCAAGCTGGGGGCAGGTGTTGATCTGTTAGAGGGTAGGATAGCTCTGCAGAGAGACCTTGACAGGCTGGACAGATGGGCAGAGTCCAACGGCATGAGATTTAACACATCCAAGTCCCAGGTTCTGTGCATTGGCCAGAGCAACCCCATGCAGTGCTACAGGCTGGGGTCAGAGAGGCTGGAGAGCAGCCAAGCAGAAAGCAACCTGGGAATACTTGTTGTCAGTAGGCTGAACATGAGCCAGCAGTGTGCCCAGGTGGCCAATGTCATCCTGGCCTGTATCAGGAACAGTGTGGTGAGCAGGGAAGTCATTGTGCCCCTGTACTCAGCACTGGTTAGGCCACACCTTGAGTCCTGTGTCCAGTTCTGGGCCCCTCAGTTTAGGAAGGATGTTGACTTGCTAGAATGTGTCCAGAGAAGGGTAAGAAAGCTGGTGAGGGTTCTGGAGCACAAGCCCTGTGAGGAGAGGCTGAGGGAGCTGGGGTTGCTTAGCCTGGAGAAGGGGAGGCTCCGAGGAGACCTTATTGCTGTCCACAACTACCTGAAGGGAGGTTGTAGCCAGGTAGGGGTTGGTCTCTTCTCCCGGGTGGCCAGCACCTGAACAAAAGGACACAGTCTCAAGCTGCATCAGGGGAGGTTTAGGCTGGATGTTAGGAAGAAGTTTTTCATAGAAAGAGTGATTTGCCATTGGAATGGGCTGCCCACAGAGGTGGTGGAGTCACTATGACTAGAAGTGTTTAGGAAGAGACTGGATGGGGCATTCGGTGCCATGGTTTAGTTTATTAGAAAGCGTTGGATGATAGGTTGGACTTGATCTCAGAGGTCTTTTCCAACTTGCTTAATTCTATTCTGTTCTATTCTGCCCTAAGTAATCCTTTTCTCTTCTAGATACATACAGGTTTACAACACCAGATCATTTGGCCATGCCAGCCCAGCTGTCTGCCACTGGATGAGAAACTCCTACCAGAGCTACTTCAAGAGGCAGGATATGTTACTCACATGGTGGGGAAGTGGCACTTAGGGATGTACAGAAAAGAATGCCTTCCAACCCGCCGAGGATTTGATACTTACTTTGGTAATGGTCAGATTTAATATGGACAATAAATGCAGTGTTAAAAATTATGACAAACTGCCTCATTCTTCTAAGAACAGCAGATTTACTATTGATGTATAAGTAAATGCCTAGGCATGCATATTTCTGAAGTATAACTTAAACTAAGTGCCTTAAATGCATGCCCTAGTCTTACAACATATTGAAGAAAATACCTTAATTACTGAGTGGCTCCAATTATTTCTTACGATCTGCACTTAATTTGGCTCCACAATGACTAGAAGATTTATAGTGTAGTAATTGGTTTGTTTTGATAAGCATCTTTGTTCTGAGCATTTTGTGTTAGATCAGAGAGCAGATGTGGCTTACTCTTCAAATAATGTTACACTTCTGAAAGCCAATATGTTTAAGAGGAAAATAGGTGTCATACCATGCTGCACTCACGCTTTGTGAATAGACTAGCATTGGTTTTTTATGGAGGATGGTGTGAAAACTTGTGTAAAACAGTATCCAGGTCTGTCTGCAGGAACTTCTAAGCTATGAAGTTAAACAGTCAGACTTAAAAATTAATGCCAGAATTAACTTGTCCAAGTGTGAGTGCAATATCTACAAAGCACCTTGCAGGTACGTGGTGTTTATTCCTCCTCTTGCAAACGGTCCTGCCCCCATATTGATTGGACATCTATTAGTTCTGCACAAGTGTCAAAGATGTTATGTGAGTCAGGCTGTCTGCATTACATCCCATTCTGCATGGTACTGAATGCAAAGTGGTCCATCTCTACCTGCTTGTTTATAAGGCAGTTTCATTGAATGGAAAATTTCAGAACAGTTCATTGTCTTCAAAGTATCTGCAAGCTGGGAAAATAAGACACTTCTTATTTTCTTCTAGAAATGAGAAAATGAGATTACAGAGAAACTTAAGTAGAAGCCTGTGTCGCTCTTGTACAACTGTAGGTATACTTAAGAGACTGGCTTTGGTATGTGCCCTTTATGGACAATGTTGATCCAAATTTTAGGTGGGAAGGGATTGGTTTATCTTTTTTGACTCTTCAGGGAGCCTGTGGCTGTGGTTTCACAACTGAATTAAACTGTCATATATGGATCATAAAACAATGCCTTGCTGCTTAAAACTATATGCTTCCTCCGGTCCTGCCTCAGGAGCTTGGGAGCTTTTTGACTTCACAGATGTAGGTAGCCTGCTGCTCCTTTGTCAAATCTCACCTGTGCAGGCTCTTAGTGGAGGAGTGGCTCTGGACACAGTCATTGTGTGCTGCCAAAGGTTAGGGCTGAACTGTCCACTGGTCAAAAGACAGAAGCTCTCTATTAATCCCCTTCTCAAAGGGGAAGAAAAGGAGATTAAAGGAGAGAAACTTCTTTAATTAATCATTAAAAAAAAAAAAAAAAAAAAAAAAAAAAGGAAAAATAGTTATAGTCCCACACTGACTCAGTGGCAGATGAGGATGTATTCAGGAGCTGGATTCAGTAGCTGGTTTTAGGAACACACAGATTGATATCAAAGGCAGAAGAATGTCAATGTCCTTCAACTGCAGCCATTAAAGAAGAGGGCTTAATCCTTGTGATTTCTCAGCATTACACTAAATATGACATACATGGAATGGAATAACTTGTTCCTCATGTTTGTGTCATCTGTTCTGTCCACTCCTCCCTGCATATGACATTTTCACTTACAGCATTCCAACAAGGTATGCAAGATTTAACAGTGACCTTGCTTAACATAGAAGAAGTACAAGCAAGAGCCTTTCTGCATACCAATCCTAGTAGTACCTATACACATCAAGTATTATCACTTCTAGAAGCAAACACTGCACAAATATGCCATTAACTTCAGAAAGTGCAGTTACCTAGAAGAGGTAGTTCTGTCCTAGCTCAAACCAAGGCGAGTGGCAAATGTAACATTATATTTCACAGGATGTAGCAGTTTAATATCCTATTAGTGTTCAGTAGGCCTTTATTGCAACTAGAGGCATTTGATTCTCTATCACACTTGACACAGTGTCTTCCCCCATGGGCACTCAAAATGCAATTTGCAGGGCTGAGTACATTAATGCAGGCAGTTTGACCACAAAATCTGTCTTTATGTTTTGAAAGAAAAGCCACTTTTCCCTCTTAAAAATTTATTAGAAGATTGTATTTAAACCAGAGCTTCATTATTTCTGTACACAATTTCTTGCAGAAGTAGCTGCAGTTGTAACTGATGAATAAAAATTCAAGTGAAGTTCCTCCTTTTTGTATTTTCATCAACAGTTTTAGTTCGGTGTGGCTGTATTTAATAATGTGTTTATGCCGGTTCATCTTTTTTCTTGGTATTGGATGATAAATCAGAAATCCATTTTCAAAAGTAAATAATTACTAAGATTCTACTGATTGCTGAGATTTTTTTTTCCCTGACCATTAAAAAGCAAAGGTACTCCATATATATCAGGATAGACCTTGGTAGGAGTAAATCTGCACCTGTAGAATTTTTTTCTTTTGGGTGTCTTTGAATAAAGTCCTTTCTTCACCAGTTGGTGTCAGCAGTAGAGCAGAAATTACAGCTGGTGTAGAAAATACTTCATCTTGATTGGTTATGAATAAATAAATATCCCCCTAAAAAAATCAAAATTTATAATAAGAGAGAAATCTTATGTGAAAATACAAATATACAAGATCATACCAGCTAGAAAACAGAGTAGTACATGGATAGGTTGGTGCCTTTGCTATCACTGCACTAGTTTAATGCTAAGATCTTTGATATCAAGTTAGGAATAATTTAATGTTATGAATAATTTAATGTTTAACTACTTAAATGCATCAGGGAATATTACCACAAATGGTCAAATCTGGGTTGTTTCAGCTCAAAACCAGTAGCATTTTGACATTTATTTTTGCCCCTCTACCCCTCTTTTTCCCCCCCCCCCCGATGTAAGTGTTTATGTAACATGACATTGGCTCACTTACTTGATATCTTCTCCTGTTCTAGGCTATCTTCTAGGGAGTGAGGATTATTATTCTCATGACCGTTGTGTCCTCATCAAAGCGAAGAACGTAACGCGCTGTGCTCTGGACCTTCGAGATGGAGAGGAAGTTGCAACTGGGTTTAAAGACATGTACTCTACTAATTTATTCACAGAACGAGCTATAGATCTTATAGCCAATCACAAAACTGAGAAGGTATATCCAGCAGCTCTTACTTTGACAACTTCAGCACTAAAGAATGTTTTAAAAATGTTAATGAAATATTATTGGAGAGGCCCGTGGCTGAGCTGTAATTCAGGGCTATTGAGCAAGGTGCATAGAGTTAAATGTGAGAAGTAGCCCCAGTAAAACGTCTGCTGTCAGAATCAACTTTGGATGCACAGCCCTGGCCTACTTCCCTTCTCTGATCCTTCTAATAATAGAAGCAGCGTTGAATTCATAGAAATACTGAGACTGCAGTTTGCTGTTCTAAAAAGAGAATGGAAAATGTAAAGGGAGAAGTTTCACAGAACAGAACTGTTACCAACTGTACTACAAAGAGGGGATACACCTCAGCTTTACAAAACTCCTTTGTCAAAGTTTTATTTACGATTAGGGATTAGATGAGAGAAATGCAGAACAAATCGGCATACAGTGCTTGCACCTACTAATGTATGATGGCTGCTCTTGCTGCATTGACTTTTACATTTAGCACTGTATATTCAAGTAATGCCTTTTCTATCCTTTCCACCCCAGCCCCTCTTTCTCTACCTTGCTTTTCAGTCTGTCCACGAACCTCTTGAGGTCCCTGAAGAGTACATGAAACCATATTCTTCTATTAAAGATGCAAAGAGGCGCCATTATGCAGGGATGGTGACTCTCATGGATGAAGCCATAGGAAACCTTACTGATGCTCTGAAAAGATATGGTCTTTGGGACAACACAGTTCTTGTTTTCTCTACAGGTACGTAAATTTAAATATTCTTTCAGTAACATCTTTGATACAATGTCTAGCAAACTGACTGAAGTGACTCATAACTCCTCTGTCCTTCCTCCACATAGTTTCTAACTACAGAAGAGCAATGAAAGTAAACCAGGAACAGTTTCTCTTGCCCCTTTTACGGCTTTCTTAGGCATAACAAAAACAATTCTGAAGACATGTCTGCACAAATGGGGACTACTCCTATTCGAATAAAACCAGCACTACTTGTCACTGCAGTTACTGAGTGTCTGTCAGAATTGAATCCCTGCTGAGAGCAATCTACCAAATTACAGAATGATTGAGTTAGAAGAGGTCATCTAGTCCAACTCCCCTGCAGCAAGCAGGGACATCCCCAACTAGATCAGGTTGCTCAGAGACCCATCAAGCCTGACCTTGGATGTCTCCAGGGATGGGGCCTCCACTACCTCCCAGTGTTCCACCACCCTCATAGTAAAGAACTTATTTCTATCATCCAGTCTAAATCTACCCTTCCCCATTTAAAACCTTTGTTCTTTGTCCTAGTACTACATGCCTTTTTAAACAGTCTTTCCCCAGCTTTCTTGCAGGCCCTCTTCAGGAACTTGAAGGCTTCTCTAAGGTTTACCCAGAGCTTTCTTTTCTACAGGCCAAACAACCCCAACTCTGTCAGCCTGCATTCTAGCCCTCTGATAATTTTTGTGTCCCCCCTCTGGACACGTTCTATCAGGTCCATGTCCTCCTTGTGTTGAGGACCCAAGAGCTGAACATACTGTTCCAGGTGAGGTTTCACCAGAGTAGTGTAGAGTGGTAAGATCACCTTTCTCAATCTGCTGGCCATGCTTCTTTTGATACATCCCAGGATGTGATTTCCCTTCTGGTCTGCAAGTGCACATTGTTGGCTCATGTCCAGTTTCTTATCCACCAGTACCCCCAGGGCTGCTCCCTATCACATCATCTCCCAGAATGTATTGGTAACACAGCTTGTTATCCTTGATACCCTAACTTGGCCTTGTTGAACCAGTTTGTCCAGGTCTTCCTGGATGACATCCTGTCCCTCAAGCTTGTCAGCTTGGAACTACTCAGCTTGGCGTTATCTGCAGACTTGCTGAGGGTGCACTCAATCGCACTGTCTGTGTCATTGATGAAGATGATTGATGTGAGGTGTCCCTGCCCATGGCAGGGGGGTTGGAACTAGATGATCCTTGTGGTCCCTGCCAACTGTGACTGATTCTATGATACAGTCTGTACTGGTCCCAGTACAGACTCCTGAGGGACACCACTTGTCACCCATGTCCATCTGGTCATCAAGCCATCAACCACTACCCTCTGGGTATGACTGTCTGACCTATTCCTCATCTGCTGAACAGTCTGCCCATCTAATCCATATCTCTGCAACTCAGAGAGAAGGATGTTGTGGGGAACCATGTCAAAGGTCTTGCACAAGGCCAGGTAGATGCCCTTGCTTTGTCCACTGACGCAGCCACTCCATTGTAGAAAGGCACTAGGTTCATTTGTACTGAGCTCTAGGTAGCTGTGTGATCAGTCTATAAACTACCACATGTTGCATGAAGCATGAATAGCCATACGGCATGCAGTTTGAAGCTAAAACTCTTTCCCATGTATGTCTTTTTTATCTCTTTTGGAATGTTGCACTAGCACCTTAATCCCATGAAGCAAGGGTCTGCTTATAAAAAATGTAATATACGGTGATACAGTCTGAGCTGTCAAATTACAGGCTAGGTTTTTGTATATACTAGCACACAACCTGATTTCTAAATTATTAGGGTAATGCAAATAATACATTACCAGGTCACCTCCTTTGTTTCCAAATTAGGCATGGAAAAGAATCTTTTTGAAATACAGCTGCTTGGCTGGATTTCAGGAACATAGTTGTTCCAGTTTGGTTGTGAGTGGGAAGTAGCCTCTCAATGCTTAGAATTGCTCTTTTGACCAGGCTTTACATATTAAGGCTGTCAAAATGGCAAATTAATTTTGTGGGAACACTTGGGAGAAAAACTCCACAAACACAACAACAACAAAACCCAGGGTCTGATGAAAATGCAGTGATGTCTTTTTGCGTTTAGCAGCTGCTTCCTGTAGTACTTGGAATCTTGGGCTTTCATTTTGAGTACAAACCTGTTTGCCTTATGGTGTTAAATTTGTGTGCAGATTTTGGCTCTAACAGGAAGCCATAACTTTTGTATGCCTGTTTCTGTTTGCAATGTTTTCATATTTAGAACTGAAAGTAAGCATAGCCATATGGAAAATGATAACAGTATTTATTCCATGTGGAAAAAATCTAGTCTTTTCTGATGGGGTCCTGGTGGAGTTGTTTCAGTAATGTTTGTTCAGTATGTTGTGGAATAAAACTAAAGACATCTGAGTTGAAATTACAGGGTATGGCTTAATTTAAAAGACATCTATTTTCTGTTTATAAAACATTTTTTTCCTCCAAACAGTGACAATATGCCTACTTTTTAACAGCAGTTATGTTGCTATCTATTAGTGGTACATTACAACAGGAGTCAAATATTTAGAATAGTTCATTGTTTGCCCTATTTTATAGGACTTACCTTGAGTTAATTGACATTTAAAACTGCAGGGAGTGGAAGTTAGTATGAGGGAAGTACAGAGAAATCAGGCCTAGATCAAGTAGACTGAGGGACAGTGATTCAGTTTTTTCTCAGTGTTTTGTCTTCACTTCAAGCACCTATTCTTTACAGGCATAAACACTGCATACATTAAAGACCCAGCTTCAAAAAGAACCCAAATGTTGAGACCATTAAGCATTAAAGAAAGGCCAAAAAAAGTGTGAAATCTATTCAGTTTTTCTGTATTATATTTATGGCTTTTGCAGGTGATGCGTTTTAAAATGAGCATTAGAACATGGTTGAAATAAAACACAAGCAGGCCTGCAGTTGGCAGCTCATGCAGAGAGTTGTGCTACGTGAGATCTCTGTGCGTAGCTTTCAAGTCCTTTGTAATTTGGAGTCCTAGTGTGCACTGGTAGGTAACATGGATATTACAGTATTATCTTCAGCTTATGAGTACATGCCCGTGCAAGGAAGCTGTGTCCCCTCTGACTCGGGTGCTTTCCAAAGACTGGGAGATGCTCCTCTTGTTCACTGTGGCAAGTGAGAAAGATGTTTCTCTATGATCAAGAATTATCTTCAGGAAAGTTCTTCCTATTTTGTGGGGTTATGACTGCAAGGTAGAATCTAGAGAAGGAGAAGGTGTGTCCATAATAAGCAGTATCTATGTTATTAGAAGAAATAGTAGCATGGCAGCTAAAGACACAAGATTGTAAAGGCACTCTGTTTTGCTAAGAACCTATAACTATAGTGTTGGAAACCTGTAGAGGAAAAAGAAATGAAGACCTTAGTCCTACAGTTGGTGTTACTGGATTAATTACTGGACCTTGTATAGTTCTGGCCCAAATTCACACTTCAATGTTTGCACTGCTAACTACTATGAACTGCTCCCCACTCATCCCCCCACCCCCCAGTGATTTATAAGTGATCATTGCTATTGTGTGGTATAACAAGCAGCATAGCAATAAATGTAGTCATGTGGTTGATTCCTTCACTGTGAAGTGTTGTCCCCAGAATTAGACATGTCTTATTAGTGGGTACTGACTGAAATACTCTAAAGCATGGTATAATCTTTGCTGTCATTGTAGATTTCTTTTTATTAAACTCTTATTTGTTTCTTCGTACTTGTATATGTTACAGCTTAACCAAGGTTGCCTTGAAAACATGCTGTTTGGGAAGTAGAAATACTATACTTTTAAAAGAGCCTTGTACAATGTGTAGAAGAACTCCCAATTCCTCTTTCAGGTGGCCTGATAGGGACACCAGGCCAAAAATGAACTAATCTAGTTATTAGCAAAGTCTGACTCCATCAGCATGTTGTGTAATCAGCATCTCTAGTATCTCTTTGAACAGATACACAAGCTATTTCTACAGGTAAAGAAGAAAAAGAGGAGCTATTTCAATGGTATGTGGTGTTACATTTCTGTGTCAAATAGTACCTTGAAAATTCTTGACTGGTGGGATATGAAATAGGCTTTGCTTTTATGGAGCACCTTCTATACTGCAGGTACAATTAAGTTTACAGTGAGATCAGGGGTGAAAAAGAAATCACTGCCTATTCAAGTAGAACGGATAAAAATGAGTGCAGCTATGTCTTGGGTTCCCATGGCCTTTTATCCACTTGAAATCAAGAAGAATGAGGCAGGCATTTACTTTTCTTGTTAGGAAATGTGAGAGATTATAACTTCCGATAGCCCTGGATATGGCCTTGATTTAGAATAAATAAAGGTCATAAAAAAACATTCAATTGGTACAAATTTACCTCAGCACTATTAACACTGGCCTAGAGTCCAAATTTTGCTTCAAATATAGACCATTTGCCTTGAGTACTACGTGTTTATAGTTTCTGCAACCTATTAGAAGTAGTTTTGGTGGAAATTTACCAACATTAGAGTAAAGGAGTCTGACCTCTCATTTCAGCTCTATGTTAAAGTTACTGTCCTTTATTTAGCTGTCAGATTTTTAATATATTAAATAATTCTGTAGCTACGCTCACTGCTGCTCTTGCTTCCAATATGTCTGTTAATTCTTCAGTTCAGATTAGTAATGTAGTGTCTCATAGTGGCCGTAAGAGGGCTTTGAACAGCAAAATATGTGGAACATTTCAAGCTTTGGTTTACATTGCTAAGGGGAAACTAAAGCCTTCCCCATAATGGAACATGTGACAGTGACAATTGTTCTCACTCCAAAAGAGGTTCTTTTTCTCAATTTACAGTTATGATTAGTAAGAGCATAAATTGTTTTGTACGTACTTACTGGTGTTTATGCAGCCTCTCACACCCCTAGGTTTTTTCTCCCAAATGTATGCCCTTATAGAGACTTTTTTTTTTTTTCACCTCCCTTGCTTTTCATTCCTGCCAGCACATTGTGGTTTTTGTCTAATAAATTGTCAGGGTTTTCTTGTTTTTTTCTTGTTTTTTTGCTTATTTACAGATCCTACTTTGGTAGAAACCAGGGATCTGACTGTCAGTGGTTCCCTGAGGGCAGTTTTTAATCTCCTCCCTGATACCTTTGCTCCTGAATGAACTCCTGCTTCTTTGCTTCTGCTAGTAAGCGACTTCAGGGAGACTTCTAGTTGCAGATTGTGCAAGCCAGCTGAAAGGCAGATTAGCTAGAACAGTTATTCTCTGGTGGTGGTGTCAGAGGTGCTACCTTGAAGTTTGTGTTGTCAGATTTCTTTTTTTGGTAAACCTGGTCAATTACAGATCTGTAATTGCTCTTGTCAGGAGGTTCTGAGAGATTCAGTGCATTGCCAGTGAGGAATATGCCTGGACATCTACTGCCTGAGCATTTGCTGCTTCCTAAGATTCTAAGAGGAAGTAAGCACAGGTGTGTTAGCTGCATGCACCTTCAGTCACAATAATTGAGTCCATATATTCCCAAATATTACTTTTCTATTTCATGATTATTTAAGCTTATTGCTGTACAGGCAAAAGTACTTGCACTGGTCAGAGTTGTTGTATATTAATGATAAATATGGAAAGGTGTATGTAGTTGGTGTTTTATACTCCAGTGTAAGCTTGTATTCTATTTTAAGGCTGTAAGATGATAAGAATAGATTTTAGATGGTAAGAATATATTTCTATAAATATAATATCTTCTCTGAAAAATGCTGCAAGTAATATATTAGCAAAGGCAGAAATGTAATTTTATGATGGAAACTAATTTCAGAATGAAAACTGAGATGATGTTTGTAGGCAATTTCCCCCCACCCCCCCCTTTTTTTTTTTGGTTTCCTATTTTAAAATTCTGTGAAAACCCCAAAAGTTTTGTAGGAAAGTTTATCTTCCCCCCCTTCTAGCATAATGGAGCAACTTATCCTTGGTGCTGTCCTTAGGCATATCAAGGACAAGAGGGTCGTTAGGAGCAGTCAACATGGTTTTACCAAGAGGAAGTCATGTTTGACCAACTTGATACCCTTTTGTGAGGACATAACTAGGTGGATAGATGATGGTAGAGCAGTGGATGTGGTTTAGCTTGATTTCAGTAAAACATTTGACACTGTCTCCTACAACATCCTTGCAGCTAAATGAGGCAGTGTGATCTGGACGATCAGGTAGTGAGGTGGATTGAGAGCTGGTTGAAGGGAAGTAGTCAGAGAGTTGTGGTCAGTGGGACAGAGTCTAGTTGGAGGCCTGTATCTAGTGGAGTCCCTCAGGGGTCAGTACTGGGACGAGTTCTATTCAGTATATTCATCAATGAACTGAATGAGGGAGCAGAGAGCACTGTCAATGAGTTTGCTGAGGATGCAAAACTGGACGGAGTGGCTGACACACCAGAGGGTTGTACTGCCATTCAGTGAGGCTTGGACAGGCTGGAGAATTGGGCAGGGAGAAATTTAATGAAATTCAACAAGGGCAAGTGTAAAGTGTTGCACCTGGGAAAGAACAACCCCATGTACCAGTACAGCTTGAGGACTGACCTGATAGAGAGCAGTGAATGCGAAATGGACTTGGGAGTCCTAGTGGATGGAAGGCTGACCTTGAGCCAGCAATGTGCTCTTGTGGCCAAGAAGGCCAATGCCATTCTGGGCTGTATTAGAAGGGGTGTGGTCAATAAGCCAAAAGAGGTTCTCTTCTCCCTCTACTCTGCCCTGGGGAAGGCCGCATCTGGAATATTGTGTCCAGTTCTGGTCCCCACAATTCAAGAAGTCCAGTGCAGAGGCACAAAAATGATTAAGGGAGAGGAACATCTTCCTTACAAGGAGAGACTGAGGGAGGTGGGTCTCTTTAGCTTGGAGGAGACTAAGGAATGACCTCATTAATGTTTATAAATATGTAAAGGATGACAGCCAAGAGGGTGGAGCCAGGCTCTTCTTGGTGATACCCAGTGACAGGACTAGGGGCAATGGGTGGAACTTGAGGCATAGGAAGATCCATGTGAACATAAGGAAATTTTTTCTCACGATAAAGGTGACAGAACACTGCAACAGGCTGCCTAGGGGGGTTGTGGAGTCTCTCTCTTTGGAAATATTCAAGACCTGTCCGGATGTGTTCTAGTGTGATCTGTTACAGGTGATCCTGCTCTGGCACGGGGGTTGTACTACATGACTTTTGATGTCCCTTCCAGCCCCTTGTTTTAGTGAGTACTTTTTGATGAGGAATTAATTAATTACACACACCACAGGTGCCAATAGGTACATCTTTGTTTATTATAAAGGTGGACACGGTTGCACCAGAGTGCTGCAAGGCACAAACCCAAAGACAAAGCACAAACCCGCAAGTTACCCAGAATCCAAAAGCAGAGCCCCATCCCAAGCAAAGTGCAGCTAACTTATCCTAAACACTCCATAAGAAACAGGGCAGTACCAAAGATCATGAACTGGAAGAGCTGACCCTCTCCCATCCAGGCAGACATCCCCACGAGACCAGATCTTGTCTTTGTTGGATCAGAGACACAGCAGCACCTCGCCAGTAGTGATCTTCAATTTTTTTAAAGGTTACCATGTCCCACGACGCCAGGCCAGGACATCACAGGAGGCTGGGTCTTGGAGCCAAAGCCCCTCCCATATTTCACAATCGTGTTATGTAATTCCTCATCCTATTGCTCATGCATGCAGCCCGCTCAGGGGGTCGTATGCCCCCTGCCCAGCAATAGCCTTCCTCATCTTCCATCTTCCTCAGGTCCATTAGAGGTCTAGCAAGGGGTTTGAAGACTTTTGTGTTTAGCTCAGGATGTCAACACATTCAATACATTCTCATCCTCATTTAGTTTTAGAAACAGAGAAAGCCACAGATACATGTTATTTGTTACTCTTATTGTGTACCTGGGAGCTTCTGATCAAACACCAAGCATTCCCAGGCATCTGGGTACAAATACTAATTATTCCCAGGCAACCCTTGGCAGCTGGGTACTTCTAATCAAACTCCAATTAACTCTTCCCTGCCACACCCCTAACATTCTGTGATTCTGTGATTAATTCCTCCCCATCCATCCTGCTTTTTCCATGCAAAATCTAACATGCCAAACCCAAGTTTTTGAACAGTGTGACCTTGTGCTGGAGATACTCACCACTTCTTTTTTTTAATATGTGTCAAAAAATTTCAGCATAAATGGAATCTTGAATTTTTCTTTCTGTTTTAAGCAAACACCAGTTTCAAAAGTAAAGCTGACTTGTAAATTTTGCTCAGAAGTGAATTTTGCCCAGAGTCACAAGCTGCCCACCTTTGTGTAAGGCTTTAACTTTAGCATCCCAATAGATGTTGTAGCAAGTTTTTTCTCAGACTGAGATGAGCACTGAAAATAATTCATTTCATGTGTTAATTTCCAATGGCTCTCAAACAGTTGTCTTAAACTATGATTGCAATTGAACGTTGTTCTCCGTAACAATGTTTAAGAAGACATTTTTCATTGTATCAGAATGTTCTACACCTGCATCCGTGGTCAGTTTCAGTGTTTTGTCATTGAGTGAAGTCCAAAGTTTTCTTGATTAGGTCTCATTTAACTTGCTTGTTGCAGATGCATGAACACTTTGTCAGATGATTCCTATTGTTTCTCTTCTGTTTATTGATGGTAAAAGCTAGAGCAGATCTGATGAAGTAGGGTCTGAAAATACTGAAACCTGTTTAATTACTAATACTCCTTACAGTGAAAGCAGTTGCCTGAAAATTGTCTGCACTGGGATTGCTCCTATCATGAGCGCTGTACTGAGAGGGCAAAAAAAGAAAGGGGGGGGGGGGGGGGGGGGGGGGGGAGAGAAAAAAAATCAATAGAGGACATTGTTCCCACAGCTTTTGCGGGTCTGAATTTGTAACTGTTGGAACCTTGTGTACATCAAATATGGTTTTATTCCATGAGATGAATTTTTTTTGGTAATAGTTTTTTCCACTTTAGAAAAGTCAGGAGAATAAAGAGACATTTCTGGTGAGTTATAAAAATGTGTAGATGTTGATTTACCTGAGCACAGCAATTGATGCTTTAATGCAGAGAGGTATTATGTTCCCTCGATGGGAAATAAAAACCATATGGGTGTATTTAAAGCACAAGAAATACATTAGCAGAATTTTATAGTAGAAGGCGTTGTTTTCTGTGGCCCTCTAATGGAAAGGCCTTCGATAATACTTCCATCACAAACATACTCAAACATACACAGAAAAAGTCTGTACTAAGCACTGAAAACAGTAATGCATCAGCACTGTAGAGACAGCTTTTGAGTGGCTTTTCTGCTGTCTATATCAAACCTTCAGGGTTACTCTTTCCACTGAGAACATGCAGCATCAGACTGAAGTACACAACAGATATTTTTTCATCAGCTAATCTTAAAGTATTTTGCTTTGTTTCATTGGAAGTACATGTTTCATGTTAGTCATCAGATGGAGCATGCTTGCTGCTTTTCTATCACAGTTGCTGCACGATTGAGAAAGGCAGTCGCAAATGTGTGTTTCAGATGCAGTATGGGTAAGCAGGGAAGAACGTGAGTTCAAATTAAGGGCAAAAATATTCTCTAATTCCTGCTGCGAGTCTCTTATCCACAGTGTAGATCTCTGCTGTGTATTCTGTACCTTTTTTTTATTTTAATGAAACCTCGATGGGAGTTCTGCATTTGGAACAAGTACAGAATAAGCATTATTTATGCTGTGAAGATCAGAGGGGAGACTTTTTCCCTGAATTTGATCCATAACCACTTTTATTGACAGTGCTTTGTGTTTAACTGCGAGTCACAACCATGATCTTAAATCACACAAAGGAAGGGCGCTGAAGTCCTATTTTGTGACCGAGACTTTCAGCAAGAATGTTGGAGGTCAAAAATGAGATGCATTTACAAAGCTGAGCATTGAAGCTGTCTGGTACTTGCTTTTACAGTGTCTGGCACTAGTATGTGCTAGTTAACTCTCTTTCATATATACAAAATTCACACAGAAAAATTAAAAAAGCTTTTTTTTTTTTTTCTTTTCCCAAAAAAGAAGCAACATCTAAGCGTCTGCTTGTTTTGTTGATATTGGCAGCTGATCATATTGTTACATCCAAACTTCTGTGTACAAGAATTATTCATGTAGACGTGTCTCCTGCTCATATCCATCACTTCATTTTAATCTAAGTACACATTAAATGGTACGCAGTGGTATCACGTCTGCTAAATAACTGGGGTGGGGGAAGGCAGGCATGTGTGTGATAATCTGTTGCATCAGGGTTGCTTGTAGTTCTACTTCTTTGCTTTTTATTGCTGCAAACTATTGACTGCCTCCAGAATTTCAACAGTATTTAAAACAAGATCTTACAAAGCCCAGTTCTGCATTATAGAAAAAAGATGTCAGCAGTCACTCCGTAAGAAATAGGCCACAGCAACAAAGCTACAGGGATATGGGTTTTGTCCCATCTTCTGTCTTTTTTTTTTTTAATGCTTGTCTGAAGTTGGTTTTGTGTTACTTGTTACTCCTTGTATTTATTTTTCTTTGCAAACTTCTAATATCTGCTTTGCAGAAATATTGTAGGTAGTGTAAGTCACTTCATTGTCATTCTCTGTTTTCAACAATACTGAGACACTAGCGTTGTTAACTTGTGTTCTTAAACTCTGTTAGTTACATATGAAATAATTTTATAGTTGGCTTTTAATATACTTTCCAGTTCTTATTCAGCTGGATGGACCCTCACACTGACCTCCATATGGTTCTGATTAAGTATAAGAGCACAATTACTCATAAAGTCCTAGTCCTTCAAAGGAGCACTAGATGTGTAATGTGATGAACATTTACAGAATTAAACTGTGGATGTATTGGATATGCCATATTATTTTTACCATCATTTCCTATACTTGGTACATCTATTATTGTTTAGTTGTTGTGGACTAAAGAAGCCTATACGGTCAGTAGTATTCAAGATTGAATAGCCATTAATGTTTAAAATGCAATACAACAATATCATAGAGAAGAAAAGACAAAACAGAAACCCCAAAAGCTCAGTATTGGGAAACAGGCAGAATTACACAAAGGAGAGAGAGAAGCAACATCTTCCATCATCCAATTTATTGTTCCATACTTTTTTAAATCAGTGAGATAAAGGTTGTGAAAATTTGTCCTCAATCCATATTCCCCTGTAATTAATCCTCTGTTAAGGGAATAGTGCCGCTTGGCTGACAGTGGCACAGTTGCAGGATCATTTCAGATGCTGTGAGATTCAGGATTAGAAATGTGTTTTACAACTTATAAAATCTCCTATTAATGTAGCACACAAGAAATGGGGAGGAAATTCCCAAAGGCATGGGAGTTTAAGAACTCAAACTTTCATCATTCGGAGCTCAGGTGTTGCACCATGGAGATGTATCAGGAACTTGAGAAGAGGTAAAGAATTTGCTCCTCCCTTATTTTTATAGGACCTGGTGAATTAATTTCTGTCAGTGTCTCTGATTGCGCGTCTTAAGTATCTAAATTGTGAAATGTCTTCCACTTTCTGTGGGAGACTGTCTTCTAATATAATGATTTCAAAAAAGCTTAGAAAAGCTTTGAGTAACTTTCTGTTTTCCCTTGCAACTCTTTGTTGAACAACTTTGAGTGTTTCTTCCTTGTCCTGTACATTTGTTTTAGAGTACTGCCAGGAAATTACTTAGGTGCTGTTCAGATACCAAATATTATTAAACGTACTAAATATCAGTTATTTACTGATCAAGTAGTTTATCAATGAATGTTAACAGGGGAGGCTGCAACATTGCTTTTGTACATTACCATTATTCTTTTAAAACCAATATTTCTTATATATAGGGCAGCTTTTCAACTTTAAGGATACAAGGAAAAGAATAATACTGCTTTTAGTATGACTAGGAATCACTCAGCAGAGTAGATAAATACTAAATCAGTCACACAGAGCAGTAATATTTTTTTAATATCTGCTATTATGTTTTAGTGGAATAGTTTCAGTTTGTGGAATCATAAAACAGTTTGGATTGGAAGGGACCTTTAAAGGTCATCTAGCCCAAACTCCCCTAGTGAGCAAAGACATCTGCAACTAGGTCATGTTGCTTAGAGCCCTGTTCAATCTGACCTTGATTGTTTCCAGGCATGGGGTAGATCATCTACCCCGTCTCTGGGCAACCTGTTCCCATATGTCACCACCCTCACTGTAAAGAAAATATTCCTTATATTTAGTCTTATTTGGTTTAAAATCATATCAGTACAGGTCCTTGTAAAGATCATCTCTTATAAGACCACCTTAAGTGCTGAAAAGCCACTGTAAGGTCTCCCTGGAGCCTCCACGCTGAGCAACCCCAACTCTGTCAGTCTTTCCTCACAGGAGAGGTGTTCCAACCATGTAATCATTTTTGTGGCCCTCTTCTGGACTCTCTCCAACAAGTCTGTGTCTCTTTTGTGCTGAGAACTCCAGAGCTGAACACAGTAATTCAAGTGGGGTCTAACCAGAACAGAGCAAAGGGTCTGGATCATCTCCCTTGGCCTGTTGGCCATACTTCTTTAAACATAGTCCAGGTTATGTCTGTGCTGTGAGCACACATTGCTTGCTCATGCCCAGTATTTCATCCACCAGGACCCCCAAGTACTTTGCATTCAATCTCTTTAGCATGTACTGGTATGAGGATTGCTTGAACCAAAGTACATGTCATTGCACTTGGCCATGTTGAACTTCATGAGGTTCTTACAGATTTGTCAGCTCTGTTCCGCCCCCTTGTCCCTGAGGGCAGTTTCCCAGGGATTTCTATTGACTAACTCCTTGAAGTCTGGAAGTTTGAGTTCCTAAAATTCAGGGTCCTTACTTTACTCTTTGCCTAGCACATATCCCTCATGACTCCACCAGTGGATTATGGAAAATCATACAAAGCTATCAAACCAGGAATGCTTAGTTTTAATAATTTGATTTTTTCAGTATTTATTTAATAATGGCTTAATAGAACAAAAGTGAATAGAGCCAAGTTTGAAATAGTGTATGCCATTATTTTTATATTTATCTTATAACTGTACTTATGTGCTTTGTGTACATTGAAATGGGCTGACCCTGAATTTTGTATTAAGATTCCAGAGCTACCGGAACCTGGGTTAGGAAGAACCAGAAATCTGCGTCAGTAATTTCACTTACATTTTAGAGTAAACTAACTAAATATAAATGCTGATTTGAACAACACAGAACAGTCTCACATAAAGCTATTGCTTCTCCAAAAGGCTTGCTTTGTCAATCATGGACAACCCTTGCTTGTGGGAATCCATACAGAAACACAGGGAAAATGTATCATAGATTTATTATTCTTCTAGTGAAAGCTGGCCATAGTTGCAGTTGTGGCTGCAAATGATACATATTTGTCCAGAGAAGGGCAACAAGGCTGGTGAGAGGCCTTGAGCACAAGCCCTATGAGGAGAGGCTGAGGGAGCTGGGATTGTTTAGCCTGGAGAAGAGAAGGATCAGGGGTGACCTCATTGCCCTCTACCTGAAAGGTGGCTGTAGACAGGAAGGGGTTGGTCTCTTCTCCCAGGCAACCAGCACCAGAACAAGGGGACACAGTCTTAAGCTGCGCCAGGTAAGGTTTAGACTCGAAGTGAGGAGAAAGTTCTTCACTGAGCGAGTCGTTCGTCATTGGAATGTGCTGCCCAGGGAGGTGGTGGAGTCACCATCCCTGGAGGTGTTCAAGGGGAGATTGGACGTGACACTTGGTGCCATGGTCTAGTCGTGAGGTCTGTCGAGACAGGTTGGACTTGATGATCCTTGGGGTCTCTTCCAACCTTAGTTATACTGTGATACTGTATCTGCCTGTTTGAATGTATCACTCATTGCATTGCCATCAAGTTGTATTCCAGTGATTTCAATGTACTGGAAAGGCAAAGCTTTTTGTTTCAAGCCGTATAATAATTGCATTTTATTGACCACAAATAGGTCACGTTCACTATGAGATAGGAACTACTGCTAACCAGCAGTTACAGTGCACTAGAAAGTCAAAACGAGCAGACAGAATGCAAATGCAAAAAAACCCCAAACCAACAAAAAACAGAAAACCAACACCACCTGAAAGGTAAAATGCATGCCTCAGGAGAAACAATAGCTGTGCAGACAGTGATGCTGATGAGTAGGACAAAGGTCAGGGTCTTTTTTCAGCCCACATGTGCCTCTTTTCACAGGTGATTACCCCTGAGGTCTGTCAGCTGTGTTCAGGGACTGCATGTGGCTTCCTGTGACTACCCAAGTGAGCATGGGTGGCTTAAACCATTTTAATAGTTACAGTGGTTTTGGTTTATTAATCTAGATAATTTTGATAAAACTGTGCTTAGAGTAAGCATATACACAATTACACCGGCCTCTTCTAGGGCCCATTGACCTCTTCTGCTCTCTGAGAGCTTTCAGTTAGCTTAACTCTTTAATTTAGTCATAGCCAGCAAGAGCTGCAGCCTAAGGCAAATGAGAGGAGCTTTGGGAAAACATGGACCTGGCGACCTTGACTAATTTAATGAGTCACTTATTCTGTAATCCTGAGAAAGACTTCAAGTTTGATTTTTTTAAGAATTAGTAACTGCTTTGCCATAGTGGCAGGATGAGGAAGGTGGGACTTCTGAACTCACATACACAAGTCAGGTAGTGGTTACTCAGAAGAGCAGAAGGTCTTATGAGGAAGATAAAACTGCAGCTATAATTATAGGGATTGGGGATCACCACACGGGTTGCCTATATCTGCTCTTGAAGGCATTGACTTCTCATTTGACTGAAACAGTAGATCTTGCTGTTACAAGTCTGCGCTGAGTAGGCTAAGGGTTTTTCAATAATATGAAAGAGATTATAAATTCTGACTGTTGGTGGCATTAGAGTTGATGAACAATAGCAGACAGACTCCTTTTGAAAGTACCATAAAGTGGATACACATCATGGCTTTTATATCACGACATTAGATAAGGAATTTGCAGAGAAAAGAAGGCAGGATGTTTTCTGAAAAGGAAAGGATTCACTTATTTCTGAAGTATGGTTCTGGGAAACACTTGGCTATCCAAGGTTAAAGTTCTGTTTATAGTTTTTATGCTGTCTTTGAGCAAAGAAGTCTGTTACTACATTATGGATTTTTCTGCTCCTTTCCTGGTAATGGGAAAAGAAAAGGAAACCAGTTGACCTCTAAAGGATAGTTTCCAGGATAAGCTTTTTAAGGAATCATTAGGCACAAAAACATTAAAACTAAAATGCTCACCAAGAACAAGATACACAGTTTGACTGCTCCTTTGAAGTCTACAGTTGATTCAACTGTGATTGTGAAGAACTCCCTTTTGAAATCACTGAGTGCTATGTGTGTATTTTTGGGACTGACTGTGGTCTGTAAAGCTAGATGGTTGCCAAAAGGAGAGATTTCACAACATCAGGAATCAGGAAATATGATCAAAAATGGTAGAAAGTTCAAGGATGATGATGCTGGAGAAAAGTTTGATCTTGCCAAGAGGAAATTGCTGGTGACCTTGTTGAACTACTGTGGTGTCTTGCAGACGTATTGCAGAGATTCAGACATGGGAGCAATTAGAAGGCGGCATGTTTTATCATGGAGCTGGGAAAAAATACATCACATAATTGGAATAAAATAATTGTTAGTAAATTAAAAAGTTTGAGTGCTCCTTCTTGTCACTCACTTGAATGTAGCCTTGATGTGAAAAAATTTAAAAGGGGGAGAATATTAGGCGCACTGTAAACACTGTTTGTACTTCTGTTTAATTGGAGAAAATAGGTTCAGCCTTACCCATCTTAATATCCGTTCTCTTAGATTCATCAGAGTGCTGTTCATCTTGTTTACCTGTCATCCAACAAAGATGTTAAAAAAAAAGCAAACAAAAAGTTAGTCTGAAGTACTTCTTCAGCAAGTGTGTTCTCTGCCACTTCATCACCTGGAAAACATAATCCATCACTGCAAAAGAGATTTGTGTAACCTAGTTAAAAACACTGCTTAGATCATTAAAGGGAAAGGAAATTATTTATGTAAACTCCTTCATTACCTGTTTTTCTATGTCACCACATTACTTTATTGAATAATCTCTTTACTCCCCTGTAAACCTGATTATATTTAGCAAAAGCCAAGGTAACTGTTGGGAGAGGCTTGGACATTGCTGAATGTGCCTGTACAGCACTGATGAGTTTTCCACCTTGTCAATGCATGCTGAATAAACGGACCTGTTTCATTTCAAAGTAATCTCTAGGAGAATGAAGTAGCCTACAGGAAACAGAATAGTTGCAACAGATCAGAAACTAATTACACCCTTCCCCCCCCCAAATTTTAAGACTAGTGTTATAAAGAATATTTTCTTTGCTCTTTTTCTTTCTTTCTTTTTTTTTTTTTTTTTTTTTGTATGTGGTTTAATCAATTGTTGGATGGAATATCAGTTTTTGTGGTTTATGTGCTTGGTGTGAGAGTTAGCTTAGGGACAGATACTTGTTATTACTGCCTTTTTTTTTTTTCTTTTTTCAAAATGTCCAGCATGGTAAGTAATAACTAAAGAGTTTTGATTCATTTTTATATTTTTATGCCAGCAGACAAATGTTTCTTTCTGCTAGTGAACTGAGCCAATATATGCTTGGTATAGCTAAGGCCCCAAGTGTTTAAAAAATTGAGTCACTCCTTTGAAAGAAAAGTGATGTGAAAAACAGATGTAAATCTGTCCAACTGCCAGAATCAAGTTAAAGTTTGCACTGTGTAAAGCCAATGCATGTGCCTACACTTAGTAACAAGAAGAAAAACAGACATCTCGTTCACAGTGGATGTGATATAAAAGTTGTAGACACACAGAAGGAGGAAGCTGGGTTACTGTGGGATGGCCAAGAATCGGGTGAAATGCTCCTGACACTAAATAGTGGCTCTGCCACTCCTGCTGTAAGGAGCAGACTTCTTAACTCCCTATGTTGAGGTTTCTACTGTTCTTGGGCTGTTTGGAGCATGGGGCAGTTTTCCCTGGCTGCAGGTGGTGTTGGAAGGTGCCCATCTGCACCAGCTTCCTGTGTGCAGGCTCGGCTGAACCATTCAGAGCCCTCTTCTTCCTCTGCAGCCTTTTGCTCAAAACCTTTCCCAGCTGTATCCTGATGTGCTAAACTACTTAAATTAGCTCCAGATTGCTCTGTTTATTGTGTGCAAGAGAAGTGACAGAAGGCAATAGGAACAGTTTCCCCTCAAGTAAACACTAAGGTAGAGGGGCTACAGGATATTAGGATGGAAAATGTGGGTTTTTGGGCACAGCCCTGAGGCTTTAATGGCTGTATGTTGGATCATTTGTCTCTGCTGTTTGGATGTAATTCTAAGTTTTGGCCGCTTTGTATCTCTGGAAGTGGTTGTTTGGTTTTGTTTTTTCTATTTAAAGAGTAAAAAGAAAGGTGTTAGGTCAAAGCAGTCATTCCTTCCCTCCCTCTCAACAGACAAAACTAGGGAAAAGTAAAATAATGATCTCCTAAGGCTGGCAGCCTTCCCTGCAGGCCATGCACAGTTTAATGCTTCTGCTGCATCTGAAGTCATCTTTTCTTGTACACAACTCTGATCAATAATAGGTGTATTCTGCCAAGCCTGGTCCTCATGGTTGGAATTGGATCCTCTTTTCTTAGCTTACAACTGCCACCTGAAGAACAAAACCAGCAGGCCTGAGGCCGGATATTTTCCATACCCCTGAAGTATGGATGCGTTAGTTTTGGATTATTGCTGCTTGTACAGGGTGTCTGCAAGTGGCCTGATTTCCTGGTTTTTTTCCCCACCTCCAAAAGCTGCTATAAATATGCCCCCTAATTAGATCCATAACGTTGTTTGGATAACAGCACTAGGTTTGTTCCAAAAGGGCCACACTGCTTCCAGAAGCTGAAGAAGAAACCCAAATGTATTCAAAATAAACTTCTGAATGCTTTTACTGAATAAAAGCACCTAGATGTAGCCAGCTACTGGGCAGTCTCTGCACTTGGAAAATGTCATACTTGAAATTCAGTGCTTCCCAGCCTACTTGTGTTCATTTGTCAGTCCTACCCTGTCCTTTTATTGAGTGTCCATCTACCGTATGAACATATATCTTCTGTTTGCTAGTGAGAGAGGCAGGATGCACTTGAAAACTAAACGTTCTTCTGAGCTATATTTACAACATTTATTTATTTTAAATGAAAAGAGGGAGCATATCAGAGGGACTTCATTGTTCATTTTAGCGAAGGGAAAACACCTTACTTCTACTCTTGCCTTCACAACACTATTAATGTATTAATTAGAAGCAAGAAACTGGAACAAGTACCAGGAATTATTCTTCATTGCATTTCCCCTACAGACATTTTGTGCACATTCTCCATGCTAGATTACATATAGTTTATGGCTTTCGTATGAGGAGCAGCAGGAGCTGTTAAGGTTCCTTTCTTAGTATTTTGAAGATGGTTTAATGTGATAATGTATTGAAATGCCCAAATCTGCACTACAAAACAAATCAGAGTTGGATTTTTAATATTTTGTTTCTGAATTGTACTCACTTTGAAAATACCATGTTCAAACAGAGCTTGCCATGGTTTATGTATCAGACAGATGTGTCCTAGCTCAGCTTACTGCAGGGGCCCATGAAGATAAATTAAAGGGTATGGGAATTTTCTCTTGCAGCTTCAGAGAAATTCATCATTTCAGAAAAGTAGGAGTTTAAGCACAGGTAGAAAACAGAAAAAAAAAAGCTGGGGCATGCCTATGTTGGAGTTGAAAAGTACTGTGGATACAGTAAGAGTATTGGCAAGTATTATGTACTGTTTTCAGGCAAATAGGAGACCTAGTGTTTGTAGCTGGGAGCCAGAAATGTTAGGCTAGAGCTTTACAGTCTCTGATGGTGAATTAAAGTTTGTTAAGCACCTGTACATGACAAACCATTAGTGAAATTAAGTTGTACTGTTGTATTTATGTGACCCTAGATGCTTAAAAGTTAAGTTTTCCTCTGCTTTGCCCTTGTGTATGTATTATTTCAAATGCTTGCTTTGTGCTGGACTCTGAAGAGGATAAAGAAGTGTTTGCATAGCCAGACTTTCTTAGCACATAAGACATAAATATACACAGATATCTTAAACCTGCTATTTTTGAAAAAATCAATCTAGGAAGAGAAGTTATATTTTTAAGTGTATTAACCTCATTATCATAAAATATTTTCTATGTTGATTTTTTGATGCCATATCAAGTGGGTTTGGTCTTTTGTTACTTATTGCTAAAATTAGTTTATGTAGATTTTTTTAATGCTGTGAGTCATACTGTGCAAAACCATCCAGAAAAACTTACACTATTGGATTTTTGTGCTGAAAGAGGGGGTTTTTGTGTATCTATTTCTTAATTTATTTTTTTTGGGGGGGGTTGTTTTTTGTTTGGTTTGGTTTTCTGTTAAGACTGTTATTTTTCTTATAGGACATAAGTAATTACTGCTATATTTTATAGAGTTATTTTTACAAATATTTTCCATATTCTTGGATCACTCTTTGTTCTCTGCAAATGCCAAAAACATATTAAACTTGCTGTGGTAAGTGTAGTTTCTAGGACACATACTTAGGATTACAATTTTCCTGTTGCAACCAAGGTTGTGTAATAGTAACAACATTGCAAACTTAAATTTGCTGGTTTTATCACTGGAAGGTTAAGAATAAATAGAAATTAAGGACAGTTTATGTGAACTTGTATATTTTTATGTCTCACTGCCTGACATAATTTGCACACTAAATGTAGTCATCAAGGGTGACCTTTTTTGTGTTTTGTTTGTTTTGTTTTGTTTTGTATGGACAGTTTTGAGTAGCTCCTTTTTTGGAGTTAGAAAATACAAAGATGAAAAGAAATTAGTGGAGTTAAAACTGCTTAGTAAGAGCAGCAAATACAGCTCTTCAGGATAAACCTGTGGAGAAATTCCACGGAGCTCTCTCTGAGGAGCTTGTCTAGAATAATCTGCCAGGCATGTCAATGGGACAACAGAGTGTACCTCAGCTATTTAAGAAGAATACATCAACCTGAGTCATGACAAGGGAGACAAAAAAAGGTATTCTATTAAACAAAAAACCTACTTACTTTTCTATAGTATACTGAAACAGTCTAACCTGCTAAAAAAAAATAAGTAGCTATATCACAAGGTACACAGTCACTTTTGGAAAAAAATGCAAAGTTATTTTACGTGTTATTTACCATTTTAAATTTACCCACTTAAGTTCTACGTAAGAGCTGGCAGAAAAAGCAATGAGGGAAATCTTTAAAGCAAAAACCTGTTCTGGGCTACTTGCAGAGAAAATAATACCTCTGTTGTAGAGCATTAATGTGAGACAACATCATGAGCCAAAGTTGCTGAGCTAGTATATGCATGTGGCAGAAGCTGCAGAAGGGAAGTTGCCTAGCCCACTTAACCACATGGTGAAGAAATTTAACATGTTGGCCATACTGTACTTAAGTGCTCTTTGAAAACCCCACTTACAGTGTTTTGCCCACTGTCAAAAAATAAAACACAAAGGTCTCTTCATAGGTTTTTTAGTAAGTTTTTCATTCCACTACATAAATGGTAATGATTTTTGTATGTCCATCTGGGGGAGGTTAAGCTTACTTTCTTAAAGAATTGGCCTTGTACAGTATAGCAGGACTTGTTTTATCTCCCAACAATAACTTCGAAGTCTGTTAATCAAGGTAAACTGAATTTGTCAGAGCAGGGAGCTCCGACGCACAAAATTTCGACACATTTATTAATACTGTTCATGTTGCCCCAGATTTTAGTAACTCTCTGTCTTAGTGAGGAATTCACTTGGATGACAGGTACTTACCATCCTGGGAAGGATATTTGTCAGGGTTCATTGTTAAATCAGTGATTTTTCCTTTTTTTGTTTTCTGTTACTAATGAGGTTATTCCTGTAGTTGTAAGAATCTATTGCTTATGTACAAAGCAGACTGTTGCTTTAGTTCTATGGTCATTCAGTAAAAAAAAGTCCATCTGAAGACTTCATGTATGCTTCATTGGTTACTACTCTCAGAATTGTTTTATTGCTGTTTTTAATGTTTGACAGCTCTTCAAAGAAGCTTTAGTCATTGAAATGTTTACTATTTACATACATCCCACATCACTGGATACATGCACTGCCCTAGTCGAAGTGTTTGGCAGCTGGCAACTCTTCAGAGAAGCCTTTGAGAGAAACAGAAAGGCTTCTCTGTTTAGTTTTGTTTATTGATTCCTTTAAGAACTCCTGCAAAACATCTTTTACAGTTTACAAATTACAGCTTTAACAAATTAAACTCTTTTTCATGTATATGACTATTAATATTAATTACAAAAACATATGCTTCTGTGAAGAAAACATTGGCCTTCATTTTAAAAAGTAAATTCAAGATGTGCAAGCTTTACTTTGCTTTTGTTTTGCTTATGTTCAAAGGTTTCTGTTAAAGTAAATAATTTTTTAAAAAGCATCCTTCCACTTAGAATCATAAAATAATTTGGATTAGAAGGGACCTTTAAAGTTCATCTACTTCAACTCCCCTGTAGTGAGCAGAGACATCTGCAACTAGCTCAGGTTGCTCAGGGCCCCATCAAGTCTGACCTTGAATGTTTCCAGGGATGGGGCATGTACCACCTCTCTGGTCAACCTGTTCCAGTACTTCACCACTCACATTGTGAAAAATGGCTCATTTATACCTACTCTGAATCTACCCTAATTTTGTTTAAAACCATTACCTGTTGTCTTAGTCCAGGTTGTCTGACTGAATTAGAATAGAATAGAATTAACCAGGTTGGAAAAGACCTTTGAAATCATTGAGTCCAACCTATCACCCAACACCATCTAATCAACTAAACCATGGCACCAAGTGCCTCATCCTGTCTCCTCTTAAACAACTCCGGTGATGGTTTTAATCACCACCTCCCTGAGCAGCCCAGGGACTGCTTGGGCTGCAAGTGCACATTGTTGGCTTATGTCCAGCTTCACATCCCCCAGTACCCACAAGTCCATTTCTGCTGGGATGCTCGCAATCCCATCATCCTCCAGCCCATATTGATACTATGAATTGCCTCAACTGTTGTACTTGCCTTTGTTGCACTTCATGATGTTCATTGATGTGGATAACAGCACTGGTCTTAGTATGGACTCCTGACAGATACCACTCTCACTGATCCCCATCTAGGCATCAGGTTGTTGACTACTACCCTGTGGCTGTGACCATCTGGGCAATTCTTCCTCCACCAAACTGTCTGCCCTTCAAATCCATATCTCTTCCATTTAGAGAGACCGTGTCAAGGGGTTTACAGAACAACCTGATATGGCAGAGAGGAGGTTCATCTGCCACCCCAAGTGTGGACTTCCCTCTATTCACTCCTTTTGTTTACACTGCTGTCATCAGCCTAGTAGAAGTGGGATATACAGGGTCTCCTTGATCTCCTTGATTTTTATTTTTTCTTTCCTGTCTCAGAGAGGGCAGAGCTTGGCTTCACCATTCTATTTCTTGCTCAGCCTCCCTGGTGCTCCTTAACTTTTCTGCTTCCTGTTGCAGCTCTGTCACCAGGCTGAACAGATTGTCCACTAGGTCCCACCATACACAACTGTTAGTCAGTGCTGCCACCCATTGCCACTGAAATATTCAGACACTCCCTGAATCTTGAAACTTGAATGTCTGCCTTTGTTTGTAGCAGATCAGTCTGATTTTCCACATCCATTCTGGTGAGAGCAGAGGACAGAGTTTTCTGCCTGGTGGATACAATAACTATAACCATTAAAGTGTCCTGATGTGAACAGCATTTTATGGACTTTAAGATGGATTAGAAAGTGATTAGATATAAATAGGTGTGTGAGAGTGAAAGAATGCAGAAAAAGTCCTATAATAGATGATTTTTTTCTGTAAGAATTATTCCAAAGGATTGTGTACTGTACATGACTATTTTGAAGAAAGAAGTTATTTTATCCAGAGAGCTTTGTATCAGTCTATTTGTTCAGGATGCATGTCCCACAGATAGACGTATACAGAGAAACTAACATAAAATACAGTGGTGTTTTAGATTTGGAAGCACTGCATTTAGCTTGGGGGTACCAGGGTTTAGACCTACTAGTTTTGTTAGTATCAGTTCCAATCAGTTCCAATTCAATGTGGCTTTTTAAAACTTTTTTTTTAAAAGGATACTTTCAGATCCTATCAGATTCCTACTCCTTGGATATTCAAGGACAACACAAAATTAAGAGAATTTGTGCTACTCACATGAGTTGTGTAAGTTAGCAGGGAATTGTAATATTAGAGATGAGTCTGACTTTTTACCTAGGGGTTCCTTTGATCAATTCCCGACACCCAGAAATATTTATTGCCCTTAAAAGAATGTTCTGTTGTGACTATGTGGTTGCTTCAGATCTAACCATTGCAGGCTCCCTCCCCAATACTACAAGTGTCAACATGCTTCCTCTTCTGTTTAGGATTTTTGCTTTCTCTTCCATAGCAGGAATAACACCTCTTCCCAAATCAGTGCAGTGTATCATTAGTATTTATGATACAATTACTACATTACACAGATTTCCCTATAATCAACAAAATCAACATCAACAAAGCTGATGTTAATTCATGGAATCGTTGAAACATATTGGTTGTAAAAGACATTTAAGATTATTGATGCCAAATATTTCCAACTCTAAAAAATCTGTCGCCAAACCTCTCTTTTAGCATCACATCTATGCATCTTTTAAATGCATCCAGGGATGATGGGTGATTCAACCACCTCCCTAACTCTTTCAGTGAAGGAATGTCTTTTAATATTCAATCTAAACCTCCTCAGTGCAACCTGAGGCCATTTCCTTTTGTCCTATTGCTTGTTCTAGGGAGAACAGACCAACACCTACCTTGCTACAACCTCCTTTCATGTAGCTCTAGAGAGCAGCCTTCTTTTCTCCTGGCTAAACAGCCTTAGTTCATTCCCCAGAAGGCTTGTACTCCAGACCCTTCACCATTTTTGTTGCCCTTTTCTGGGCCCAGCACCAAAGGTACTCAACTTTGATTGCAACTATCTTCCAAAACCAGCCAAGATACTTCTGCTTCTCTCACTTATTCTATTGTTTGGGCATTATTCCTGGATATGTCTTTTATGAGTATTTTGCTTGTTGTGGTAAAGCCTGCTACTAACCATTTCAGCTCACTGTTGTATCAGTGAGAAGTCTCTCCCTACTGTTCTCTTCTAATTGTAACAAATTTCAGCTTGCTGAAGAAAATTCTGTCAGCATGGAAAATAAGCATCTCAGTACTCCCCTCCGTAAAATAGCACAGAATAATGAGCGTGAAAAAGTCACTGTGATAGCTAACCACCTATTAAAATAAGCCAAACCAAGCTAAAAACAAAGCTCCAAAGTTCCAAAGAATTGGAATGGAATGGAATGGAATGGAATGGAATGGAATGGAATGGAATGGAATGGAATGGAATGGAATGGAATGGAGCAGGTTGGAAAAGACCTTCAGGATCATGAAGTCCAACCTATCATCCAACGCCATCTAATCAACTAAACCATGGCACAAAATGCCTCATCCAGTCTCCTCCTAAACGCCTCCAGTGATGGTTACTCCACCACCTCCCTGGGCTGCCCATTCCAATGGCAAGTCACTCTTTCTGTATAGAACTTCTTCCTAACACACAACCTAAACCTCCCCTGGCACAGCTTGAGACTGTGTCCTCTTGTTGTGGTGCTGGTTGCCTGGGAGAAGAGACCAACCCCCACCTGGCTACAATCTCCATTCAGATAGCTGTAAAGAGCAATAAGGTCTCCCCTGAGGCTCCTCTTCTCCAAGCTAAGCAACCCCAGCTCCCTCAGCCTCTCTTCATAGGGCTTGTGCTCCAGAACCCTCACCAGCTTTCTTACCCTTCTCTGGACACATTCCAGCAAGTCAGCATCCTTCCTAAACCAAGGGGCCCAGAATTGGACCCAGGATTCAAGGTGTGGCCTAACCAGTGCTGAGTCCAGGGGCAAAATGACTTCCCTGCTCCTGCTGGCCACACTGTTACTGATCCAGGCCAGGATGCCATTGGCCTTTTTGGCCACCTGAGCACACTGCTGGCTCATGTTCAGCCTACTATCAACCAGTACCCCCAGCTTTCTTTCTGTCTGGCCGCTCTCCAGCCACTCTGACCCCAGCCTGCAGCACTGCCTGGCATTGTTGTGGCCAATGTGTAGAACCTGGCACTTGGATGTGTTAAATCACATGCCCTTGGACTCTGCCCATCTGTCCAGCCTGTCAAGGTCCCTCTGCAGAGCTCTCCTACCCTCTAACAGATCAACTCCTGCCCCCAGCTTGGTGTCATCTGCAAACTTGCTGATACATAGAATACATAGAATACATAGAATAAACCAGGTTGGAAGAGACCTGCAAGATCATCGCGTCCAACCCATCACCAATCCAACACCGCCCAAGCAACTAACCCACAGCACCAAGCACCCTGTCAAGTCTTCTCCTAAAAACCTCCAGTGATGGCGACTCCACCACCTCCCCAGGCAGCCCATTCCAATGTGCAATCACTCTTTCTGTATAGAACTTTTTTCTAACATCCAGCCTGAACCTCCCCTGGCGCAGCCTGAGACTGTGTCCTCTTGTTCTGGTACTGCTTGCCTGGGAGAAGAGACCAACATCTGTCTGTCTACAACCTCCCTTCAGATAGTTGTAGAGAGTAATAAGGTCACCCCTGAGTCTCCTCTTCTCCAGGCTAAGCAACCCCAGCTCCCTCAGCCTCTCCTCGTAGGGCTTATGTTCCAAACCCCTCACCAACTTTGTTGCTCTTCTCTGGACTCGTTCCAGCAACTCAACATCCTTCCTAAACTGAGGGGCCCAGAACTGGACACAGTACTCGAGGTGCGGCCTAACCAGTGCAGTGTACAGGGGCAGAATGACCTCCCTGCTCCTGCTGGCCACACTGTTCCTGATGCAGGCCAGGATGCCATTGGCCCTCTTAGCTGCCTGGGCACACTGCAGGCTCATGTTCAGTCTACCGTCGACCAGCACCCCCAGGTCCCTCTCAGCCTGACTGCTCTCCAGCCACTCTGACCCCAGCCTGTAGCTCTGCATGGGGTTGCTGTGGCCAATGTGCAGAACCCGGCACTTGGATGTGTTAAATCTCATGCCGTTGGACTCTGCCCAACTGCCCAGCCTGTCGAGGTCCCTCTGCAGAGCCTCTCTACCCTCCAGCAGATCAACTCCTGCGCCCAGCTTGGTGTCGTCAGCAAATTTACTGATGATGGACTCGATGCCCTCGTCCAGATCATCAATAAAGATGTTAAAGAGCATGGGGCCCAGCACTGATCCCTGGGGCACACCACTGGTGACTGGCTGCCAGCTGGATGTGGCACCATTCACCACCACTCTCTGGGCTCGGCCCTCCAGCCAGTTCCTAACCCATCGCAGTGTGGTCCCATCCAAGCCATGGGCTGACAGCTTGGCCAGGAGCTTGCTATGGGGAACGGTGTCAAAGGCCTTGCTGAGGTCCAGGTAGACTACATCCACAGGCCTCCCCACATCCACCAGGCGGGTCACCTGATCATAGAAGGAGATCAGGTTGGTCAGGCAGGACCTGCCCTTCCTAAACCCATGCTGGCTGGGCCTGATCCCTTGGCCATCCTCTAAGTGTTGTGTGATTGCACTCAGGATGACCTGCTCCATAATCTTTCCTGGTACTGAGGTCAGGCTGACAGGCCTGTAATTCCCTGGCTCATCCAACCGGCCCTTCTTGTGGATGGGTACCACATTGGCCAGCTTCCAGTCAGCTGGGATCTCTCCAGTGAGCCAGGACTGATGAAAAATAATGGAGAGTGGCTTGGCCAGCTCATCTGCCAGCTCTCTCAGCACCCTAGGATGGATCCCATCTGGTCCCATGGACTTGTGGGGGTCCAAGCTGCTGAGGAGAGCTCCTATCACTTGCTCATGGAACAAAGGGAAACCATGCAGCTCCCTGGCTCCCTCTGCCAGTTCTGCAGGCCAGCTGTCTGGTAGACGTTCTTTCCAGGTAGTAAAAACTGAGGTAAAGAAGGTGTTAAGTACCTCTGCCTTTTCCTCATCCTGTGTTACAACATTTCCTTCCATGTCAACCAAGGAGTGGAGGTTGTCCCTGCCCTTCCTCTTGCTATTAATATATTTATAGAAGGACTTTTTGTTGTCCTTCACATCAGAGGCCAGTTTAAGTTCCAAATATGCTTTTGCCTCCCTAATTTTCCTCCTACATGCCCTAGCAACCTCTTTAAACATTCCATGGGTTGCTTCACCTTTCTTCCAAAGATGATACACCCTCTTTTTTTCCCTTAGTTCAATTAAAAGTTCATTACACAGCCAGGCTGGCCGTCTGCCCCGGCGGCTCCTCTTCCGGCACACTGGCACAGCCTGCTCCTGAGCCTTCATCAGCTCTTTCTTGAAGCAGGTCCAGCCCTCCTGGACCCCTTTATTTTTAAGGGCTTTCTCCCAAGGAACCCTCTGAATTGTTTCCTTGAGCAACCTGAAGTCCGCCCTCCGGAAGTCCAGAGTGGAGGTCTTCTTGCTGGCCCTCTTAGCTTGACTGAATACTGAAAATTCTATTATTTCATGGTCACTGGCCCCTAAACAGCCTCCGACCACCACATCACCCACCAGCCCTTCCCTGTTGGTGAAGAGGAGGTCAAGCAAAGCCTTGCCCCTGGTAGGCTCACGCAGCACCTGGGATAAGAAGCTGTCCTCCATGCAGTCTAAGAACCTCCTAGACTGCCTCCTCTCTGCTGTGTTGAGATCCCAGCAGATGTCAGGCAGGTTGAAGTCGCCCATAAGGACAAGGTCAGGAGATCTTGAGACAGCCTTAAGCTGTCTATAGAATGCTTCATCGACATCATCCTCCTGGTTGGGTGGTCTATAACAGACTCCAACCAGGATGTCTGCCCTACCGGTCTTCCCTCTTATTCTTGCCCACAAGCATTCAACCTGATTGTCCCTAATCTCTAGCTCAATGGCATCTAGTGCCTCCCTGATGTACATGGCCACCCCTCCACCCCTTCTTCCTTGTCTATCTCTCCTGAAAAGCCTGTAGCCATCAATTGCAGCACTCCAGTCATGTGAGCTATCCCACCACGTCTCCGTGATGGCAACTACGTCATAACTTTCCTGCTGCAACAAGGCTTCCAGCTCCTCTTGTTTGTTTCCCATGCTTCGTGCATTAGTGTACATGCACCTCAGCTGGGCTGCTGGTTTGGCCTCTGACCCTAGCTTACTGCCCCCAGACTCTTGCCTGAGGGGACTAGTTTCAGCCCCTCCCCCCTTCGAAACTAGTTTAAAGCCCTGTCAATGAGAGCTGCCAGTTCCCTCCCCAGAATCTTTTTACCTTTGGGGGACAGGCCATTCTCATATACTGTGACCTTTCCCCTTCTTTGGGACAGATGTACTCCATCTGTTGCCAGGTGGCCTGGTGCAGTAGAAATTTTACCAAGATCAAAAATGGACTCAATGATGATGGACTCAATCCCCTTGTCCAGATCATCGATAAAGATATTGAACAGCATGGGGCCCCGCACTGATCCTTGGGGCACACCACTACTGACTGGCTGCCAGCTGGATGTGGCACCATTCACCACCACTCTCTGGGCTCAGCCCTCCAGCCAGTTCCTAACCCAGCACAGAGTGCTGCTGTCCAAGCCACAAGCTGACAGCTTGGCCAGCAGTTTGCTGTGGGGGACGGTGTCAAAGGCCTTGCTGAAGTCCAGGCAGACTACATCCACAGGCCTCCCCACATCCACCAGGCGGGTCACCTGATCATAGAAGGAGATCAGGTTGGTCAGGCAGGACCTGCCTTTCCTAAATCCATGCTGGCTGGACCTGATCCCTTGGCCATCCTGTAAGTGCTGTGTGATTGCACTCAAGATGACCTGTTCCATAATCTTGCCTGGCACTGAGGTCAGGCTGACAGGCCTGGAACTCCCTGGCTCCTCCTTCTGGCCCTTTTGGATGGGCATCATGTTGGCCAGCTTCCAGTCATCTGGGACCTCTCCAGTGAGCCAGGACTGTTGAAAAATGACAGAGAGCAGCTTGGCCAGCTCATCTGCCAGCTCTCTCAGCCCCCTAGGATGGATCCCATCTGGTCCCATGGACTTGTGGGGATCCAAGCAGCCAAGGAGGTCTCTAACTACTTCCTCCTGTATCACAGGGGAACTATATTGCTCCCTGACTCCATCTGCCAGCTCAGGATGCCAGTTGTCTGGAAGACAACCTATCCTGCTATTAGAAATTGAGGCAAGGAATGTGTAAAGTACCTCTGCCTTTTCCTCATTTTTTGTTACAATATTCCCCTCCATGTCCACTAAAGTGTGGAGGTTGTCCTTGCCCCTCTTCTTGACATTAATGTATTTGTAAAAGGATTTTTTGTTGTCCTCCACAGCAGTGGCCAGTCTAAGCTCTAAATGGGCTTTTGCCTAATTATTTTCCTGCATGACCTAGCAACATCTTTGAACATTCCATGGGTTACCTCTCCTTCCTTCCAATGATGATAACACCCTCTTTTTTTCCCTTAATTTGTTCAGAAGTTCACTGCCCATCCAGGCTGGCCATCTGCCCCAGCGGCTCATCTTCCGGCACACTGGCACAGCCTGTGCCTGTGCCTTCAAGATTTCTTTCTTGCAGTAGGTCCAGCCCTCCTGGACCACTTGGATTTTAAGGGCAGTTTCCCAAGGTACCTTCTGAATTAGTTCTTTGAGTAACCTGAAGTCTACCCTCCAGAAGTCCAGAGTGGAGGTCTTGTTGCTGCCCCTCTTAGCTTGACTGCATATTGAAAACTCAATTATCTCATGGTCGCTGGACCCCAGACAGCCTCCAACCACCACATCTCCCACCAGCCCTTCTCTGTTTGTAAAAAGAAGGTCAAGCAAAGCCTTACCCCGGTAGGCTCACACAGCAGCTGGGATAAGAAGCTATCCTCCATACACTCTAAGAACCTTCTAGACTGCCTCCTCTCTGCTGTGTTGAAGTTCCCAGCAGATATCAGCAGGTTAAAGTCACCCATAAGAACAAGGTCAGGTGATCCTGAGACAGCCTCCAGCTGCCTATAGAATAATTCTTCAACCTCTTCATCCTGGTTGGGTGGTCTATAACAGACTCCAACCAGGATGACACGCTTGCTGGCCTTCCCTCTACTTTTCACCCATAGGCACTCAACTTGATCATCCTTTATCTCTAGTTCATGGCATCTAGAGCCTCCCTGATGTACAGGGCCACCCCTCTATCCCTTCTCCCTTGCCTGTCTCTCCTGAAGAGCCTGTAGCCATCAATTACAGTGCTCCAGTCATGTGAGTCATCCCACCACGTTTCTGTGTGGCAACTACATCATAACTTTCCTGCTGTAACAAGGCTTCCAGCTCCTCTTGTTTGTTACCCATACTTCATGCATTAGTGTACATGCACTTCAGTTGGGCTGCTGGTTTCACCCCTGACTCCAGCTTACCACCTTCAGAATCCTGTCTGGGGGGACTGGTTTCAGCCTCTTCCCCCTTCAAATCTAGTTTAAAGCCCTGTCAATGAGACCTGCCAACTCCCTTCCTGGAACCCTTTTCCCTCTGGGGGATAGGCTGTTCTCATGTGCTAGGATCTTTCTCCTCCTCTGGGACAGATGTACTCCATCTGTTGCTAGATGACCTGGCGCCATAGGAAGTTCCCCAAGATTGAACCCCCCAAATTCTGTTGGTGGCACCAGCCCTGAGCCACTTGTTAATTGCAGCTGCTTTCCTGTTCCTTTCAGTATTGCTTCTTGCAACTAAGGGTATTGATGAAAAAATTACCTGTGCCCCTGACCCCTCAACTAGTTCTCTGAAAGCCTTGAAGTCCTTTTTGATTGCCTTAGGACCTCTGTTTTCAGCATCATCACTCCCTACCTGCATAACTATCAAGTGATAGTAATCAGAGGACTGTACCAGACTAGGCAGCCTTCTGGTAACATCTCTGACCCAGGCCCCAGGGAGGCAGCAGACTTCCCTGTGGGAAGGATGTGGCCAACATATGGGGCCCTCTGTTCCTCTCAGGAGGGAATCACCTATAACAATTGCTCTCCTTTTTTCTTTTGAGGGAACAATTCCTGATGTGGGGGGCAGTCTGTTTTGCTTTAGGCAACCCCTCAGATGGTGTGTCTTCTGTCTTCTCATTCACCTCACCCTCAACTTTCAGTGCAAGGGCAGCTGGGAAGGTGAGGGGAGCCGTGAGGGTTTTACTTTGCCTCTCCTAACAGGGACCTGTATCCATTCCCTGCTGCATCTTGTGTCACCTCCCTCTGCTAGAGGAGTCTGCAGAGCCTGGTTCCTCAAATGCAACTCCCTTTCATATTCCCTTACAGTCCTAAGTCTAGCAACTTCTTCCTTCAGTTCAGCCACTAGATTAATCAGATAATGGAGCTGCTCACACCTAATGCAGGTGTTATCTCTACTGCCCTCCATCTCAGGTGCCAGGCTCCAGCACTCTCTGCAGCCAGTTGCCTGACACCTGCCTGCTTAAGTTCGACCTCAGTCTGGGTTGACACAGATCTTTTGAAAACAGCTTTGCAGTGAGTTACCACCATCCCTGTCCCTGGCCACTGACCAACTGGAGTACTGGGAAAGGAAAGAAAAAACCTATGAAGCTTCTATTTAATAAAGCAAACAAATTAACTAGGTAATGTTTATGTCACGTACCACAGTTTCTAAGTATAATTGTAGCCTTTCTGCTTTCTTCCTTCCTTTAGGCACAAGAGCTGCTTGGTTTTGTATTTTTCTAATGCATGTAGTACATTTGCTACTACTGAAGTCCAAATTACATAGATGTAGTTACAAGAATGATTCTTGCAGATAGGAAAAATACTACATTTTCCAGACTATTTCACTATTATTCTTAATGAAAATAATGTTTGGTTTGTCTCCAGGAAAGAGATAATTTAAGTATCATGCTCGGGGGAGGCCTGTCTTTCAGCTGAAGCAGGCTTTAGTAATAAGAAATGTTATAAACCAGGGCCTCTGGCTGCAGGTACCTTGATTCCAGAAGGTTTGCTCTGGAGACTGTCTGCTGAGATTAGGTATTAGAATGAGTCATGGAAAGAAACAGTTGCAAAAATGGATAGCAAATCACTCAGGAAATATTGTTTTGAAGCGGATTTAAAATTGGATAAGAAGCCAGTGTAGAACCTGAAGCAACAATGATCCTCTTACCTAAGTGAATATTAAGTGTGTGTTTTGAAGTACTGTGAGTTTCCATATGGATTTGGAATTTCTCCCATATTTGAGATAATTTGCTAAAATAGCATGAGGACTTAGTAAGGAATAGCTTAATTGGGAGAACATGAGAATGGCTATACTTCCACAGATGAACGATCCATCTAGCCAAGTATCACTTTGCATGGCAATGCCTGCTAGCCTGTGCCTGGGAAAGACTATTGGGACTCATTGTTTATGCATTTCACCAATAATATTGCATAGACTTTCAAATCTCCAGCACTGTGGCTAAAGGGATTCCAGAGACAGAGGTGATGCCTTTCGTGTAAGAGCTACGAACTATTTTTCAATCTTTAACTTCTACACTGGCCTTCTGAGGCAATGCAATGCAAGCAAAATTATCAGTTGTATGCATAGAATCATAGAATTGTTAGGGTTGGAAGGGACCGCAAGGATCATCCAGTTCCAACCCTCCTGCCATGGGCAGGGATCCCTCACACTAGATCAGGTTGCTCAATGCCACATCCAGCCTGGCCTTAAAAACCTACAGGGATGGGGCTTCTACCACCTCCCTGGGCAACCTCTTCTGGAGTCTCACCACTCTCATGGGGAAGACCTTCCTAACATCCAATCTGAATCTACCCATTTCTAGTTTTTTTCCATACCCCCCTAGTCCTATCACTATCTAACACCCTAAAAAGTCCCTCACCAGCTTTCTTGTAGTCCCCCTTAAAATACCAGAAGGCCACAATTAGATCTCCTCAGAGCCTTCTCTTCTCCAGACTGAATAGCCCCAACTCCCTCAGTCTGTCCTCATAGGAGAGGTGCTCCAGCCCTCTGATCGTCCTTATGCCTCTTCTCAGCATGTCCACATCCTTCCTGTAATAGGGGCCCCAGATGCAGTACTCCAGGTGGGGTCTCACCAGAGCTGAGGAGTGGGGGAGAATCACCTCCCTTGACCTGCTGGCCACACTTCTCTTGATGCAGCCCAGGATCTAATTGGCTTTCTGGGCTGCAAGTGCACTCTGGTGGCTCATGTTGAGCTTCTCATCCACCAGCACCCCCAAGTCCTTTTCTTCAGGGCTGCTCTCAAGCCAGTCACTGCCCAACCTATATTGGTGCCTGGGATTGCCCCAACCCAGATGCAGGACCCTGCACTTGGTCTTGCTGAACCTCATGAGGTTGGCTTGTGCCCACCTCTCCAGCCTGTCAAGGTCCCTCTGGATGGCATCCCTTCCCTCCAGCATGTCTGCTGTACCACACAGCTTGGTGTCATTAGCAAACTTGCTGAGGGTGCACTCAATGCCACTGTCCATGTCACTGACAAAGATGCTGAACAAGACTGATCCCAGGACTGATCCCTGAGGGACTCCCCTTGTCACTGGCCTCCACTGGGACATGGACCCATTGACAGCCACCCTTTTGGGTGCGGCCATCAGGCCAGTTCTTTATCCACTGAATGGTCCATCCATCAAACCCATACTGCACCAGCCTGGAGACCAGGATGTGGTGTGGGACAGTGTTGAAGGCTTTGCTCAGGTCCAGGTAAATTATGTCAGTTGCTCACCCCTCATCTATTCTTCCATCCACAAGAAGGGCTGTATGGAGGAGCCAGGGAATTACAGGCCTGTCAGCCTGACCTCAGTGCCAGGCAAGATTATGGAACAGGTCATCTTGAGGGCAATCACAGCGTATCTGCAGGATGGTCAAGGGATCAGGTCCAGCCAGCATGGATTTAGGAAGGGCAGGTCCTGCCTGACCAGCCTGATCTCCTTCTATGATCAGGTGACTGCCTGGTGGATGTGGGGAAGGCTGTGGATGCAGTCTAGCTGGACTCCAGCAAGGCCTTTGACATTGTCCCCCACAGCAAACTGCTGGCCAAGCTGTCAGCCTGTGGCTTGGACAGCAGCACTCTGTGCTGGGTTAGGAAGTGGCTGGAGGGCCGAGCCCAGAGAGTGGTGGTGAATGGTGCCACATCCAGCTGGCAGCCAGTCACATGTGATGTCCCCAAGGATGAGTGTTGGGTATCCTGGCCTGCATCAGAAATAGTGTGGCCAGAAGGAGCAGGGAAGTCATTGTGCCCCTGTACTCAGCACTGCTTAGGCCATGCCTTGAGTACTGTGTCTAGTTCTGGGCCCCTCAATTTAAGAAGGACATTGAGACTCTTGAACATGTCCAGAGAAGGGCAACAAGGCTGGGGAGAGGCCTTGAGCGCAAGCCCTATGAGGAGAGGCTGAGGGAGCTGGGATTGTTTAGCCTGGAGAAGGGGAGGCTCAGGGGAGACCTTATTGCTCTCTACATCTACCAGAAGGGTGGTTGTAGCCGGGAGGCAACCAGCACCAGAACAAGAGGACACAGTCTCAAGCTGTGCCAGGGGAAGTTTCAGTTTCACAGAAAGACTAATTGGCCAGTGGAATGTGCTGCCCGGGGAGGTGGTAGAGTCACTGTCTCTGGGGGTGTTCAAAAAAGGATTGGACGTGATGCTTGAAACTATGGTTTAGTTAGTCATGAGTTGTTAGGTATTAGATGATAGGTTGGACTTGATGAACTCTGAAGTCTTTTCCAACCTGGTTGATTCTATGATTCTAGTCTTGTGACTTTGTCATAGAAGGCCACCAGGCAGGATTTGCCCTTGGTGAAGCAGTGCTGATTGTGCCAAATCACTTCTTCATTATTCTTCAGCCTCAGCAGGTACCTCCAGGAGGATCTACTCCATGATCTTTCTGGGCACAGAGGTGAGACTCACTGGCCTATAGTTCTCCTGTGTCATCCCTCCTTCCCTTCTTGAAAATGGGAGTTATGTTTCCCCTCTTCCAGTCAGTGGGGCCCTTCCTGGACTAACATGACTTTTGGAATATGATGGAGAGTGGTTTAGCAACCTCATCTGCCAGTTCTTCCAGCACCCATGGGTGTATCCCATTGGGTCCCATGGACTTGAACACTTTCAGCTTCTTCAGACACTGTCTGGTCACTAATATAGAGAACAACACCTCCTCCTCTCCTACCCTGCCTGTCCTTCCTAAAGAGCTTGTACCCATCTATCCCTATGTTCCAGTCATAGGATTATTTCACCAAGTTTGAGACACTATGTCACAGCATTCCAGCAGTGCAGTGGCCCTTAATTCATCCTGTTTGTTGCCCAAGCTGCCTGCATTTGCATAGAGGCACTTCAGCTGTGCTGGCCATGTCACCCTCTTAGGTAAATCCCCCTTGATTCTGTTGGGGTGTCCCAGAGCTTTGTCCTTGGCTAGCCTCAGGGCAACAAGTTGAGAGCCCTTGCTAGCACTCCATCCCTCTGCCTCTGGTGAGCTGCCCCAATGTTTGTCACAGGGAAGCATGAGATTAACTATCCCTTTCCCCTTCAAATATAGTTTAAAGACATATCAATAAGCACTGCCAACTTCTCCCCCTAGAAACCTTTTCCCCCTCTGGGACAGGTGCATCCCATTGGCTGCTTGTTACTCTGGTGCCCTGTAAACTGGGCTGTGATCATAAAATCCAAACCCCTGTCAATGACACCAGTCCTGGAGCCATGAATTGACCTGTTGGCTCTTCCTAAGTGTTCTCCTGTCCATCATCAATGTCAGAGGGATGGAGGAAAACACAACTTCAGCTCCTGATCCCTTTAGCAGTTGCCCCAAGGTCCTGAAGCCTCTTTTAATTGATTGTGAGCCTCTCACTGCTGCATCATCACTACCTACCTGAAAAACCAGCAGTGGGTAATAGTCTGAAGGACTCACAAGGATGGGAAGTTTACCTATGACATCCTTTACCTGGGCACCAGGGAGACAGTAGACCTCTCTATGAAGTGGGTCCGGTCTGCATATCAGGCTGGCTGCTCCCCTCAGCAGGCAGTCACCTACAACAACGACCCTTCCATTTTTCTTTTCAGGGTCAGTTTTTATGGCTGGCCTGGGGTAGGCCAGCCTTGGTGGTACCTCTGGCCTTTGTGAGCCCTCATCCTTGCTCACAACCAGTTCCTCCTGCAGAGTGTCATACCTGTTCTACAGGGGCACTGTGGGTGGTGCACTTCTTAAAGGAGCATGTTTGATCCATTTGTATCACTTGCTTTGTCAGGTATTGACCTGTTCCCATTGACCCTGTACATGTGAGCTACTGCAAGAAGACTGGGGGTGCTACACTGTTAATGTGCTACATTCAGTTGCAAGAAGTGTGCCCCCATGGGCAAGAAAGCCAATGGCATCCTGGCTTGTATAAAAAATGCTGTGTCCAGCAGGAGTAGGGAGGTGATTGTTCCCTTGTACTCAGCTCTGGTGAGGCCACACCTCCTGTATTGTGTCCAGTTTTGGTCACCTCACTACAAGAGAGATGTGGAGGTGCTGCAGTGAGTGCAGAGGAGGGCAACGAAGCTGGGGAAGGGCCTGGAGAATAAATCTGATAAGGAGTGACTGAGTGAGCTGGGGCTGGTTAGTCTGGAAAAGAGGAGGCTGAGGAAAGACCTCATTGCTCTCTACAACTACCTGAAAAGAGGTTGTGGAGAGGTTGGTGCTAGTTTCTTTTCACAGGTGATTAGTGATAGAACAAGAGGGAATGGCCTCCAACTTTGACTGGGTAAGTTTAGGACATTAGGAGAAATTTCCATTTCCAAGTCTAGTCACCAACTTGGGATGTGTTTGAAGATGGTTTAGACATGGGGGTTGGGAATATGGTTTAGGGGTGAACTTTGCAGAGTAAGGTTATTGATTTGAGTTGGTCTTTTCCAACCTGAACGTTTCTGTGATTCTATGAAATTAAGAAAGGGTCTCCCCAGTGTGAATTCCTGAGGGAGTAGGAAATAGTAGTATTCTAGCAATGTGAAAATGAGAAGTCGGAACAAGTGGGATGAGCCTTGCTTTGTGTGATGGATTTTTTCATGTACTTACCAAATAAGCTACCACCCTTTTAAAACTCTTTGTACTGTGTCTGAATGCTGATATCACACACGAGGTTTTACAGGCTATATGTTAGATAGACCATGTAGTATCAGGGAATTTATTGGGAAATAAAACTGGTACAATGTGAATGTCTTAAAACCAACTACTGAAGGTAAACAAAAACCAAGTACAATAAAGATTGGACTGTAACACAGGAAATGAACACTTTTCTCCTCTATTCTTCAAAAAGAAGTCTACCTCTATAATTTCTGTAATAGTTTGTTGCTGATATTCAGGATTAAAAAAAAATTTCATATGCTAGTATTAAACTGATATGGACATGAGATATTTTGCATACTGAAAATCTGATCCCACAGTATATCCAAACTGTGCTGTAATACAGTGTAAATAAGATACCTTTGATTCTAAGGCCACCAAAGTTTAAAAGCTTTGAAAGCTGTGTCCCACAAGTATCCCTGCCAGGAATTCCTGTTTACAGTAAGAGCAGAGGGAATTGTTGAAACTGCCTTTTCTTTTGTTTGGTTGAATGTTTTGGGGGTTTTGTTTTGTTTTGTAATCAGCAGCTGCTTAAATTCTCACATCTCAGTGCTTGACATCGCTGTGTAAGAAATATTGGTAGCTAATATTTTGTTGCCTGCATTTCCTCTTGAAGACAATAAAGCTCTTAATTTATTTATTTTTAAACCAAGAGTGCTGGACACACTGGAAGCTAATTTGGCCCCAGAACACTTTAAACTTTTCAAATCACACTGTTTTTTCAAAGTGCTTCATTCAGCCTTTTAAAGTCTTCATAGAGACATGCAATAGTTTATTCCTCAGGAGAGCAAAAAGTGTCTTTTGTGCACAGTAGAAAGATATTCCCAGCAGGGTTTTACATTAATTGATGAAATAAAAGGGAGAGTATTTTGTTGTGGTGTGGTTACAGTAAAGTTCCTCTGTAACTTGACTTGATATACTTCTTACTTCTTCCCTCAAATTTCTGTGTTTTAGTCAGAAAATGTAACGTAAATGTGTCAAATGAATGTCAGGTCAGCAACTGCTGTTTGAAGTAACTTTAACCTCATGAAACTACAGAAAAAAATAGCCTTGAAAGAATTGCGATAAATGAGCCTTCCAAGATCATTACAATAGTGTTGAACAAGAATCTGTAGAGCAGTATTAAAAGTAACTGCAAAGAATTATTAATTTTGTTAACTTAAAGAATCTCGATTTTAGTCTAAGAGTGGAAGCTTGGTCAGAGAGTTAAAAAAGAGTTACATGAAATATCTCTAATTCATGAAAATACTTCTGAGTTACTGTAGTCACTGTGGTTTCTGTAAGCATCTCTTACATTGTTCTCACCAAGAAAAATAAATGCAGTGTATTTGCAAATTGTTTCATAATATCACAGTATCACCAAAGTTGGAAGAGACCTCAAAGATCAAGTCCAATCCACTACCACAGACCTCACGACTAGACCATGGCACCAAGTGCCACGTCCAATCCCCTCTTGAACACATCCAGGGATTGTGACTCCACCACCTCCCTGGGCAGCCCATTCCAATGGCGAATGACTCTCTGAGTGAAGAACTTCCTCCTCACCTTAAGCCTAAACTTCCACTGGTGCTGCTTGAGACTGTGTCCTCTTGTTCTGGTGCTGGTTGCTAGAGAGAAGAGAACAACCCTTTCCTGGCTACAACCACCCTTCATGTAGTTGTAGAGAGCACCAGAACAAGAGGACACAGTCTCAGGCTGCACCAGGGGAGGTTTAGGCTGGATGTTAGAAAGAAGTTCTATACAGAGAGAGTGATTGCCCATTGGAATGGGCTGCCCGGGGAGGTGGTGGAGTCACCATCATTGGAGGTGTTCAGGAGGAGACTTGATGGGGTGCTTGGTGCCATGGGTTAGTTGTTTAGGTGGGTTGGATTGGTTGAGGGGTTGGACGTGATGATCTCAAAGGTCTCTTCCAACCTGGTCTATTCTATTCTATTCTATTCTAATTCTATTCTATGAGGTCTCCCCTGAGCCTCCTTTTCTCCAGGCTAAACAATCCCAGCTCCCTCAGCATCTCCCCATAGGGCTTGTGCTCAAGGCCTCTCATCAGCCTCATTGCCCTTCTCTGAGTCTCAATGTCCTTCTTAAACTGAGGGGCCCAGAGCTGGACATAGTACTCAAGGTGTGGCCTAACCAGTGCAGAGTACAGGGGCACAATGACCTCCCTGCTCCTGCTGGCCACACTATTCTTGATGCAGGTCAGGATGCCATTGGCCTTCTTGGCCACCTGGGCACACTGCTGGCTCATGTTTAGGCAGCTGTCTCTCAGCACCCCCCAGCTCCCTTTCTGTTTGGCAGCTCTCCAGCCACTCCGACCCCAATGACTTTAATTATCTTCAACTCATTTTGTTATGGCTTTCTCCTTCTGTTTGATTTAGAAGTATAGAATAGAAGTATAGAAGTATAGAATAAACTGGGTTGGAAGAGACCTTCAAGATCATCGCGTCCAACCCATCAACCAATCCAACACCACCTAAACAACTAACCCATGGCACTAAGCACCCCATCAAGTCTCCTCCTGAAAACCTCCAATGACGGCAACTCCACCACCTCCCCCGGCAGCCCATTCCAGTGGGCAATCACTCTCTCTGTATAGAACTTCTTCCTCACATCCAACCTAAACCTCCCCTGGCGCAGCCTGAGACTGTGTCCTCTTGTTCTGGTACTGTCTGCCTGGGAGAAGAGACCAACATCTGCCTGTCTGCAACCTCCCTTTGAGTAGTTGTAGAGAGCAACAAGGTCACCCCCGAGTCTCCTCCTCTCCACGCTAAGCAACCCCAGCTCCCTCAGCCTCTCCTCACAGGGCTTGTGTTCCAAACCCCTCACCAACTTCGTTGCCCTTCTCTGGACTCGTTCCAGCAAGTCAACATCCTTCCTAAACTGAGGGGCCCAGAACTGGACACAGTACATTACAAATCAGTATGGATGCCTCAAAATCTAGAAAGAAAAGTGGTTCTGAACTATGAGTATAGGTATTGTCCTCACACTGGAACACAGATTTGAAGTATAACACACCACTCTGGAAAGCTGAGTACTAATGATGCCATTGATAGCAACTCTTCTTGTGGTCTGTAAAGTACTTGGGACTATATTTTTTAAGTCTTTGGTTCTGAAAGTTTTGCACATCTAATAATACTTCTAAGTGTCAGAGGTTGTTCTTAGCAAAATGTTTCTAAATCATTGGCTTGTAACATAGTACCATTTCTGGCTAGCAATAACTTTTCATCACCGTAATTTGTGACATTCTGACAATAAAATTAACATGGTTGTTACATGCAGAGGGTAGTGCTCAATGGCTTGAAGTCCAGATGGAGAGCAGTAACAAGTGGTGTCCCTCAGGGGTCCATACTGGGACCTGTGCTGTTTAATATTTTTGTCAATGGCACAGACAGTGAGATCAAGTGCACCATCAGCAAGTTTGCAGATGACACAAAGCTGAATGGTGATGTTGATACATCAGAGGGACAGGATGTCATCCAGCAGGACATGGAGAAACTGGAGAGGTAGGCCCAGGTGAACCTCATGAAGTTCTGCACCTGGGCTGGAACAATCCTCACTATCAATATCAAAACAGGGGATGAGGTGAAAAAAAGCAGCCCTGAGGAAAAGGGCTTGAGGGTGCTGATGGACAAGAAGCTGGATATGAGCAGACAGTGTGTGCCTGCAGCCCAGAAGGCAAATCACATCCTGGGCTGCATGAAAAGATGCATGGCCAGCAGACCCAGAGAGGTAATTCTGCCACTTTGCTCTATTCTGGTGAGACCTCACTGGAGTGCTGTGTGCAGGTCTGGAGCCCTCAATACAGGAAGGACATGGACCTGATGGAGTGGGTTCAAAAGAGGGCCAAGAAAATAATCAGGGGGTTTGAGCACCTCTGCTATGAGGGCAGGCTGAGGGAACTGGGGTTGTTCAGCCTGGAGAAGAGGAGGCTCCAGGGAGACCTAACAACAGCCTTCCAGTACCTGAAGGGCACCTAAAGGAAGGATGGAGAGAGGCTGTTTACAAAGGCCTGCTATGAGAGGCAATGGCTGGAGAAGAATATATTTAGATTGGATATTAGGAAGAAATTCTTTACTATGAGGGTGGTGGAACACTGGAACAGGTTGCCATGGGAGTGGTTGGGGCCCCTTCCCTGGAAATACTAAGGGTGAGGCTTGACAAGGCCCTGGGCAGCCTAATCTGGTTGGGGATGTCCCTGCTGACTTCAGGGAGATCGGACTAGAAGACCTTTGGAGGTCTCTTCCGCCCAGCCCGTTCTATGACTCTATGATTCTATGATTCTATGCTCTGAACATGTGCCATATTCAGAAAGTGTTATCACAGAATGATAGGGGTTGGAAGAGGCCGCAGGGTATCATCTAGTCCAATGCCACTGCAAAAGCGGGATCCCCTAGATCAGGTTGCACAGGATCATGTCTAGATGGGTTTTGAAAGTCTCCAGAGAAGGAGATTCCACAAACTCTCTGGGCAGCCTGTTCCAGTGCTCTGTCATGCTCAAAGTAAAGTTTTCCCTTATGTTTAGGTGGATTTCCTGTGCTCTGGTGTGTGCCTATTGTTCCTTGTACTATCACTGGGCACCATGAGAAGAGACTGGCTCTGTCCTTTTAACACCTGCCCTTTAGATATTTTTAAGCGTTGGTAAGATCCCCTCTCAGTCCCTCCTTCAGGCTAAACAACACTAAGTCTTTCAGGCTTTTCTTGTAAGAGAGTGTTATCAGTTGAAAATTTCCCCCTAGCATAAAATTGCCAGACCAGCTCAGTTAGAAAGCAAACAAAGCTGTAATTACAAGCAAAACTACAATCTAAATATGGAATGCAACAAATATATACAAAATGTACAATATTTACATTTATTTACAGTTTATAAACAGCACAAGAACAGACCAGAGGGCTACTAATAGCTTACCCCTCCCTGCTCCCTTGCCTTCCCCCCTGTACACCGGACAAGAGAAAGAGCAGAGAGTTGCTCTTAGTCACTTAACCACAACAGTAATGTATTCAAGGTCAGCAGGGCCAGCAGAAGCACAAGTTAGTATCTGCCATACTGAGGAAGCCAAAAAGAGAAAGTTTACAGAACTAACTTTCATGTTTGTTACCCATCCAATGGGACCTTAACATTATTTTCCCTTTTGCATCTAATGGTGATTTATTTACATTCTATTACTTTCTGTTCAAGATCTGTGGACAATTTTCCAGGTGCAGTCTAAAACTATCACAGATTGCTCCTCCAGTCCCCTAATTATTTTTGTAGCCCTCCCATTTAACTCTCAGTTTGCTTTCTCGCTTGAACTGTGAACTCATACTTAGTATGAGCACTTAACAGCACTATGCAAGTAGTTGTGTGATGTACCTATATTGTGAAAATACTTTTTTCAAATGGTTGAGCAAATATTGTGGGGAGGATTGTTCTTTTCCCTTCTTACCAATAATTCTTTTTAATAACTTGTTTTCAGATAATGGAGGACAGACTTTGGCAGGTGGGAATAACTGGCCACTAAGAGGAAGAAAATGGACCCTCTGGGAAGGAGGAGTGAGAGGAGTAGGCTTTGTTGCAAGCCCTCTGCTGAAAAGAAAAGGTGTAGAAAGTCATGAACTCATCCATATTTCTGACTGGCTGCCAACACTGGTGCACCTTGCTGGAGGAGATACTAATGGCACTAAGCCTTTAGATGGCTTTGATGTTTGGAAAACTATCAGGTAACTTGCATGTCAAATCACTGAGTCAGCATTCTTGTATGAGAAGAATTTAATTAGTCCATGGAACAGATCTGGAACTGGGTGGTGGAATATTATGTGTTCCTTTCCCTAAATAAAGGGAAGGTGTAAGTGCAGTTAACTTTGCTATCCATAAGAGAGTTATCGAGGTTGCAGACTGCTCCTGGTCACAGATGCAAAACCTCCATACAGCTTTAACTTAGTATGTTTAATTTATCACTGTGGACACTACAATACACAGACATGGCAAACTTTTTCAAGAACATTCTATGATCCACACGTATGTTAACTGACTTTGCACAGCATGGATTACAAGTTAGTAAACCCAGTCCTGTTCTCTACAGAGTCCAGCTGGGTGTCTCTGCAGTATGCACCTGAAACTGGACATGTATGAAATCTATGCAGACATTAAACTCACTGAGCATAGATTTCATTTTGATGGCTTGTTAGTTCAGTACTGAGACTGTTGAGAAACAAGCTATAAACATAGCAATGGTTGATTTATAGCAGAGGACAACAATGTTCAGGGCGTAGGTTTGCTCACCTCAGAAAGGCACTTTGCATATATGTACCAAAGTTCATAGAATCAATAAGGTTGGAAAAGACCTCAAAGATCATCAAGTCCAACTTGTCACCCAAGACCTCATGACTACTAGACCATGGTGCCAAGTGCCACGTCCAATCCCCAATCCTGTCCCTGGGCAGCACATTCCACTGGCCAATTACTCTTTCTGTGAAGAGTTTTCTCCTCACCTTGAGTCTAAACTTCCCCTGGCGCAGCTTGAGAATGTGTCCTCTTGTTCTGGTGCTGCTTGCCTGGGAGAAGAGACCAAGCCCCTCCAGACTACAACCACCCTTCGGGTAGTTGTAGACAGCAATAAGGTCTCCCCTGAGCCTCCTCTTCTCCAGGCTAAACAATCCCAGCTCCCTCAACCTCTCCTCATAGGGCTTGTGCTCAAGGCCTCTCACCAGCCTCATTGCCCTTCTCTGGACATGTTCAAGAGTCTCAATGTCCTTCTTAAACTGAGGGGCCCAGAACTGGACACAGTACTCAAAGGTGTGGCCTAAAGTTTGATTCTTTGTCAGAAAACAGGAGAGCCTGAAGGATTTCTGCCCCAGGTCTTAGTGCTAAAATAATATTTTGACTGTCACTGAAGGGGCACCATTGGTCCTTTTCTCCGCAGCTTAGAAAAGGATGGCAAAAGAAGGCTGTTTTTTTCCAGTATTACTAGGAGATCAGATGTTGGAAGAAAGTCATGATGAATCAAGGTTATTAAAAATATGATGAAATTTTGTGAGTTTCAGTGGAAGGTGTTATCCTGATGAAAAGTACTATGAGGAGCATGAGGATACCCATGATGCTATGATTTGTTACATTCACTGTGGATTCTTCCTCTGTGTTTTAAAAAACAAATAGCTGGAAAGCAGACCTTCAAAATAAGGAGATTTTTAAAAACACTCATGATTTATTTAACCTAAAAAGAGTAAAGTGTTAATTTATTTGCCTTTCTGGTTTTCTGAGCTTTCAGGGAATGCTCAGGTTTGACTTTTTAATTTTCCCTTGGAACGAGAGAGGCTTTAATATTTTTTGTTGTTTTATTTTTACTTATTTTAAAACAAAAGCTGAGAGGTCTCTGCAATCTCTGACAGTGGGAGAAAGCTCTAATGAAAGCACCAGAGATCCTGAGACAGAAATAACAACTCAGTTCATGTGCTGCACATGAAATTTGTATTATGCCAGTTGTGGCTTTTTGTCAAATATCTGAACTAATCAACCATCAGTTTTGAAAGTGCCACTTCCAGAAACACTCTCTTTTCTGCTTAGCCATTCTCCTGCCTAATGCAACATGGAGCTTTCCTCCCTACCCAAACCTGCTTGTCTGCAAGTACAACAGTTTGTATAAGCTAGAACAGCAAAGTAATACCTGGATATCCAATGTTGATGGATGAGTTATGATATTAATGTGTGAAATGATTTTTAGCATAGTGTTCAGATAGTTCTGCTTAGTAACTCCTGAAAAGCTTAGCAGTGGGATGTGAATGCAAGGGAAGAATAGGATAGAATAGAATAGGGTAGGATAGGATAGGATAGGATAGGATAGAATAGAATAGAATAGAATAGAATAGAATAGAATAGAATAGAATAGAATAGAATAGAATAGAATAGAATAGAATAGAATAGAATGGAATGGAATGGAATGGGTTCTTAGATTGTATAGAGGACAGCTTCTTATCCCAGTTGTTGTGTGAGCCTACCAGGGGTAAGGCTCTACTTGACCTCCTTTTTACAAATACAAAAGGGCTGGTGGGAGATGTGGTGATTGGAGGTTGTCAGGGGTCCAGAGACCATGAAATAATTGAATTTTCAATATGCAGTCAAGCTAAGAGGGGCAGCAACAAAACCTCCACTCTGGACTTGCAGAGGGCAGACTTCAGGTTACTCAAGGAACTAACTCAGAAGGTACCTTGGGAAACAGCTCTTAAAAACCAAGGGGTCCAGGAGGGCTGAACCTACTTCAAGAAAGAAATCTTGAAGGCACATGAACAGGCTGTGCCAATGTGCCGGAAGATGAGCCGCCAGGGCAGATGGCCAGCCTGGATGGGCAGTGAAATTTCTGGGCGAAGTAAGGGGAAAAAAAGAGGGTGTAGCATCTTTGGAAGGAAGGAGAGGCAACCCATGGAATGTTTAAGGATGTTGTTAGGCTGGATGTTAGGAAGAAGTTCTTCATAGAAAGGGTTATTTGTCATTGTAATGGGCTGCCCAGGGAGGTGCTGGAGTCACCGTTACTGGAGGTGTTTAGAAAGAGACTGGATGGGGCGCATGGTGCCGTGGTTTAGTTGATTAGATAGTGTTGGATGATAGGTTGGACTCGATGATCTCAAAAGTCCCTTCCAACCTGGTTAATTCAATTCAATTCAATTCAATTCAATTCAATTCAATTCTATTCTATTCTATTCTATTCTATTCTATTCTATTCTATTCTATTCTATTCTATTCTATTCTATTCTATTCTATTCTATTCTATTCTATCAGGCTGACCTACAGTGTAACCATTTGAATATCATCATATTGTGCTAAACCCTGTGAGGATAAGTACAAAAGAGAACTTGACTTGGTCCATGAATTAAATCTCATGCATTTTTCATCTGGAAAAGAATTATAGGAACGGTACCACAAATGCCGAATACTGAGAGCTCTGGGCCCGTTTAACTATATGTTTGTTACTGGAGCATTGGGCTCAGCAGAGTAAGTAGAAAAGAATGTAAAAGAATACATGAAATTGCCATTAACTGTTAAAGGTGATTTTTTTCTCTAGAACATACCATCAGAAGAAAATCTAGTGTTGACACTTTGCCATACATTCAATCAAGTCCTTCATCTTTCAAAGGTTTTGTTTTATTCTAGTGATCATATATTCTACTAAAATGGAATACAAAGTCCTTAAATTCTGAGTTTCTGCAGAATTTTAAGCTTCTGTGAGGAGCACTTAATTGCGAAAGTTACATGGTGACACTGGTTTAAATTCCTTTGTTTTTTCTTCTGTGCTGCATGTAATGTATTCATTGCTGTGGCTGAATCCTATTGTATATGGTCTTAAGTTATATTTTAGTACATCCTTGAATATAGCTTTAATTTGCATAAAAATCATTTAGGATGGAAAGTTTAATACTGCAAAGCCAAAATAAAAGGACTAGCAGTGCTATTTCCTGCATACCATTAATTTGAGAATTGGCATTTTGTTTCATTCAATAGTCTTTGTTCTGCTTTTATAGCAGTGAGACAATATTATATTATGTGGGTTATAACCTTTTGTCCCCCCCTTCTCAGAGTCCCTGTTAAATAATATAGTTCCTTAATGTATAAACAATATGGCAAATATTAATAAAAATATCAATAACATTTTGTTAATATGGAAAATTGCCAAATATATATATTTACAATGGGAATCTACAGTATTTAGGCAACTATAACAATTTTAACAATTTTATGCAAACCAGTAGGAATATCAGAAAGAGGCAATCCCCGGGAGTGAAATGGAGCTCAACTACATGGGGGGAGAGTAGACAAGAGCTGTGATGAGTTAATTACTCACAGAGAATTCCACCCAAGTGGGGTGTGCTGCTGTTGTGTATAGCTGTTGAGGCTTTGGGGCGCTCTCATGCGCCAGGTATGGCAGGTTGCCAGCAGAAATGCCATGCGGTCTTCAATGGCTGGTCTGGATTCAGTGGATGGCAGGCTGTTTATGATGCTTCTCACAATGGGCACTTGCTTTGTTCTGGAGAAACTGTGGCATGGGAAAATCCTGTTTGCAAGGGGAAGCAGGGTTGGCTCTGACTCCTAAGCTCATGACTTGTGGTGTGTAGGCTCATGGCTTTATCCCAGGCTCTGGACTGGCCACTTGAGGCAACTTCAACTTCAGGCAACTTCAAGCCAGACAGGTCCAAGCAGGTTTAAGCAAGGCAAGGTTTAAGCAAGGCAAGGCTTAAGCAAGGCAAGGCTACTTGAAATTGACCTGCATATATATTTTTCCCAAGATTCTATTGGGCCAATATGTGAAGCCAGCACATAGTTACCCAATGAAAAGGGGTTCTGCCAGGCTGTGGCCTTACAAGGCAGAAATACAGACCTGGTCAGGCAGGACCGGTGGCCAGTACACATGCCCTTAGCACAGAAACAGGGTTGTTTTACCAGGCACACATGGTCCTGTCCCCTTTGTTCCTTTTCCTGTGTTACCCCAACTTTCTGCAGGAAGGAGGGGAGATAGGGAGACCATGTCTAGACACATGAGGGTCTGTCTGGGTTTGTGCTGGGGCCATCTGGCCCTACTATGACAGTCCCCACCCCAGTTTGCAGGAGAAATGCAGCTATTTATGTAGAAATTACTACCTTTTCTGCAAATTTATACATAGTACAGCAAATACTGATTTTTTTGTGTGTCTTATCATCCTAGACTGTGAATTATGAGAGTTTGTTCTTAAACAAGCACGAGCAGTACTGTTGCTTAGGTTAGGGACTGAGATGAGAAATTAAGAGTTAGAACAGGCAGAGCTGAACCCATCTACCCATCCCTAGTTAGCCCTGTACAGACCTTGAAGTAAGAAACAACAAGGATAAATAAATAAATAAATAGATAGATAGATAGATAGATAGAAAGATAGATAGATAGATAGATAGATAGATAGATAGATAGATAGATAACCCCCCTGCTTCCCCAGTCCACAACCCCCCACCACCTAAGCCCCATATTTGGAGTTCAGGATTGTTCTGTTTGTACCTTTAGTAGGATTACCTGTTTTGAAACTGCTACCTTGTTTTCTTAGTGCTGCTTCTGAGGAGCTATGGGGTACTTTTCTGCACTAGCTGGAGTTGGTCATGGCCTTGTGCCAGGTAGTACAACTCTTCCATTTGGAAGAAGACAGAGATGTGTATAACTGAGGCCAGGATCTATTATGTGCCAGGAAGATGCCTGTCTAGCCAGAGGAAGTATAATGTTACACATGCTGGTGTTGCTGTGAGAAACGGCATCAGCAACGAAGAAAATTGTGTGTGTGGAAGGATAGGTACAGTTCTGCATCCACTGCATGTGCCTGGCACATGAACCTTATCTCTTTGTGGAGTAACTGAATGCAGTGTTTACTGGCACTGCTGGGGAATGGATGACCTCCCATGTTTTCGGCTGTGACAACCAGAGAGGCTCTGTCCAGAGAGAGAATAAGTGAATTTTTGTGAATTGTTAGGCTGCTCTTTGGCTGGCCTTGTAGCCAAAATGTCATATGATTTTTCCCAAGTAATCAGGAAAGATGAGTGCATTAAATTTCATGACCATAACTCAAAAGGTCACTTGAATATTGGATAGCAAACAATGAGGGCACAGTGCCCTTTTGGTGACATCTGATGGAAAGTTCAAATGTGTTGTTTTTCTTGGACCAGATAAGTCATAATGAGTTAAATTATAAATTGATAAATTCTACCTTATTTGAAAAAAAAAAAAAAAGAAAATTAATAGCCAATCATCATGTTTGTATTTTTTTCCCCAGAGAAGTCTAATACTAATAGCCTCATATGCTTCTTGTATTTTCTTTTTCTTTCTGGTGAACTTTAATCTTGAGCCTGTTGTTTCATATGTATGTAATCAAAAAGAAAAAGGTTATAAATATGGAACTTCGATTTAGATGCTCAAAAAAATACATGGGACAATGCAGATACTTGCAGAAGTCACAAAAAATATTTGATCCATTTCAGTATCTCTATGATATCTATCTATAAATGATCAGTATTTAAAGGATATCTTCTTAATATTCCTATCTGAATTTTTGTATTTATAGCTCTGAAAATAAATCTATATAAAATGGAATACAGATAATGATATAAATAATACAGAAATCCTAGACAAAAATGAACTTTCTGTTAAGGTGGTGGGTAGTCCAAATCAGGAATTACATTAACATGACACTGACTCATATTAAAGTCTTGAAGTAAATAGATGTGCCAAAAGCCGTATGTGTGTCCATCTGTTCATTTCAGGCCCACTCCACTTAATTTTGACTTGAACCAGAAGAAAGTTAATGGTTAGGACAAAATGACATGAAGAGATAAAATTTTGAGAGCACATGTTTCACGTAGATAAAAATATATTCTTTTTAGCTAGTGATACTTTCTTTCATACAATGCATGAAACTATGGAAACACAATGTTCTTGATCTCATTGCTTGAACTTCTTAGGTAAAAATTTGCATGCTACAGAAAAGGCCTTTGACGTAGGCTTTGAAACGAAAAGCTTCTCTGCTATTTCCAACTTGATCTGCTGATCTGCTTTCCAGTGTGGGAAATACTGCTGCAACACTGTAATGAGATAACTTAAAAGAAGAATGTGGTTTTATTTAAAATAGTAATGGAAATAAAACAGGGTTTACTTTATACAGTCTCACAGACTGACCCTCTTACTAAAAGGTGTGTGTCTAAGAATTGCCCAGCAACCAGGCACCAGGGCAGAGGGTTTTCAATCCATCCATCTTGTAACCAGGAGCATTGATGCTTGTGCCCAGTTGTTAGGTCCAGGTTTTGTTGTGATGTTGCAGAAGTCCAGCTATGAAGTCCTTCTAAGATCTTCTCTATTCTTCTTAGGTCAGGTTCTGTTTATGCCTTTTGTATTCATTTGGTACTCTCTCTCTCTCTCCTGACCCACCTCTGTGAGTCACCAGCTGTCATCACAGTTTCATCTCCAAATATCCCTGTCCTGTGAAACTGGCCTAGATTTGTTGGGGTCTTGCTGATTTGCTAATCTGGATGTTGTTAACACCACTCACAAGAGCCCTTTCCCTGCTATGTGTTCATGCTTTTGTCTCCACATGCAGATCTTAACCATTTATCTGTTCATAGCAATCTTGCCCTTTCTGACACAGTTTTCTACAGTAAAAGATAGGGGGCTGATAAAAAGTTTTTGCATGCAACATGTTGTACCAAATATCTTTAAAACATTAGTCTGTACACTTTCTTTTCCTCCAAGTACCTTTGGGGTTACCCTTAGCTTTCTACTTGTTACATCTCTAACTTCTATTAAAAAATTAGTTAGGATAGTGTCACTGTACCAACCCATTTTTTGGATATTTGTCAGGTCATTCCAATCTCAGGTGTAAACCTTCTACATAGATCAAAGTAGGCTTTCCCCACCTCTTAAATTACCATAGGCAATACTCCAATATAGCTGGAACTCCTAAAACCGTATGTGTATTAGAAATTATTTCTGAAAACATGGTGATCACTTCATTAATATATTTTGCAAAAATAGTAATTGAGTATAGTAAAACCAATTAAGAGAAAACAATACTAAAATTCAGCTAGTAACAGAATCTAAAACTGTGCTGCATGTTTCCAAGCAAGTATCTCAAAAATCATTTGCATGTTTAAGAAACATCTGTTCACCAGATGCTTGGTACTCCACTGAAATCGAGACATTAGGCAAAACAGTTTTCCTTATGTAGATGTTTGCCCTGATTGGTGTGTTGTTTTCATGTATTTTGGTTTTCAGTACTGAATACCTACTATGTCTACACCAAGAAATTTATTTTATTTTTCATGAACAGAAAAATGGGAAACCAAATGGTAAAGCGCAGGAAGCAGTATGCTTGGCACAGGATGACAGATTCAGGGTAAAATGCAGTCAAAGTAACTAATATTTCTCCAAAGCTTGTGAGCAAGTGTAGACTTTCAATTTTCACTCATTTAATTTACAGGGCAAGTTTCATTTTATATTTTTGTAATGTTGTAAATATCAGAAAGGATTGCATGAAAGTCCTATTCTATTCTATTCTATTCTATTCCGTTCTAGTGTAACAAACGGTCACATTCATTTTAGGAATCAAATACCTATTTAGAAAAAAGCTTCATTGTTGTGGTATAAATTAATGCTGAAGAGAGGGCAATCTTAAATGTGAAAGTAGTGTTTATTTTCAGCATATCTGAAATATTTTGGGAAAGCATGCACAGATGTGACCCAGAGAAATACAATATATGGCAAGGTTATAAAGGCACAGATTTTGCTGAGTGACACTGAGGATGTTTTTGTGCAAGATGAACTAACTTACACTGAAAAACCTTGGATTCCTTCCCAAGGACACCTTCTGCCTATTTAACAACAACAAATGTTAAAGATCATATGTAGCTGTTTGCTCACATTCACTAAGGAGTAATAGATCTCACTGTATGTTTTAAAAACTTGGCAAAGCAGAAGAAAAAGCAATGTTCTCAGCATAAACTAGCTGATTGTAGTACCAGCTCTAATGTTAGTCTGTATGCTTTCATCAAGATGTTCTTAGAGGACTATTTTGGAAAACAGTAGCCTTTTAACTGATTAATTAGTTAGATATGGTAGAATTACAACTCTATATAAGAACAAGCTCTGTATTTTTAGCAGGAGGAGCAGTGTTGAACAAATATTCTAAAATTAGCGCATTGTAAAATATCTTTACACTCAAAGCTACTAAAATACAAAGGTGGGATTCCATATTCTATTCTACTTCTTATTCTAGCTCTGTTAGCTAGACTATATTCCTGATGCAAAATATTCTTGACAGAACATCTGCCATGCTGAATCTGTTGTTGAGGCTGTCTTTTGAAGGGACTAAGATCAGCATGGAGCTCTTTAAATAGGAAGGAGGACAGAGTTTAGGCACAAGGAAAAGGAACTCTGCTACAAGTGGAAATTCTGTACTTGTCCCCAGGATGTAACTTCTCTCTTTTTGATGTCCTTTTCTGTCATCTGTCTGCTTTCTTCAATGTGCATGCCACCTTTTTTTTTTTCCCTTTTGGCTATTTTTATTTTGGTGAATAATATGTGCTGGTTATAAATCTTCATGTTGTGTGCAACAGAATTACTAGAGTAACACTCAAACTGAAGAAGCAGTTCAGTATCAGTTAATCGTGCAACAATATCACAATTACATATAAATCACATTTTCAAGATACTGTACCACTATTCTGTCCCAGAAAAAAACCCCTGACTCATCAGAAATTACAACTTCAGCATGAAAAACTTAAATCAATGCACATGTAATCTTTATATATTATCTTCTGCCAGCTGTGCAAAAACATTCATCGCCATGTTTAGTGTGCAGTATCCACCCTCCAGATAAAAAGCCATAAAGGAAATTACCCTTAATGATATGACAGCACTACTAGCCTGCACAAACAGCATGCATACCCTCCATTCTGACTTTCTACCTACTGTGGTACTGAGTGAATATTGTAAGCAGTAGAAGCACTTTTTTCTCTATTTGACCTGAGTGGAAGATAGGACATTACTTAGCATAACTCTGGTGTTTTCTTTTACTTTTAAAAGGGTACTGAAAAATGTAGATACATCCCAGACTCTATAAAACAAGAGTATCTCCCCAAGCAGTTACCCCAGAGTCATCCACATACTGTAAATTAGCATCCTGGTTTAACTTGTGCTGATTCACATTACTGCAACCTATAAATAGACTGCAAAAGGTACACTTGACCACAGCTGTAAATGAAACACCTAGAGACAGTAAAAGTCTATTAATCTAATCCAAAATTTTTGAGCAGGGCCAGGCCTTCCTTAGTTAAGAGTGTGAGAATTAGAGAGAGTAAAGTGGTGATGGGAAAGTCTACCTTCCACACACATTTGGGGAAAAAAATGTTTTTGTCAGTTTTTATACATTGAATTGCTAGCACTGTAAGTTAATTTCTGTACTTCCTCCATATTAATGCAAGGCTGTGTTATCCAAACACATTTGATCTTTCATCCAATCCTCTTTGTTAACTTTGTGTTTATTCAAAATGCATACAGATGCAGTTTTAGAAATGGTATGGAACAATATTAATTTAAATTCATTTCTAACTGAAATTTTAAATTACTGATAAATATTGTTTACTTATATAATTCTATATGTTAAAATAATAGTAATTTCTGAAATTTCATCTCTGTTTTATATTAGTTCTTAATGTCAAGTTATTTAGGGACCCTGGTTGAATTTTTGAGTTTTAAATGAAGCTCCTTAACAAAAGGAAAAGAAGTTATTTGAAAGTTTATAGAATAGAATACAATAGAATACAATAGACCAGGTTGGAAAAGACATTTGAGATCATCAAGTCCAACCTATCGGCCAACACCATCTAATCAACTACACCATGGCAACCAGTCTCTTAAGCACTTCCAGTGATGGTGACTCCACCACCTCCCTGGGCAGCCCATTCCAATGGCCAATTACTCTTTCTGTGAAGAACTTCTTCCTAACATCCAGCCTAAACCTCCCCTGGCACAGCTTGAGACTGTGTCCTCTTCTTCTGTTGCTGGTTGCCTGGGAGAAGAGACCAAACCCCACCTGGCTACAACCTCCTTTCAGATATTTGTAGACAGCAATAAGGTCTCCCCTGAGCCTCCTCTTCTCCAGGCTAAGCCACCCCAGCTTCCTCAGCCTCTCTTCATAGGGCTTGTGCTCCAAACCCCTCCCCAGCTTTGTTGCCCTTCTCTGGACACATTCCAGCAACTCAACATCTTTCCTAAACTGAGGGGCCCAGAAGTGGACACAGGACTCAAGGTATGGCCTAACCAGTGCTGAGTCCAAGGGCAGAATGACTTCCCTGCTCCTGCTGGCCACACTGTTCTTGATGCAGGCCAGGATGCCACTGGCCTTCTTGGCCACCTGGGCACACTGCTGGCTCATGTTCCACTTGCTATCAACCAGTACCTCCAGCTCCCTTTCTGCCTGGCTGCTCTTCAGGCACTCTGACCCCAGCCTGTAGCACTGCATGGGGTTGTTGTGGCCAGTGTGTAGAACCTGGCACTGAGATGTGTTAAATCTCATGCCATTGGACTCTACCCATCTGTCCAGCCTGTCAAGGTCCTTCTGCAGTAATAGATCAACACCTGCCCCCAGCTTGGTGTCATCTGCAAATTTACTGATGATAGACTCAATCCCCTCATCCAGACCATCAATAAAGATATTGAATAGCATGGGTCCCAGTACTGATCCCTGGGGGACACCACTAGTGACTGGCTGCCAGCTGGATGTGGCACCATTCACCACCACTCTCTGGGCTTGGCCTTCCAGCCAGTTCCTTACCCAGTGCAGAGTGCTGCTGTCCAAGCCATGGGCTGACAGCTGAAATGTCTCCTTTCTCGTGTTGCCCATGATATAACACAGAATAACAGAATGTTAGAAGTTGTATAGGTCCTCCAGAGATCATTGAGTTCAACCCCTCCTGACAATGCAGTATCACCTAGGGCAGACCACACAGGAACACATCCAGATGGTTTCTAAAAGTCTCTGGAGAAAAATACATTTCCCTTACTCATTTTTTCAGCACTGGAATTTACTTAGAAAAATTTATGGGTAAGTTCATAAGATCAATCCACATCATCCCTATGCTGCCAGTGGCTGGAAAAAGATGGAAGCAGTTTTTTTCCACAAGAAGTTTCAGAGTGTCTAAATAATCCTTGTGACCTCAATTACAAACTGAAGGTGGGTTTGTTGAAGCATAGCCAATGACTCCAGCGTTTTATGAGGCAGCCAGCCAAAGTGCTTTCAGCACTTGTTCAGGTATGCAGAACATATAGGAAGTGCCATGCCAGCATACACTGCAAAATTTGATTTTTGAAGTTGATTGTTGTAAACCCTCACTTTGGTATGCCCACTTGTATACTCTGAAGACTCGTGCACAATCCTAGAAACACCAGTGTCAGGGATGACTGATAGGGGCAAAAGCTGTTGCTATGAGGCTGGTAAAAGAGCATTCAGATTAAGGTTGTTAGCAATTAGTTTGTCGTTATGAGCTCACTCTGTATTGGTATGACAAAAAGTCTTAAAATAAAGCATACAGAACAGTAATGAATGAAACCAACATTACTTTTTAAATGTCTCCTAGTGAAGGAAGACCTTCCCCCAGAGTGGAACTGCTGCACAACATAGACCCCATGTTTGTGGATGATTTCCCATGTAAGTATGCTGCTGATTATTCAAGACTTGTTAAACATATGATTTGTTTTCTGAACACTTTGTGTTTTCCTTTAGTGAAGTATTTCCTTCTAGGTAAAGAGAAATAGAGTAGTATGCCTTTTGTTTTTAAGTAAGTAGTTTTTAAATATAGAAATATCATCCCCCAGCTGCTGTAAGTACTTACTGAATCATGACCAAGGCACACTTCCTCTTTCAGAGAGTTCTGAAGTCCTGCTGACTAATGAATGAAGTACTCTGAGAAATGGAAATGTTGAGGAGCAGCCATGTGCCTGAGGTGCACAGGGAGGCACACTGCCAAAAAAACCTTACCAAACCCTGTCTGAAGTTGTCTAAATTGGCAGGTAGCTCCCAAGGAACTGCTTGCCCTAATGCAGCTTGATAAATCCATATAGTATGACTTGGCAAATGGAAAACTTGAGTTTGTGAGAAGCTAAGAACTTCCAAGCCTTGTGACTACTTTTGTTCCATAATCACATGGGTTGGATCTTTAATGCTGTAATCACATGAATTTGAGCTTAACCTTGCCAATTTTGTGGCTCTTCAAGCACTGTCTGTTTTATGATTTAACATTGTTAGTTTTCGAAGGACTACAGACTTTTCAAAAAGAGATTTTTTTTCCATACAGAACATTGGAACAGGTACTTTCCCAGGGTTTTTCTAGGATTGCTGTATTTCATTGAATAAAGAAATAAATCCAGGCAGAGGAAGAGCAGTGCAGTGGGGACAGTGATCTGTTGCCTGCAAGAGAGAGACACATTGTGCTGAGGTAACTGGATGGAAAGCTGTAGGGTGAATTGCTGCATTGCACATCTGTTTCTGTGATGGTTTTCTGAGAAGGAACAACATTGTTCCTGTCTAGTGCTGGCTGGCTGGACAGCACTGCCTGCAGATAATGGCTACTTACTGACAGAGCTGCAGCTGCTCTAGTCTCCCTTCAAATCATGCTCAGTCATAGCAGTCCTCTGCAATATTATGCCCTGATATGGTATACTCAGGCACGCTTCAGAGACTGTCTTTTCCTTGTGGTAACTGCTGTGGTGGAGCTCAGCACAGGTGTCAGAGTAGACAAATTTCTGGTGTGAACAGAAGTGGACAAGTAAAGGAGGTTTTCAGGAGCTTAAGTTCAGGAAATATTTCCCTGAATTGCTTCCATGAGGCCATACTTTGATGATACTTAACTGTTGCTACATACAGTATGTCCTTACTTTTTGTGGGCATTGCAATGAATTGTGGGCAGGGAGTAGGGCAGATGGGCCGAAACTATAGTAAGTGTAGCTTTTATGCTGGATGAGCTGTGACTTTTAAGCATCACAAACAGAGGAAGAGGTATGTGTGCCTGTAAATGTACAATGTTTTCATGTACCTTTCAAAACTAGTGGAAACAAAATGTAGCTATTCACCCATATGTACTTATGCACCCATATAGGGTTTCCCTATACGTTCTCATCAAAGGCCTATAATTTGGGCAAGTTACGTGGTGCCAGCTGTTTTACTTTTTCCCTTAATAGCAGTTTTGGTCAGTAGAAGTGGAATTGACCCCTAAATTAGTATGCCTTACATTTTTTCCTAGTTTTAATTTTATGATACCATTCTTAAAGGGTCTGAGAGTAAGTAATTGCATTTCTGATAGATCTGACATGATGCATCACTGTTATGCACGAAACCATGCTTTTTGAGATCACTGTTCTTTTTAATTAACATACTGTTTCTAGTGCAGCAAAGCATGTTAATTTATAGTCCACTGCTGGTGACAAGATAATCTATCTTTCTTTGTACTTCATCTATTGTCATAACATGCTCAATTTCTTATCAGTTATGTGGAAATTGGAATGGTTATGTGATTTGCAGGGTGAGTCACTGTATTATTTATGACTTTGTTTTTGACCCAGCTAGTGAAATTGTGTTTTGTCATATAAGGACTAAAATTTGTATTTACCAGTCTGAGTTATTAGGATTAACTGTGCACAGATGTAATTCAGCTGATTTCCACTTAGCATCTGTTTTTCATCTGTCAAGCTGAGTATTAAGTTTAGAATTAAGATCCATATAAATTATGTTGGTGTCTCTATTATATATATACTATGGAGACATAAAGCTTGGAATATATAAGTACTTTCATATTTTCACCAATCATGGCATCTTAAACTACCCATACAATCTTCCTACCACTGAGGGGATAAACTGTGTGTGGCTCTAGATTCTTGTTCTTTCCTTGACTGTTTATTGTTTCTTTGTCCTAACTGTTTGGAAATCATAGTGCTCTTTTGCTTGAGGTGCTAGAATGCATGTATGTATGATTTGCTGGGTTCTTTCTCACCTCCTGTGTATTTCTTGGGCCTTCTTTATGCCCTTGTACTAGAGTATTTAAAAATCATCTTGTGTCAGACCACGTATTCTTACAACAGTAATTTTTTTTTTGTAGAAACTGAATCAGAAAGTAAAATTGTGACTAGAAGGCACAGATTACCCAGATCTTTAGGTTTGCAGAATACTGTGGAAAAGCAAAGTAAATCTCAAGATGCTGTTAAACATACCCCCAAAAAAACCCCTTTTGGACTGTTGTGAATAATAAGGCAAGTTCTGGTCATAACATTATTAAGAAAGAGATGATACTGTTGAGCACACATAGGGCATTAAGTTATTTTTGTACTTGCACTTAGTGCAGGTTCAGGGCTCGTGAACTCTTGAGTGGTTTAGCATATAATGTATACATTCTGTCAGCATAATATTTTTATTTAATGGATGCATTTATCTTCATCTCTGCCTGGATAAACTGATACTGTATATTTTTAGCAGCACGGATGATGGGATGTCTCATGTAATTAATTTACTTTTTGACTGAAATAGGAAAACTGAGCTTTGTGCTGTTCAGAATTTTTACTCAAAATAAACATTCCTTCAGGGAATAATTTGTGCATAAGACATTAATTAATTAATTTAGTGTCCACTCAGCTGTTCAGCCAAGTATTCAACAGAATGCTGAGTAAAAGGCAGGGCATGCTACCTTGGTTACAGATCTAACCACATCTTTGTGGCTGTGGTCTGTTCAAGTTCTCAGACTGGCATCAGCTGTGGTTACTCCAGCAGATTTGATGAATCTACTGATCAGCAGCTACTTACCTTCCTTCAGGAGCTCATGTCCAGTGGTAAATACTATAGCCCTACAGCTATCTTGTAGCAAGGTGCTGTACTTCTCTTGTTAAGACTAAACAGGGTGAGAGGAGAAACCAGTGTAACATGGCTTGTCTGCACTTTGTATAAAAATGCTGACAGGTCTTACTTCACAGAATCTTTCAAGTAATCATCTTCTCTCTCAGAGGGCAGACTTCATTCATTCAAACACAAACCTTTTCAGTGGTCTGAAACATATTGCAATGTTTGGTGCAGTGCAATGTAATTCCTCATTTGTCATCTTCAGTGCTAATAATGGGGGTTTTGTTCTTGACTACACGGTCCCTCTTACCTGTGGCCACCCAGTGGAGTGGTCAGGGTTAGTAATTTCTCTCAATGAAGTGATGCAATTTTGGGTGCTGTGACAGAGGAGGTGGTGGAGTGGGGTGGGATCTCCAAAATCTAGGATGAGTAGGAGAGTGGATTGCAGTCTCTGTAGCAAAGCTAGTCTGGTGGTGAGCTCTTGTGAAGATGACCAGCCTCTTCTCTCCCTTTCACCCATCCTTTCATCCTTCCCTTGGATTAATGTGGAAATCTCATGCTGACAAATTTTCTGCCAGATCAGCCTTCAGACTTTTCTGCATGGTGTCAGGAAAGAGGAGGAAAGTTTTCTAATACATCAGACAGCTGAATCAGCTTGACCTGTAGCTGTATGACTAGGAGCATGGTAGAGGCATGGAATATTGATGGTAGATGGAGGGACTGGCCACAAGACCCATCAGCTAAGATCAACTTAGGCCACCAAGGAACCTCAGTCAAGCAGTGAATTCATGGAGTTCAAGCTAGTGTAGGTCACTGCTGCTACCAAGTAGGAAATCGTGCTTCCCACAGCACCTCCCCTCCACTCCCCGCTCTCATGGGTCACCAAAGCCACTCACAGAGCCAGGCTATGACTTAGGTCAGGATATTGGTTCAGTTTTTAACACACCTTTTTTTGTTTTCCTTTTTCCTTTGGATATGCATTGAATAACCATTTTGGCACAAAGCATGGGACTAGAGGGAATTTCAGGGAACAGGTGAGACTGATTCTGTTGGCTCTGAAATTAAACCCTGAGGTATCTGTTTTATTATGCATAATTAAGTGATCCAGCAGGTTTCTAGTGGTGATGTATTTTGCTTCCTCCCCTCCCCATTCCCAGATGTATGCTCCAGATGCTTATTTTGCATCCATTCTGGCACTCCTTCACTACCTCCATGGGCTGATACAACTTGCTAGCATGGTTTTCATGACAGGTAGGTTGAATCTACTTATTGAAGGGGCTGATGGATGCCAGAGGCAGCAGAGGCAAACTGCAAGGAGAGCTGTGCTGAAAGTGGGTAGGCAGAAGGAGAGACAGCCCTCTTAGTCCTGTCTGGCTGCTCCTGGAGTCAGCCTGAGGCAGAAGGAATGGGGAACCACGCCTTTTGGTTGGACTTGGCTGCACTAAAACCAGTCTGGTGAGCTCTGCAAATGGAGTGGGACCCAGGCTCCTTAAAGGTAGTTTCTTCTCCCCCTCCTTGCTAAAAGCCATCACTTTTCTATTTCTGGCTGTTTCTTCACCTCCCTGTTGACTGTTTTCAGAAGTGATGAACGTATAGCTACATTTTTGGGTCTCAGTGTAGATTCTTAATTTATTGGAGTTTGCAATGATACAAAAGCAGTTAATTGGTATGAAAGATCTACTGTCTTCTGGGCTTGTGTCTGAAACATTCACATTTTCTGTTCATTCTAAGAGCTTGGTAGCAAAATAGGAAAATTCAAAACAGAAAGCTGAAATTATTTGAAACAGTATCATTTTCTCATAGATAATAAAGCACAAATAAAATGTGTAAATTAACTTAGAAGTTGCATAAATTGAAAATCTATCATTTGTGTGTATTGGTAGGGAAAAGAAACAAAATGGGTTTGCCTCATTTCTGTGACTTTGTCTTTAAAATAAAAAAAAAAATTCAAGTTGTTGATGGTTTGGCAGCTGTGAGAGTGAGGTCAGCTCTTCCATTGTGAAAGATCTGCTTTCTTTTAGACAGCCTTGTGGCATTTCATCAAGTTTTGGTGATTCAGCTGAATTAAAAACCAACTGGATTTCAGTCTAAATTCCCCTAACTACTAAACCAAACATATTTTTGACCACACAGTCACTGCTAGATGGCTTGTTTTGAAGCAGTATTGAAACTTTATATCCCACTGAAGGCAACTTTATTTTGAGAATCGGGACTAAATGACATGCTGAAAGGAAACGTACCCTTTAATTCCGGGTTGTTAATCAGAATCTTTCAGTATGTACTGTATTATTTTTTAATCTGACTTGCTTAATTTACTAATGGATTTACTGAATTTCAAAAATCTTGCAAAACTACATGTGCAGTATCCTGTTCTTCAAAAAGAATTTGAATTTCTTTAAATTAGAAAGATGCTCTCAAAATAAGTACATTGTTGGGTGGGGCTATTTTAGGCTGAAAGGAACTTTTACCTTCATTTAAAATTCCAGACTTAACCATAAACTGAAACTTCAAAGGCATAATAAAATTGTAGGCTACTAATTGTAGTCAGTTTATTTTGAAGACATCTATTCATTGGGGCAGACATCCAAGACAGAGAATATTTTGTGATAGCTCTCCAAACTTTTATTTGCCTTAGGCAAAATTAATCAAACTTGACACTGACATTTGGGGGGAAGAAAAAAAAAAAGTCATTACCTCATATGTTGCACTATTAATTGCCAAAATAAATGATTGCTTATAAAGGGCTAGGTCTGCTATACGCAGAATTGTTATATGATGTATTATAAAAGAGAAATCATTTCAGCTCTAGGTCTGATGTATCATTCATGGGCATTTGTATTACAGTGTATTACAATGGCATGACAATGTCTGTAGCATTATGTGCTATACCAAATTGATTCATCTTGATTAAGTAACAGACACTATAGTGTCCTTTAGACCCCATTCATTTCTTATTTTGCCCAGGTGAAATATAATTTCTAAGACTCTGCAGATCAGAAGAGATGTCTTTCTCAGTTTTATTACTGATGGTCTGGTTGGTTTAGAAGTCTTAAAAAAAAACCAAAAACAAACCAAAAAAAAAGAAAGAAAATACTGAGAAAACAATCTTTAGTAGCGGAGTTATTTAGCACCAGCAGAAGATGTAGATCTGTCTGGATGAGTGTGCTGCATGGGCTTCAAAAGGGATAAAAATACTCCATGTCTGTGCCACACTAGGACTCTTGGAGTTAAAAATGTGCATAAGCAACCAGTATGGTTAGCTGACTGAATTTACATAGTGACAGCTGGAATGGGAGAATGGTCAAGGATGAGTAAAAAGACAGATATGTTCTCTGCTTCTCCAAGTTTCCATTTCTCTGCAAAATTATGCATGCAGACCATCTGGACTCTGTCTTCTTTTCTGTACAGGAAAATCATGAATTGCAGCGACCCCTTGTAAGTTTATAAAGCAGGAGTTGCCAAGATGTGACCCTGGAGCCATGCATGCCTCTCAACTGCTTCATACCGTGCTTTTCATGCTGATTTGGCAGTTTTGGGCACAGCTTGTCTCCACTTCCTAATAGAGGTGCTGTTCCTGCCAGATCTGCTGCCATTTGTTTCAGAGGTTTTTCTTCTGGCTGTCGACTGTGTGAAGTTTCTGGGGTGTAGCTCTTGCTCTTGGGAAATTTGGCCTGTGGTTATATGTTGCCTTGGCTCTTGGTCCACATATATCTCAGTGTGAACCGCCCGTCACTGCAGTATTCAATATCAAGTATAGAGGGATTGCACATATGGGGAGCCTTATAAATACTAATCCCCATGCTTCCTTTGGGATGTAGATAATCCCTTACAATTTAGAAATTTTAAGTCACTTGATAAAGTGTCTAATGCCAGTATAATGACTGGAATTCAAAAATCCCTTGGTGATACTTCTTTTTTATCCTGCACTGGAGACCTTAACACAGCCTTTCAGTACTTAAAGGGGGCTTCTAAGAACGGTGTAGACACTCTTTTAGCAGGGCCTGGTGTGACAGGACAAGGGGTACTGTTTTTCAACTAAAGAGGGTAGATTTAGACTAGATACAAGGAAAACATTTTTTACAATGGGGATGGTGAAACACTGGAACAGATTACCTAAGTAAGTGGTGGATGTCCCATCTCTGGAAACATTGAAGGTCAGGTTGGATGAGACTGAGCAACCTGATCTAGTTGAAGATGTCCCTGCAGGACAGTTGGACTAGATGACCTTTAAAGATCCCTTCCAACCCAAAGCATTCTATCATTCTATATTCTGTACCTAACGGAACGTAACACTAACATTTTGTATTTTTATGGAGGGCTTGACATAAATGCTACACTATATTTTTCAGATCTCTGAGCTGGAAACCTGTAAAGTTTAACTGTGCACATGATGTTAGGGTTGGGTTATACACCGCTCAGTTCTCTAACTTGAACACTGTTACCTTACAGTGATTCAAATAGTGTTACATGTTTCACATGTATGGGCATCTCAACATGATCTTTGATGTCTTTAGTAAGTCATAAATACTATTCCATCCAGTCCAAATCTGTGTCCTGGGCTGGGGGAGGGGAGGAAATTGTTGGGTTCTTTTTTCCATCAAATTGAAAGCTGAGCCTTTTACTATCCCTTATTTTCTAATATTTGGCCTTGTAGGCTGTTTGTTCTTTTTGAGAATAACTGTATTTTTTAAATTCTGTATTTGTATAAAATGTAATAATCTGGATAAATGCTTTGCCTGATGGTATTTACAGGGATTTTTTGCCTCCATGAGTAATTCTGGATTTTACTCAGTTGTTTCTGTGGTGTATTCTAATGTAATAAAAACCAGGATGAGTATTTTGAAACAAGAATGAGAAAATCTTGTGTGCTTATCCTTACTGAAATTGAGTAGGCATTTTGAAAGGTAAGAGACTGAGCATGCTAATCTAATATAAATCTTTCCTTTGGAATCAGACATTACTATGAGAAAACTGAAATGAAAAGGGATGAGAGTGGATCTATGTTTACCGCATTCAGCTAAGCTAAGATTAGGGAGCTTTGCTGGGAGAGTTTGTCTGTGGCACAGCTCTTTGCCTTGCCAGTGTGACAGCAGGAAGTTACAGTGTCTCAGGGCTCAGCTGTTTCTTCAAGATCAGTATTCTATTCATTCTTTCAAGGTTAAGGTCACAGCTATTCCTCAAACGTTTTATTTTAATAAAGTAACACAAAGACTCAGAGTTTTATAGAAAACTCATTATTATCATAAAGTAGCAAAAGGTCACAACACTTCTTTCCTCAGTGAAGCAGCAAACTGCCTCAGTTCTTCAGTGATTTATTGTCACAGTGTAGGCTGTAAGAGCCCTTGACATTTCCAGACTTTCCTTGTTGGGGTGAAATAATTACTCTATACCTCAGTGTTCCACAAAAGAGAAATCAGTTAAAAGTACTTATATGCAAAGACCTTCTTAGCCCACAGAAGAATCTGTGTTTCAGTGTAACTGTAGCAAGCATGTCTGGCACATTTTCTCACATTAATTAAGGCATCAGACCTACAAACACTTGTACACCTTCAAAAATGTATCCTGTGAGGATGAACAAAGATAAAGTTTATAAAGATATAACTGAAATGGAAAAATCATTGCTTTCAAAGGGCTACTACTGACTACTAAGCTATTATTTAGAAACACTGTAGAATATTTCATCTGTTTTATTCATTATAAGCATGAAGGGAAAAAATAGTTTTAAAAGACTGAGAAGAAAAGCAAAAATTAATTCACTATGTCAATTAATGGTAGGGAGAAGAGTTGTCAGTCTTCTGTAGTACAGACCATCAGTAACAACAGTGGTCCATAGCACTGTAGTAAGCCTAGAAATCATTTGACTCTTGCCTTAATGGTGTTTGTTATTGTGAAAAGGAAAAGTGATACTTAGACAGTACTATTCAAAGCTACCATGTAACCTTTAGCTTCGGTGCTGCCTAAGAAGGCAAAGTCTAAGAAGCACTAAATATCCTAATGATTATAAGTTTGTTAATGTATAACAAACCATGTCTGTGCAAAAGTCATCTGTTTGCAAATAAGATACTGTCATGGTAGGGCCAAACAGCCCCAGCACAAACCCAGACAGACACTAAGGTGCCTAGACATGGTCCCACTCTCTCCCCTCCTTCCTGCAGAAAGCCAGGGTAACGCGGGAGAAGGAACAAAGGGGACAGGACCATGCGTGTCTGGTAAACAACCCTGTACCTATGGTAAGGGCAGGTGTTCTGGCCACAGCCTGGCAGAACCCCTTCCCATTGGGTAACTATGTGCTGGTTTCAATGCCCCTATTGGTCCAATCAATCTTAGGCAAGATTTATATCCAGGCTGATTTCTAGTTGCCTGTGCCTTGCTCAGCCTTGCTTAGCGTTGCTCAGCCTTGCTGAAGCCTTGCATGCTTGAACCCACTTGGACCTTGTCTGGCTTGAAACTGCCTCAAGTTGCATAGCCTCGAGCTGCCTGGTCCAGTGCCTGGGATAAAGCCACGAGCATACACACTGCAAGCTACAAGAGAAGCCATGAGTTTAGGAATCAGAGCCAAGTCTGCTTCCCCTTGTGACCAGGATTTTGCTGTGCCTCAATTCACCCAGGACAAAGCAAGCACCCATTGCAATAACATCATTAATAGCCCGCTGTCTGCTGAAGCCAGCCATTGAAGACTGTGTGGCATTCCTGCCGGCAACCTGCCATGCCTGGCAGATGAGAGTGCCCCAAAGCCTCTAATACACAGCAGCAGCACTCCCTACTTGGGTACAACCAGTTGTGAGGAATTAATTCATTGCCTCTTTGGCATAACGGTTCTTGTCGAGTCCCCTCGCCCCCCGCCATGTGGTCGAGCACCATTTTGCTCCCGGGGTATTCTCTTTCTGTTATATTCCTCCCAGTTCCCATAAAATAGTTAAATTGTTATAGTTGCCCAAATACTGTACATTCCCATTGTAAAGATATTCTAACCATACATTGAACCTTTGGATATGTTTTGGCAATTTTCATATTAATAAAGGTTATTAATATTTGTATTGATACTGACATATCATTTGCAAGTAAAGGAAATATTATAACCTTTGACAGATACACTTATACTTTCCTTTAAACAGGATAAATATTCTACGTGGGCTCAGAATGTTGTTCATCTATTGAAGTCAAGACACTGAAACCTTGATATTTAACTTTCCATATGTATTTTCTGAGACACGCAGTAAGGTCTAAGTTTTGGCTTTATTGTATATATGATGTTGGCTGTGACTGTAATGGTTAAGTATCCATAACATTTTCTCCTGCCTGTTTCTCCATCTCTTCCTATTTCTTCTTTTCTTCTCAAAATTACAGTCATGGAAGTAGGCGTAATTCAGTTAATGATGTTGCTTCAAATTATATATCCCAAGAAAGAGCAGGCTAGACATTTATAGCGTTATCCATTATAATCAGGAAATGCTAATAATTTCCTGAATTTTGTGGATAATGTCTCTAGTTTCATTTTGATAGTTCATTGGCTGAGATTTGCTGAAGTTCAGTAGTTATCAGTAGAGACCTTAAGAGAGTATGCAGAGGACTGAACCAGTTGTAGTGAGATTGGCACTTTTAGCCAGAACTGATTAACCCCAGGTGACTGTCCTCTGTGCACTGGATCCCACAGCCCAGTCAGTACCAGGGGGAACATGGGTTGCATTCATACCAAAATCACAACATCCATTTTGCCAGAGAAATAGGGAGAAATTCTTAAAACTCCTCCTGGAATTTGCTTTGCTTTGCTTTATGTGCTCCTCAATAAAACTAACCAAGAGGCTGCCTCACAGAAAGAATCAAGCTTAGCAAAAGGTAATTTTTGTCATGAAGTTTCCATGGTATAAAATGGTAACATTAATTTCCAATAAAGAACCCTCTGTGGAATTTCTGATGCATCCATGTGAAACACAGTGTAAACTTTTCTGCTTATGGGCAAGTGCAAGATTGCCTGGGGAATCCTCATCTACTTGTATCTAAGGCTTTTTATGCTTCTTCAGCTGCAGAGGAGAGAAATAGTTCCTTTTTCCCATAGTTCTGTTTATCCAAATATGGAGTACAGGTGTATGTTTCCATACTGTTGACAAACCAATGAGGCATTTTGTAAATAGAAGATATATAAGCTCTAAGTGTCCCATAGTTGTAAACATGTTAATTATGTCTTTTGGTTGTTGTTTTTTTTACTTTTTCATTTCTCAGTAGAATTTTGTTTGAAAATCTAGTCATACTCATAACCTTGCAGGTGAGTAGTTGATTCATCTGGTTTAGGATTTCAGGGACTTATTAATTATATTACCTTATTAATTTTATTACCTTAATTATATTACCTTGTTAGAGACAGTCACAATTTTCAGTGGAAATTAAAAATCTAGTACTTTCACTGCTCTTGATGCTATAACCGCTGTGATGTAGTGTTGAATCGTGTTCAACATATTCTTTCCTGATATTTAGGAGGAAAAAAATCTCATGTTAATGTAAAGCATTCTGCTGCTTAATCCAGTATCATAAAAAAACTCAATCAGAATGGAAATCCAGTGACATTTCTGACCCAGATCATAATATTTGTATTACGTGTACAGCTAAACAGTGTGAAGATTATAGCTTTCCAGTTGCTAAAATGCCCTTCACTAGAAACTATTTGTGTGTTCTCATGCTGCCACATTAAACTTTTCTACCACCTTCTGTGTCTTCTCCCCACATCCAGGAACTTCCAAACTGGGAAATCCTGAAGGAAATCTGAATGGCTTTTTTCCGTGTGAATGTTTTTTTCATGTGTGGGTTTGCTTTTTGTGCAACCTGATCTAGTGTGAGGTGTCCCTGCCCATGGCAGTGGGGTTGGAACTAGATGACCCTTGAGGTCCCTTCCAACCCTAACAATTCTATGATTCTCTGATTTGTGCATTGCCCACAAATCAAATGATAGACAAGACTGCCTGCAAGTGAAAACCATCCTGTGTACACAGGGCATATTTTCTAGCATTATTGAATTAAAATGTGGATGACAGTAAAAAGAATCTGTTCCAAATGGTGTACCCACTAAGGAAATTTACTTACTTTCTTCTATAAATTCAAAATTTTATGACAGATTTGGTGTGAAGGGAAATTGCAATTACCCAAACACATCTGAATAGCTCATCACCAAGATAAAAGCTTGTTTTCTGTGCAGTCATTCAAAATATCTGTATGTGTTATATGGTATAAATGACAAATATGGAGAAAACCTCCATCCTAGTTTCACAGTCAACTGGGAAATCTCTCTTGAAAGATGACAGATCACTCTTCAAAACCTTTTGTAGCAGTCAGGATAACTTAGGGCATGAATTTGAGTCCCCAAAGCTCAGAAACACATCCACAGTGTAGGGCAGGATTTTTTTGGAAGGGTGAAATGACCTCTCATTTTAACAGGTACATCCGTGTGTGAATGTAATCCTTAGTTTCTGGTTTAATTTTATTTTTTAATGTTCAGAAGTTAAATATTAATTGGTCTGAGCCTATTTCTTATTTGCAGTTTACTGAAAATTGAGTAAGTTCAGCACTGAGTTGGCACCTGTTTTTAGTTGGTTTATTGGACAAACAATAATTTATGTAGTATGCAGTTGGCTGGGGCTTTTGGGGTGAGCTGGGAATTTTTTCCTGTAGGGAGGAAACTCTTGGACATTTGGAAAAATGCTGTTGGAGGAAGGTTCAGAAGATGTGGTTGTGGGAAGCAGCACTGACCACAAAGAAAAGTTACAGGGTGGCCTCCCGAATTTTACTGCAGAGAAGTTATGGTTCATTTCTTGACTTTGTGTTTCCCTTTCTGGCTGCCTGATCCTATTAAAAAAACCCAAAACAAAACAAAAAAACCACCCAACACCCCAAACCCCCCCAAACAAACAAAAAAGCCACCCAAGTGTTTGGGTGCCAGTTACCTGAATCTGCCTTTACTCTGCTGTTTGAATACTTCAGAGAGCAAGTGGTGTATTTAAGTAAGCAATTTCTAGATCTTAACTTCTGAGCTTAGGGACATGGATTTTGCGGCAGGGAAAACTGCTCTGGAATTCAGTTTTCTCTGTTACTCCATGAGCCTCAATTTCTGGTGACATTCATGGGATTGTGCCCTGTTCCTGGTTTATTTTCATATTATTTTTTAAAGCTTGTTATTCTGAGAATTGGTAAGTCTTTGGTTTTGATTTCAGAATCGCTTTAATTTGAGGATAGTTTGTGGAGGAGGTGGTTGAAATGTATGTTTTGTTGCCAGAAATTATTATTCTGGATACAAATAGGGAAGCCTTTCATATAAAAGTTTTGTGGAAAACAAACAATGTCAACTGAATTGTATGAACAAGAGGGCACGCAGCTACATTTGTTTGATTAAGAGAAGTTGGTAGGGTGTAAATTCCTTGTTTGTTACTACTGGTGCTTAACCAGTCTGAACCCAAGCTCACTGGAGTTAATGGAAATGCTCCCATTCGTTTCTGTGGGTTTTTTTTTTCAAGCTCTAACAGACCCCCTGCTGTTCCACAGTTAAACATTAGTAAGGGATAGTGAGCTCGCCAGTCTTGCAGGTTTTGTGTGCATGCAGGTGATGAGATTTCTAGAAGACTGAAGACTGCTTTCATGGGGGTAATTTGTATGTGGAGTTCCACAATATTTAAGGAAGCCTGTGATTTTTTTACCTATTTCATCTGCTGTTGTAGCACAGAGGCTCAGGTGATTTGAAGGACTGCAATCTCTATTGATAGAAAAGCAATCACTCATGATTTCTTTAACTGCTTAGGTTTTCCTTCTCTTCTATTTAATGGGCATCATGTAAGTTAATGTTTTAAATCCTGGTAATAAATTTACATTAGAACAGAAGCTGTGATGTGCAAAACCTTTGATTTAATGGAAGCAGTAGGAGAACAATACCATGTTTCAGATAGTATATAGAAATTGATTAATAGAGTAGGTATGTCTTGGATGATTAAACTAGTGTTTTAAAAGAAAATAATGAACCATACTAGAAAATACTCTCTTTCTGTTTGGGTTTCATGTATAAGTAAGTTTTGATCTGCCAGTTCCAGACTTCTGTCTGGGGAGCTCCTTTGTGATTTTTATGGACTACAAATCAGATCAAAACAGGCAGGGAGGCATCTGCATTGCTGTATTGTGAAAATAATACCAGTTATTGTTTGTTGCTTTCAAGTCTTAGTGGAAGTGGCCTAAGTATTTTTTTCCCCCAGTGACTGGTTCAATTATTAAGCAGAATTCTGTTCCATGAAGTACAGAGTTGTTCACTTTCCTTAATAAAAATATTTTTACAAATTAAAGAAGTTTTGTTTTTTTCCTCAGTCACTCATAAAGTTTTGGTGTAGTAGTAGTACAGTCTCAGTGAAACTTAAAAAAAATAAATAATTGAAGTTGAACATCTAGTTTATTCCCTTGAGTCCCTTGAGTCTTGTCATTGCTTCTGACACTACCTTTTGAAAGCCTGTTTTCCTGGAGTAACAGTATTCAGTAAGTTGACTGTATGCACAAGACTGAGTTATTTTAAATGCAGGATCTTCTTTTGGACATGTGCTCAAGTGCCACTTTATTCCTTAAAGCTGTCTTACTGGGCAGCCTGTTCCAGTGCTCTGTCACCCTCACAGTGAAAAATTTTTTCCTCATATTTACATGAAACTTCCTATGCCTCAAATTGAGGCCCCTTGTCCTGTCATTGGGCACCACTGAGAAGAGCCTGGCTCCATCCTCTTGGGACTCACTCTTTACATATTTATAAACATTGATGAGGCCACCTCTCAATCTCCTCTAAGCTAAAGACCCCTTCTCTCTCTGTCTCTCCTCATAAGGAAGATGTTCCACTCCCTTAATCATCTTCATGGCTCTGTGCTGGACTCTTTCAAGTAGCTCACTGTCTTTCTTGAACTGGGGGGCCCAGAACTGAACAGAACTGAACTGACCTGAACTGAACAGAATAGAATAGAATAGAATAGAATAGAATAGAATAGAATAGAATAGAATAGAATAGAATAGAATAGACCAGGTTGGAAGAGACCTTCAAGATCATTGTGTCCTAATCAACTGAACCATGCAACCAAGCACCCTATCAAGTCTCCTCCTGAACACTTCCAGTGATTGTGACTCCACCTCCTCCTCGGGCAGCCCATTCCAATGGGCAATCACTCTCTTTGTGTAAAACTTCCGCCTAACCTCCAGCCTAAACCTCCCGTCCCCTGGACACAATATTCCAGATGTAGTCTCACCAGTGCAGAGTAGAAGGGGAGGGGAACCCCTTCTAATCCAGCCCAGAATGGCATTGACCTTCCTGGTCACAAGACTACATTGCTGGCTCATAGTCATCCTTCCATCCAGCAGGACCCCCAGGTCCCTTTAGCATTCACTGCTCTCCAGCAAGTCTGTCCCCAGCCTATACTGATGCATGGAGTTGTTCCTTTCCAGGTGCAAGACTCTACACTTTCCCATGTTGAACTTCTTCAGATTTCTCCCTGCCAAAGTTCTCCAGCCTGTCCAAGTCTCACTGAATGGCAGCACAACCTTTTGGTATGTCAACCACCCTGCCCAGCTTGGTGTCATCAGCAAACATGCTGGCAGTGCACTCTGTACCCTCTTCCCAGACATCTGCTGGGAATACAATACAGCAGGGAGACAGCAGTCCTGGAGGTCCCTGGAGTGTGTGGAGGATAACTTCCTGACACAACTGGTGAGGAAGCCAACCAGGGAAGGTGCCCTCCTGGACCTGATTCTTGTGAACAGGGAAGAACTTGTCGGGGAAGTAAAGGTTGGAAAGCATCTAGGGCTCAGTGATCATGAGATGATTGAGTTCTCTGTCCTTGGGGAAACAGGGAAAGGGATTAGTAAAACTGCCACCTTGAACTTCTGGAGGGCAAATTTTGTCCTGTTTTGTCCATAGAATCACAGTTTTGAGCACCTCACTACAAGAGAGATGTGGAGGTGCTGGAGCAAGTGCAAAGGAGGGCAACAAAGCTGGGGAAGGGCTTGGAGAATAAATCTGATGAGGAGTGACTGAGTGAGCTGGGGCTGTTTAGTTTGGAGAAGAAGAGGCTGAGGGAAGGACATTGTAGAGAGGCTGGTGCTGGTCTCTTCTCACAGATAATTAGTGATAGAACAAGAGGGAATGGCCTCAAGCTGCAACTGGGTAGGTTTAGACTGGACTTTAGGTCTATTCTATTCTATTCTATTCTATTCTATTCTATTCTATTCTATTCTATTTATCATCCACAGATGCCATAATCTCACTGTTCAGTCTCTTTTCCAGGTCATTTGGAGTATGTCCAATAGTATGGGTTCCAGCACAAATTCCTTTAGGAATCCAATGCGTGAAATCAAAATTTTGTTGTTGCCTGTTTCATTAGATGCTTTCCTATCCACATGAAGTTCCTATGTCTTTTCCCATGGTTGCTTGGTTTCTTGGCCTATCCAGCCATGTGGTCAGAGAAGTAAACTTTTGTTCTGTGTAGGTCCTGATAAGCATTATTCAAATATTGGAATGGAGTGATAAGTGATAGAAGTTGTTGCATAAACAAACAAAATTTATGCTGAAATAGAAGCCTTGAGAACTGCAGATGATCTTTAGTTACTAAGAGAATATCTAAGGAATCCTTCTTTGTGGTTTACACTGTCAATGACAAGGTATCAAACTAACTAGACACTATTTAGGTGGTGAAATACGCACATAGACTTGCGTTACAGGGAGTGTTGGTGATATTCCCGCTTTGGCTGAAAACTATTGCATGTACTTTACACCTGCAAAGGAGTGGCACCTGTTTGTTTTTGTTTCAGGTGCATTTCTATATGTACTGGATAGACTGTGGCTTTCAGTCTTTTTTCCATCAAGCAGGTGTTCAATTAAGCTTGAAGCTTTTAGTTGTTATATTTTCCCTGTCGTATGACTGGATCAGCTGCTGAATTACATTATCATATATAGAAGTTTAACTACAGAGAATGCTGATATTTTTCACTTTTGTATTTGGGAAATACAGTACAAAGAGTAGATACTTTCTAACATCTTTGTTTTGCAGAAAAAGAAACAAAGGTAGAAACTTGCTTTGTTTCTTTTGTCCATAAAGGGCACTGATTATATATGGTCTTATAAAAGAATGTTTTTGTTACTGTATAGGTTATTGAAAAAATGTAGAGATATTAGAGAGCCTAAGTCTGATATTTAGGCTGTTTAGAGTAACTGTTGGCAGGGCTCTGTTTCCCAAATAAATAAAAAAAATTCTGTCTTTCTCCAAAATTGCTCTCCTGTACTCAACACTGACTCTCTGTTTACTAGTATTGTGGACCACAGTGTCCCGAAACATGGAGTGCTTCAAGAAATACTGTTTTGGACTCCTATATTTCGTGGTCAGGATCTCACTAAATGGCATGTTAGAGAGAACTATGTGGTCTTACCATCCAAGAAAACTTCTCAATATGGAGCATTTTCATCATCTTAATCAGAGACTGAAGTCAGAATATTTTCTTTTCAGATGTGGTGTTTATTTATATCTTCACATTTGGGGTTTCTGCTAATGGCTTGATTTGTCTCATTGAAGTGAAGAAGAAAAAGACTTAGAGGAATGAAAAGAGTAATTAATTAGTCCTTATTAGATTTGTATATATTGTATATTGTACAGATATATTCTCCTATATATCTTTAGTTTATCTTCTTCTTTTTTATGATTAAAAAATAGGCAGTCAAGATGAAATAAAAATCCTTTTAAAGAGATTTATTATAGTTCAGAAAATCTTTCCAGAAATTTATTTCAGACTGATCTAAACCCCCAAGCTTTTATTGAAAAAAAAAAAAAAGTTCAGATTTTAAATTTAATTTTAACCTTGCAAATTTACTAACTATCCTTGAATTTTTTTTTTTTTTCAAATTCTATATATGTGGTACTCTAAATATGTTTTTCAAAGTAGAAAGCAGAACATGGAAACAGATCATAGGAAATATTTACAAAGATGCTGACAGCTCTGAAATTTCCAGTCTACCTGCCAAGTACTGTGTTGCAGTGGCCTTTTGCTGTCTTTTCATTTCTTATTTGGCTTGCATTAGGAAAATACTATTTTTTTCAGTATTTTCTGTTGATTGAATATTAAATATTTCAGAGAATGTCAGTGAAACCTGTCAGGCACATTGTTAAGACTTAGAATAATAAACACGTTTGATTTATAGGTCCCATATAGGAAGAGTAGTAGACACTTTCTGATAGACATCTAAAGCTGTGAAATATAGTGAAACTGGACCAACTTTTGGATTTTTTGGCTCTTTTTTACCATGTAGCATTACACACACCAAAGGGTCATGAAGTTATTTTGGTGTACAGCTGCAGTAGAAAAAATGAAACAGTTTTGAGTTACACTGAAAATAAATGGATTTTTGGACACTTTGGTCTTTTCATAGTGGTCAGATAAATTAGGGGAGGGTTATTTTAGGTAAACTTTCAATAGGTAATTAGTCCATTATGTCAGACCTCAAGAGAGCAGATTTTATTCTTTTCAAGGATCTGCTTGGCAAGGTGCCATGGGATAAAGCCCTAGAGGGAAGAGGGGCCCAAGAAAGCTGCATTCAAGGACTATCTCTCTCCAAGCCCAGGAGCAGCACATGCCAAGAAAGAAGGTGACAGGCAAGAATGTCAGGAGGCTGGCATGGTTGAACAAGGTGCTCCTGGACTTACGTGGACAAAAAGAAAATCTGTAGGGAGTGGAAGCAAAAATGAACTAATTGGGAGGATTACAAAGAAGTCTGAGCAGACAGGGATCAGGTTAGGAAAATAGAAGCACAAACAATTAAATTTGGTTAGGGACATAAAGGGCAACAGAAGAATTTCTACAGGTATATCAGTGATAAAAGGAAGGCTAGGAAAGATGTGGGGCCTCTCTGGAAGGAAAACAGACACCTAGTCATGAGGGATACAGAGACGACTGAGATACTTACTGACTTTTCTGCCTCAGTCTTCACCAGGAGGTGCTCTAGCCACACCACTCAAGTTCCAGAAGGTAAAGATAGGGACTGGAAGGAGTAATTATCTGCCCACTCTAAGTGAGGATCAGTCTGATCTTCAAAGTGCACAAGACCATGGAGCCCAATGAGATCCATCTTGCAGGTCCTGAGGGAGCTGGCCAATCAAGTTGCCAGGCCATCCATCATGTTTGAAAGGTCCTGGCAGTCTGGTGAAGTTGCTGATGACTGGAAAAGGGGAAACATAACTCTCATCTTTGCAAAGAGACAAAAGGAAGACCCCAGAACCTACAGGCCAGTCAACCTCACCTCTGTGCCTGGCAAGATTCTGGAGCAGATCATCCTAAAGGCTCTGCTGAGTCATATGCAAAATGAAGAAGAGGTGACTGGTGATAACCAACATGTCTTCACCAAGGGCAAATCATGCCTGGTGAGTTTGGTGGCCTTTTATGGTGGACTTACAGCATTGGTGGATATGGGAAGAGGAACCAATGTCATCTAGCTGGACTTGAGTGAAGTGTTTGACACTGTTCCCACGTGACATCCTGGACACTAAATTAGAAAAACATGGACTTGAGGGTTGGACTGCTTGCTAGATAAGGAATTGGTTGGGTGTTGCACTCAGAGTTGCAGCTGATGACTCAATGGCACCTTCAGACGTCACTCCTGGGACCAATGCTCATAACATTTTTGACAGTGGAACTGAGTACTCCCTCAGGATGTTTGAAGATGGCACCAAGCTGTGTGATCTGGTTAACATGCTGGAGGGAGGAGATGCCTTCCAGAGGGACCCAGACAGGCTTGTGAGGTGGGTCCATGTGTCCAGGGTTAACACAGTCTGCTCCCACAAGCCCCACCACAACACTTACACTGAGATTTGTGAAGGAAGGTAACACAATCTGAAAAAAAGAACTCTGAATTGAGATAAGGAGTTTAATAAGAAGCTATGATGCACAATTACCTCAGCTTGTTTTGCAGAAAAGCACAGCAAAAGCAGACACAGCAGCAGAAGCCAGCAATAAAACATCTCTCCCACAAGCCTGCAGCCAGCCCAGCAGAACAGGCCAGCGCCCCAAAAACAGAAACCAGAAGCAGCAAATGAAACAGGAAGCCTTTCGTGTTACAATCTGAACTTTACTCCAACCAGCAGTTTTGTTTTGAAGCTGACATCATGTCAGAGAATGGCGTGAGAGGAGTTTTGAGGAGAAGGACTTGGTAGTGTCAGTTGACAAAATACTCAGCATAAGCTGGCAATGTGAGCCTGTGACCCAGAAAGCCAGCTGTATTCTGGGCTCTGTCAGAAGAAGTGTGACCAGCAGGATGAGGGAGGTGATTCTCCCCCTATATGCTGCTCTTGTGAGACTCCATGAGGAATACTGCATCCAGTTCTGGGGCCCTCAGCATAAGAAAGGAACCAACCTGCTGGTGCAAGTCTAGGAGAGGACAGTGAAGATAATCAGAGGGCTGGAGCACCTCCCCTTGGGGACAGGCTGTAGGATTTGGGGCTGTTCAAGCTGTAGAAGAGAAGGCTCTGGGGAGACCTTATAGCAGCCTTTCAGTACCCAAAAGGGGCCTACAAGAAAGCTGGGGAGGGACTTTTTGGAAGGGCTTGTAGTGATAGGATGAGTAGGAATGGCTTTAAGCTGGAAGAGAGTAGATTTAGAATAGATACTAGGAAGAAATGCTTTACAATGAAGGTGCTGAGAGATTGGAGCAGGTTGCCAAGGGCATTTGTGGGTGTGCCCTTCTTGGAAGTGTTCAAGACCAGGTTATATGGGGCCGTGAGCAACCTGGTCTAGTGGAAGATGTCCTTGCCCCTGCAAGGGGGGTTGGAACTAGGTGATCTTTCAAATCCCTTCCAGCCCAAACCATTCTATGATTCTATGAGAGTGTGGGCCAAGAAATTGATTCACTCACAAGTATATATTGATTACCAGGGAAGAAATGTTTTCCATCCCTAGAAATCATTGCCCAGTTGCGCAGGTGAAATCTGGTCCTGTGAAGATACAATTTAGCTGTTGTAAATTTAGGCTTTTTTTTTCAGGCTGGTAAGATTTAAGCATGGTCTTGAAAAGTGATATAAAATCTAAAATCCAGGGGCACCATTTTATAAATTACTTGCTTTTTTTTCTGTAGAGATAAAAATGCTGTTTGAATATTTTTAGGTGAAATTAAACTCCAAACAAAACACTAGAATATTTACATCAATCCATTAAAGCATTAAATATTTGAAAATAAATATCTGAATTAAGTTTCCCTGCTTTCTTAACTAATAAAAGTTGCATAATTTCCTAAGAGAGTACTTTAAAAGAAATATAGCATCTGGTGGGGCTCTGAATCTGGGCTTCAGGAAACAGTAGCTTTTGTTTGAAAAATAAGAAAATTCATGGCAAAGGCTGTGGGATTTTTCTTTTAAGATAGAAACAATGCCTTAATGGTTAGTTAGTCACTGATACACTGGTAGTAAAACAGGAGGAAAATAAAATCTTTAGCCTCTTTGCACAAGAAAAGCATAACATTTTAAAATATTTTAATCTATAAGGAGAATATGAAGGCTTGTGAGGGCAGACTGAATTACACAGATCAATAAAAGGCATCTGTCCTCTGACTGTTGAATTGGTCCACAGGACTGTTGTTACTGGTGTTGTTCATAGATTGACAGAACAGTTTGGGTTGGAAGGGACCGTAAAGATCATCTAGTTGCACCCCCCTGGCACTGGCACAGACACCTTCCACTAGACCAGGTTGCTCAAGGCCCCATTCAAACTGGCCTTGAACACTTCCAGGGAGGCGGCATCCATGACCTCCCTGGACAACCTATTCCAGTATCTCAACGCCCTTACTGTAAAGAATTTCTTTCTAACACACAGTCTAAATCTGTCCTACTCAAGCTTCAATCCATTCCCACTCATCCTATCACTACAAGTCGTTGTAAAGACTCCCTCCCCATCTTCCTTGTAGGCCCCTTTCAGGTACCAGAAGGCTGCTATGTGGTCTTCCCAGAGATACTTTTTTCCTAGGCTGACCAGCTCCAACTCTCACAGCCTGTCCCCAAAGTGGGATTATTTAGAACTTATCATTATTTTCTTTTTACACCCAGTGGTGATTTATTAACTTTCCATTCAAGATCTGTGGAAACATTTTAAAAGTACAGCCCAAAACTAGCACACCATGCTAAACTTTAAACTCAGGAATACAAACTCATATCATTTTTCCTTTAGAAAAAGCCTTAATATTGTAATTTTGAGAGGTAATGTTCAAAAACCATAGCTTTCTTTTTCATCTGATTAATGTCTTTCATTGTGCTGTTTAAGAAAGTAGATGGCAAAGATGAGTATTCCCAGTAGCAAACAGTATGCATAACATAATGACGTTGGAAAGTAAAGTACGCAATATTAATCTTTAAACTGTATCTGCTATTGACATCGCCTATCTGTATGGGGATTTATCTTCCAGAAGAGATTCTTCTGGAAGGTTTTTATACAGTTTCCCTTGATTTTTACATAGGCTTGTTGTTTTTCACTGCCAGTTTCAGTGCTTCATGATCTAAGATGAGTTGAGTCCTCCCCAAGCTATATATGCCTACTTTAATTAAGTAGTCCCCTTTCATAGCCTTAGTTACCTGGGAACAGTTTTCTGCAGTATCTGGATATGGGGCCATGTCACATGCAACTCTGCCAAAGACAGTATGAAGATGTGATTCATGCTTTGTCATGCCATGGAAGTATCTCGTTGTTCAGATGTGCATCTATGTGAATGTAGTTAACCAGTCCAGAGACACAGCTCTCCCTATGTGAATACTAGTCAGGACCATGGAGTTGGTCCCTGGAGCAGTCTAAGAGAAATAATGACAGCAACATTGAGTCAGGAACTCTTTCAGTCCTATATTCCTAACTGGCAAAATGATACAGACACTTGACTGGAAAATTTAGGACTTCCAATAATAAGAAATCTTTATATAAGCATATGAAGTATACATACAGTATCTGTATATGAGATTAGTACAGTTTTCCAGGCTCAGAAGTGGTGTTCTGCACTGGTAACTTTTTGGGGTGCGGTTCAAAGTTATGAGTTAAATACAACCCATATCTTATATCACAGATCTTTGCCCATATATGTGTAATAAATTCTTTATCCAATACATTAAAAAAAAAAAAAAAAAAGTATGATACTGCTTTGTTTTCCAACAGAATTTTAAACATTACTTCATGGATATAGCATGCACCTAACTTTTATTTACTCTTTCATTAAGGTCTTGGCATTGACAAGAGGACACATGTACCACAGAGCAGTTCTTCTCCATGGGATGATAAACTTTTCAATATATCCATACATGCAGCAGTCCGACGTGGAAAATGGAAGTTACTGACTGGATATCCAGGTAATGAAGTAACTCCTTCTTGTACAGTGTGCTCCAAACACAGTTTAGTTCTGTTTAATATGTTTTCATTTCTTTTACTTACTCTGCATTTTTGGGTTTTGGTCACATTGAAAAATCTAGAAAGGCCACTTGCAAACAACATATTCTTCCATTCTTCCATGATATACAAATGTGTTTCACAGTAGTGAAAAAAATTATAGTATCTTAGAGTCTGTCTCAAGTTGGAGACACCCATTAGAATCATTGAATCCAGGAAGAAAATCCATGAAACTAATGTATATGAAATTAAATAACATGAAAATATAAATCCCAGAAGTGCAGTTTTTAAAATATAAATAGGACTCTTGCACAGGTAGCCCTGGATTAGAGAGATTCTGTTGCTCAGGTATAGTTAGGGAATGCAGAAACCATCACTGGCCAGTGGCTTGTCAATGGACCTAATGAATACTTCAGTAACAGTATAACTCTCTGTCTCCACAGTGCTGGTCCCTATCTGAGAATTAACCCTTGATCTGTTCCTGTTTCTGCAGGCTGTAGTCATTGGTTCCCTCCACCATCTTTGTTCAATGAATCAAAGATTCAATCATCTGATCCACCAACAAAGAGACTTTGGCTATTTGATATCGTTCATGATCCTGAAGAGAAACATGATTTGTCTGAAAAATACCCTCAAGTGGTGGAAAAACTGCTTTCACGGCTTCAGTATTATTATAAACGTTCAGTGCCTGTGTTCTACCCTGATGAGGATCCCCATTGTGATCCAGCAGCAACTGGGGCTTGGGGTCCTTGGACATAGTGCACACAACCATCCTGCAGCAGAACCTGGTTTGTGGATTCAAGATCCTAGCACATCTTTCTTACATTGTTTATCAAACTGTTGCTAACTGTGAGCTCATTTGTTTAGTGATTCAGTATTTCTTCTCTTAAAATATGTTGGGGATCTTTTTTTCAGTCTTTTTCCATCTTCTCATTCACAACAATTGTATGTGAAATGTTGACAAAATTGTACATCAGTTGTTCAAATGTTCTTTGTTCAGAATATACTTTTAATGCAGAAATTAAAACATTGTCTTCCTCCTTGAAAGAGATTACTTTTCTTAAACAGCTGCAATGGCAACAGGGACATCCAGAAAAATCCATCATGTGGGACTTCTTGATTTTTGGTTTCTTTTTTGCATAGAAGACAAATTCAATTGGAAGCTGTTAACTTATCTGTAAAGAACAGGGGAAAAAGTACAATTGACATAATAATTTTTGCCTTAACATGAATCTCTGCTCAGGAAAGGAGTCAGAAATCTACCACAGTAAAGAAACCAAATCCTCACAGAGTACAGCAAAATCCCTAATCCTTGTTCATTGTTAGTATATCAAGCTGGAGTTGGTAATGGTGTTCCCCTGGAGTGCAGGGCTGTCAGGCACAGAGATCTTGACAAGCTGAAGAAATGGGTGAAAAAAATTTCATGAAGTTTGGTAAAGACAGAGTCTTGCACTTGGGGTGGAATAGCTCCATGCAGGAGTACCTGCTGTGCTATGAACACGTAGCATTTTTGTGGGGAAAAAAGAAATCTAGGTGTCCTGCTGGACATGTCCTCTCTTGTTAAAGACAACCACTCACATGTTGGGTGGCCCATACTTACTTGAGAGAATGCAGCCAGCACACTGTAGGAAGTGTATATTCCCCTCTCTTCAACACTGTTGCACAGCATCACATCTTGGGTTTCCCTGCAGAAGAAATGTATTGACAAATTGGAGTCCAGTGGAGCACCATAAAGATGATCACATGGAGGAGGAAGAATGAGGCTATGCTGAAGAAATGGGTTAGTTTATACTGGAGAAGAAATGTGAAAGAAAAATTGCTGTCTTCAGGTACCTAATGTGTGAGCACAGAGAAGGGGAAGCAAGACTCTTCTCAGAAGTGCACAAAGATGAGAAATACACAAGGAACACATGGACTTCCAATTCAAGGTAAGAAAAGATCACACCACAAGGTCAGGCAAATGTGGGAATGACAAGGCTATAGGATCCCAGTCCTTGGAGATGTTCAATCCTTGTTTGGAGAAGACACCAAGCAATGTGATCTATCCCTGAAACTGGATGGCATTTGAAGCTGACTCTACTTCAGTAGGAGTGGTGAGGAACAACCAGGTGACCTCTATAGGACCCTTCCTGCATGAGTTATTTAATGATTCTGTGGTGAATAAAAGATTACTTATATTGCCTGCCTGGTGAGTACCCCTTCTTCTCAGTTTTTCTTTATTAGCATAGTAGAGACTGCATTCTGAAGTGGGCTCTGAGCCATGCAGAAACAAGACCAAGCAACATTCCTCTATTGCTCATCAAACTTAATCAAGGTCAACACAATAGCTCTCTAATGTCTCAAACTTCTGTTGTCTGTCCAGAGTTCTGATTCTGTTGTCATTTCCAGAAAGCAGGGATCTGATTGGTTATTTTGTGGGTCCAGGATCACTTCCTATAAATCCTAAAATTTTGCACATATTTTCCCATTTTTCCTTTATCAGACTTCTGCTGATTGTTAGCAAACAGAATAACGAAGAGACAGATTTGATATAATTTGTGCAATTTTAATGTCTTGAAAAAGAAGAAACTTAGGAAAACTGAAAATGCGTGTAAAAATGATGATAAATTCCTGCTTTATGATGCACCTAATTCTTCATTACACTCTCTCTTTTCCACTTTTGATGATTTCCTACAAGTAGAGTGAAGCCAAAGCTCTCCAGAAGCCTGTTCAGCTGTTTGTCTTTTTCCATATGAGCCTCACATTTCTCTCTCCTTTGTTATTTCCATTCCTTTATTTCATTATTTTTTTCTGTCCTGTTTCACTCACTCTCCTCAGCCTTGAAGAAGGGGAAAGAATACACATTGTTTGGGAGGAAATAATTCTCCTATGGTGTGCAAATGTATATTCTCTATGGCTTCAGTATCTTCCATTCATCCATCGGTGGCTGAAAGCAGGTGGTTGCAACAGGATATAAGTGGGGTAAGCGTATGTGATATGCTCTTCATGTTGTCCCTCACCTTCTAAACAGTTACTCAGGGCCTCAGCCTATGTATTTAGTTGCCTTCAGTGATTTTTGTTTGTTTGTTTGTTCTGAGAGGTTGTACAACTTTTCCATTGTTTCCACTGTTTTTCTGTGACCTGCTTCCATGTTATTTGAATTTTCACTGGTAAAATACACATGCTGTGACAGAAGCTGTTACTGCACTACATTTACCACCTTTCATGTTAAACAGTATCTTTAAAATAGCAAAAAGAATTTATATTTTCTGCAAAGGTAGTCTCCAAACTAATACCTGATCATACCTCCTTCCATTTCATGAAACACATTTAAGCCTTTATTTCTATAATGTGTGGCTGTTCACTCAGCTGTTGCTCAGATTTTGGCTAACACACAACTGTGCAAAGACCTGATGTGTGTTAGTAGCAGCACCATTAAGTCATGGTGAGACCAACATGTAGACAGCCCACAGGAAGGGTTACAGGTCACTGCACAGCAATTACCACCTGCAGCTTGCTATCTCCTGCAGCCATAAACCTTGCTAGTCTGGCAGTTCCTTCAGATTCCACTAATTTATGGAGATGGTATAGAATGAACATATCAGTTTACTCAAAAGCCTTTGAAAGCATTTTCAACAACCAAATTTCTGAGGCTTTTGTGCTTCCCAGCATGATACTGTGAGGTCTGCAGTGTGAAACAGAAGGGAGGATAAGCACTCTCTTCATCAGCTGGGTAGGTTATTTCACTTACAGGCTCATGAGGTACTATGAATTGGAGAATTTTTGAGTTAGAAACCTTGTGAATTAAGGGCTGAGTTAGTGATTTCACATGTCAGAGTAGCCTGTGCGAAGGGGATAGAGCCCTTGTTTCACATATGTGTTTGTTTTCTTTCCTAAGGAACTCAAAATATATGTACAGAGTATGTTGTCCTGTAAATCTGAGAGATCAAAATGGCAGTCTCAACTTCAAAGGATAGCAGTGTTTCACTTTTGAGCTTTTGAAGATTATTTATGATAAATGAGACTCAGGCATAGTTTTTTGCTGACCACAGCAAGGGATGGAAAATGTAAGCAGCAAAATTGTTTAATAAGCTATTGCATTGCCATGATAAAGGTCATATCTTCCTTCAGTAGCTCTAGAAAAATCATTTATTGCAGTTCTATTTTTTAACTCTTGTAGTTTCTTTATTCTATAGCAATATAATTATTTATGTTAGTTTATAACTTACGTGTCGAGTACAACTTCCAGTTTCATATCCTAATTGTTCTACAGGACATAGTTAGTAATGGGTTGGAATATGATACTTTTAAAGAATAAGGTGTCAAATCCCTTTGTGCAATTTTGAGTTAATATTTCAGTATATAATGCCTTAATGACACAGGTTATCCATGAAATGCCTTTTAAAATAAATCATCCAAATATCAGAAACTCCGTCTGTTTAGTGTGTCATTCCTAGTTCACTCAGAATGTGTTGATTACTTTATTCTGCAAACAAAATGCAGATGGAGAAGTTGACAGCCATTCCCTAATATATAAGGCACACAGAATAGATTTACATAATTTTCACTCTTGAAAGAGATGGCTGTTTTTTTTTCAGAAAGCATATTTATTTAGTACTCTGTCTACACAAGCAGACATGTAAGACTAGAAAGCTAACTGTTCTCAGTCAATACCCACATCAACCATTTTTGTTTATAGTAGCAGTTACAGGATGTGGTTGCCACAATAACAAGGGACTGGTCTCGGGGGCAGGAGAGTTTCTGTCCTACATTCCTGTATGTCATTCAGCGCTCATAATACATGAGAAAAGGTGTTGGCTTACCCACAAAACTGGGAACTGTTGTTAATGATATTTTAAACACAGGTAGTGTTCTTTTTATGCTGATATCCAATTTCATGCAAAAGAAAGAAACATCAGATAACTGGTAAAAGCTCAAGTTATTAATGTATTTGAGTCACCCATCAATGTCAGCTCCTTGGCTAAACTTAGAAAATACTGAAGAACATGTAATTTTTACTTCAGGGATGTGTTCTCTTTTCTCTGTGTCCTACAACCTGTATCCTAATATATAGCTGATACTCTAGTTTCATATAATAAATCTAGCAGGAAGATACTGTCACTTGTCGCTGGTAGGCATCAAATTCACCCTCTTTTTTCTCTTGTTATATTATAAACTCCAAAGATGCATTATTTTCTCAGCAACAGTACACATAATTATTCATTTTATTTCCTAATTATTTTCCATTGGTGGTCCTTCATAAAGTATTTTAATTGAACTGGTTTAGGAAAAAAACCAGCATCTGGCTGACACATTTAGATTGGCATCTGCAAGGATTTGTATTCTGTTCAGTCATTTTAAATTGGAAAATAAAGAATTCTTTATATGTTTTGTGGTTACTTGAGTAACATTCAAAAATGCAAGCATTTTGAACTCTCTAAATAAAGCTTCATTTCATCCTTTTCCAAGTTAAAATTAATTCTTAATCTAGCAAACATCTGAGCATTTTGAATTCAGAAGTCTTCTTTTTTATATTGTAGAAATTATTTAAGCTTCAGAAAAGTAAGGAAGTTTAGGAAGAGTGCTCACAATGGCTACTCATTTTGCATTGCTCATTTACAAAAAGATCAATACAAGGAAGGGACAATTTTATAAGCAAAACCAAAAATATGAATCTCTTCTGGAAAGAAAGGCCCTATATTCAGCTTGAAAATAATTTGTCCATCTTTCCTAAAGTTGATAAATGGATCTTGAATGAAGTTCTGAGCCAAAATTTCAATCTTTTCAGAATCTCTGAACAGAAGAACACAGAATTTAAATCCTTGTGTTTTGTGAGGATTTGAAGCTCTACTAGCAGTTCCTGTTGGCCTTGGTGAAATTGCCTTTCAGCTTACTTTGTCAGAAAGTGGTTTAATGGTAGTGTGGTGGGTTGAAAAAATCCCCCCAACATGTAATTGCCAGACCAGCTCAATTGGAAAGCAGATGAAGCTGTATTTACAAGCAAAACTTCAATCTAAAATATGGAATGCAGTGAATATGTACAAAATATACAATATTTACATATATTTAAACAGCCCAAGAACCCCTCCCCGGTCAAACCAGGGGGATAGTAATAGCTTCCCACTCCCTGCTCCCTTCCCTCCCTGCTGTACACCAGACAAGAGAAAGAGCAGAGGGTTGCTGTTAGTTACTTAACCACACGAAGAACGCATTCAAGGTCAGCAATGCCAGCAGAAGCCAGAAGTTAGTATCTGCCAGATCAAGGAAGCCCAAAAGAGAGAAAGTTAAGTTTACAGATACAACTTTTATGTTTGTTTTCTGTCCAATGGGATTACTTAGAACTTTTCGTTATTTTCCTTTTTACATCCAGTGGTAATTTATTTACATTCTACTAGTTTCTGTTCAAGATCTCTGTAAAATTTTCTGGGCACATCCTATAACTACCACAGGTAGTAAGGCTGCTAGTTATTCTCCCAAACCTCTTCCATGGTTTCTTTGAGAACCAGTAAACAAGCTTAAGGTTACACAGAGATTTGTGTTAAACCTATACCACCCTATTACAGACTTACTGAACTGAGAAAGCCACTGATAAAGCATTTGTGATGGAGTCTGGACTGCACAGCCACTTGGTCTTTATGTGTAGCTTTGTTTGTAACCCTAGTGCCAGGGAAACACAAATGAGAAAAAAGTCAAACAGTTTAAAAGAAACAAAACTTGGCAAAGTAAAAGTGTATGTCAAGCAATACACGGTGATCCAGAATCTAACCACAGTTGTGGGTCATGCTTAGCCTAGGAACACCAAACCATTTCCAAGACATAGGAGCTGTCAGGGGAGGCTGTTTCCTGCCTACCTGCTCCTTTGGCAGCCCACTGCTTGTTTCTTCCAACTGAGCCCTGAGTCTGTATCTGTCTCGTAACATTAAGCTTATCTTTGATGTGGTAGAAGGGTCAGAGGACCTTTTCTACAGCCCAGTTCTTCCCTTGGCAGGCCATCTGCAGCCCCACTCAAAGTGGGCCCACAGGTTTTTCTGTCTCTCTAGCAATAAATGAACCAAGGTTTGTAGTGGGAAAGTAGTGCTTTCTCTAAGAGAATGAAAAAACCCAACCAATTCTAAGTTTGAGAATGTTTTTAACCTTTTTTTTTTTTGCCAGCAGGTTTCCGACTGAGTGTTTTAACCCTTTCAGCTTACCGTCTTACCAGCTGCAGTCAGTGGACGTGATTCGGTTTCAAATTGGTTGTATAGTTAAAATATTAAATGGACAGTGTGGGCAGTTCTCTGGGGTTCCAAGCTGCTTTTTCTGATTCCAGTGCTCCCACAAGTCTTCTGGTGCAGTACAATGTATGTGTGAGCTTGCCTACATCAATCAAAGCTGCTGCAAAGCACAGTAAAAACATTTTGGCATGAAGCAGGCAGGGTGAGTCAGCTACCCAACCATGGATGGGTTCAGGAACAGCCCTTCTGATAATTGCATGCTGTGGTTAGCAAAAGCAAAGAGGATGATGCATTATGTTCTTGTTGTGTTAGTGTTCCCTCCTGAGAGTGTTATTTTTGTAGGGTGGAGTGGAGAGATACTGGAAAGGTTGGTGATACATCTGCTGCCAATTTTCAAAAAAGTGACTACTGGCTGCCATTGTCAAAGCAGCTACCGGATGTTGATCCCCTAATTCTGGCTAAACTCAAAAGCAACAAAGGCAGCTATATTTTGTCTGCAGGACTATAGTTAGAAAAAAGTACAGCCAGCATCACTAGGTTTGGATGTAAGGAATGCAGTGCTTATTTGGACAAGCCTTCAAAAGCCACAACAAGGTACTACACCAAAGCCACAGTTCTGGGCTGCAATATTCTGGCATTCAGGGCAGTGATAAAAATAAAAGAGCTCTGTCTTGCTTTGTGCCATGCATTCTTCTGATTACTTCAAGCAAACAAGGAGTCAGAATGCAGTGAATACACATACAAACAAAGTAAGCTGTGTTTGGTATTCAGCAATTCTTGTTGAGTTTTGGGCAGAGAGCCCACAGTAATGAATGGAAAACTTTGATCAGGACATCTGTGGCCTGCCCAAATAATTTAATGAGATCTACAATTCTGCCTGGAACATCATTTGATGGCCCTATTAACCAGGGATGTTTTCTTCATTGTGTGTGTTGTCTTAGCACACTCATGAAGTAAAAACCATGAATTTTTATTGGCTATAAAGCTCTGAAATGGCTGATTCAAGAATATCTGAGCCCTCGGGTTACCCTTGCACTTATCCTGCCTCACTGGAGGAAAAAAAGATAAATTAACAGGTTGTCTCTCTGGATCTTGAGAAGATGAATGTTGAGAGCATTAAGTCAGAGACTTCACTTCTAGCAGACATACCCTCAATTTCAACTTAACTCTGCTTAGCTCACTGTAACAAATAATGATTTTGTAAAACATGCATAGATTACAGTCATGGCAATTCTGAGAGTCCAAACTGTTTTCTTGATGTTGCTTACCAGTGCTGGAGAGTCATCTTTCCCCCTCTGCTCTATATATTAGTGGTAAGAAAAGACTTTTAAAAGGCTGTGAAAATTACAATAATTGCTATCCTAAGAACCATGGAAATACTGCAGCCCTGTAGGTGGTCCCTACATATCTCCTGGATTTTCACATTTGTTGTCTTTGTCTTTTCACATTTTGTTGTCTCTTTTTTTTTTTCCCCAAATATTCTGTTTTACAAGTTGTACTTGATTGGTAAAGCACTGTCTGAAATAATCCCACGGTGGCTATTAGTCAGGTCTGGTCACACTCCCTGCCCCAGCATTGATATGTTGTAGAAACAGTCTTTCTCCTGCTTTTTCAGTTCTCTTTTGGCTTTACACTGTAATGAAAAGAGCATGGTTATGGTATGTTGTACAATTGGATAAGAGCAACATATACATTACCATTATTCTGTTTCTAGCTAAAGCTCCAAGACTAATATAATGGACATGCCTGGCTAAGAATTTACTGATAGTTTTCTTTTGCCATTCATTCAGCCTAAAATAAAAAGGTCCAGAGCAGCTGAAATGGCACAGCCTTTGTCTGAGTAAAAAATAGGCACATTTGCAATATCAAAGAAGACTTACGAAAATATCCCAGCTGGATTTTGAAAAATGTAGGAGGAATTAGGGTAGAACAACTGCATCTTTATCTATATTTTCCCTAGAAAGTAGCCCATTCTGAAGAAACATTTACAGGAGTGAACGACTGACAAATTTTCTCATAGAGGCAGGTATATGGAGGCAGGTATATGAAATTTCTTTGAGTTCTAACTGTTAACAACAGGATTTTTTTATAATTATTTCCATCCAAAATACACAGGGATTTAATGTACATTGTGTTACATGTACGTTTTTGTTTTACGTTTAATGAACATTTGTCCTTTTTCTATATTTATAATAAAGAACAAGCTATGGCATAGTACAAAATTACTAAAAGAAAAATTTTCTATTGTTTGTCTGCTCCTAGACAATGGTGAGCATTTTCTTAGAAAGGGCAAGATTTTCTATGCAAATGTTTGTTGTTTGTATCATTGAATAAAACAGCAAGAAGCTATCTTTCTGGCTGTAAAGACTGAGTGTGGTGTTAAGAGGCAAGTCTAATTATAAATACGCAAACATTATTGGGGATTGGTGTAATACTCAATGAATTATGCATTTTATGTTTTATTTGTGACAGAAAATGACAGGTTGGACTCGATGATCCTCAAGGTCTCTTCCAACCTTAGTGATATTGTGATACTGTGTGATAAAACATGTATGAACCCAATCCCAAACTGTGGATCCAGTCCAAACCCCAAATCCAAACAAAACAACCTCCTACTTTATCTAAGTTTGTTGTACTTCTAAATGTCACTTTTTGGGTCCACAGTTCTAAATACTGAGATGAAATTACTCAGTTTTTAAATGTACGTGCTGGTTTTATCCACAGTTTATTTTCGTTGTACTTTGCATAAATATGCTGCTGATGGGCATTAGAAGAAAAGAACATGTTTCAGGATCACTTGGTTTCATCTTAAACATTACCCAGGCCACACTAATAATCATCAAAACTCTAGATGTAGTTCCATAACTCACAGTCCAAAATGCACACACAACTACAGTGCCTTCAGGGGCTTCATTCCACTGCTTAGGATCTGATTACTGCATGGATCCCTCAGCAAGGTCATGTTTGCCTATGAACTGGACCCAGAAGATTATGAATTAATTAATGATTAATTAACATCAGTGTGGTTTAGTTGCCCATATGACATGAGGAAGAGGGGAGTATGTTGTGAGAAACACAGACAGGACTATGCCAAAACCAGTGCCTTTTGGAAGAACATTGTTCAGCATATGAGTCACTCAACCTGAGTGTAGTTATGGTTCCAGGTTGTTTTATGAACTGGCCTGGTCCAGTTTTAAAGCAGAGTTAAAGATCCCTGGTTATAAGGTAAACTGGAATCTTATTCCAGTTGTATTTGTTGTGGAATTATAGTCTTCATTTTCACAATAATCTGAATATTTCAGTGCTGACAACTGTTATCCTTTGTTGCTGTGGAAAGAAGAGAAGCTTACTTTACCATTTTAAAATCTATGCATATTACAAATGCTCTGTTCTTGTTTAATGCTATTTTAGTTTTCTCATTATGTTCTTAAAATAAATGCTGGCTAGATTTGAATTAAAAAACCAACAAAACATGCTTTTACCCATAGAACTTCAGTTTCAAAACAGACCTGCTAATACTAGGAACTATCATTAGTGTAATTTACTGTCTTGAAAAACATTATAATCTCCATTTCTTCATCTTTCTGAAGAAAGAAAAAAATATGTTTAAAATAGAATTTTCTTTGGTAATAAAGACCATAACAACAGAAAGCCAAGTAAATCTGATACATTTATATAGTTCTAAAACAGGCTCATATTTAGCTTTATGTTACTGCTTAGAAATAAAGTTCCAAAAAGCTGTAACAGTGGCTACTGTTCTTTCCCTTAGGGTCTGAACAAGGAGATCCAATGTATTCTGGTCAGCAGTAGGAATTCCACTTTGTAATCTGACACTCTTCATTCCTCTCCTCTCAAAGGCAGTAAACCAAAAAATTACAAGGCAGAACAGATTTTCAAATCCTGTAGCATTTGCAAATCCTCACACACCTTTAATGATTTGTTGGCACATATAACACTGTAAGCTTCGTGACCTGGCCTTTGTCTTGTCAGTTTCTGCTCTCATCACATCACCTACTTATGCACGTTTCACTGAGAATTCATGCTTCCATGTTTCTCTGTATTCATCCCTATTATTCCAAAGTCTCGAGAAATAGTACAAGTCATTAAAGAGCCAAAATCTTCATATTTGGAGGTAGATATAGCTCTGCTGTAGCAAACTGATCTAAGCTATAAATTTTTTAAATATATGAGTACTATGCAGTTATTAAAAACATGTTAGTTCCTTTTTTCCTCATTTTTAAAGATTTCTGTTCTCTATCAAGCATTTGGCGGTGGCATGCTTCTGAATATTTATGTAGTGGTAACAATTACATCTTTTCATGCTTAGAGTGAGTATCTCAGCTCTAGTCAGTCTGTAATTTCTTTCTGACAGGTGATGGTTAAGGCCAGCTATACAATTTAAAAACAGACAATCTTTTTGTGCACACAGTATGACTACCAAAGCACACTGATGTCCTAATGGTGCATAAGCCTGTGTACCCAATGAACACTGACTGCACTGGTTGTAGAACTTAGTTGTAACACAGTGGATAGAGCAGGCACATTGCCATGCAGTTTAACTTGCTGCTGTGAATTATGTTTATTTCTCTTTCTGTGATGCTACAAATGATGGATATATATATTTTCACGGTGGCCACTGCAAAGTCTGTGGACCCTGAACTAAGAAAGTTATCCAGTTGCTTTGGCTGCTTTTTCTCTCTTGGGATATGTTCAAGGTCACACTGCCATTAATATGCCCTCCTACTTGGTTGGAAGACCTCAGTGTCATTTGAGGAAAAAAGAGGGGGGGCAGGAAATCAGACTATTTGCAATTAAAGACTTACCAAGATGGTATGAGCTGCAAACTCATTTGGAAGTGTGTGAATCTCCATAAGACTTGTTTGTAGTAGGAACAAATGTAGTAAGGAGAGCAGTATTAGGAAACCCGTGGTTCCTGTTCTCTGTGTTTTTAATATATATGCTGCATATACATTTAATTTTTAAATTCTCAGTCACTTCTGTGATTAAATTGTTAGAGATACTGATTTTTGGAACACTTCTTAAAATTATTATATTTGCTGGAATTGCATAAGAAGTCTGAGAAATCCTCTCCTGTAGCTAGTGCAAGTTTCTTAGAAAATCGTAGCGATGTTTGGGTGAATTCTTACACCTTGAGTTTGAGTAGGGTTGCTCTAGTTGACATCTTTGCTATGTGACATTTGGATTGGCTCAATATCCAAACAGTGACAGAAACTATTAATGTAAATTATCAAAATAAAGTCCTACACATTCCTGTGTTTATTATAAGATGGTTGAAACAGAAAATTCTGGCCTAATGACTTTATGCTCTTAGGAAATTATGTGGGTATTGTTCAATGTCACTCTTTCAACTGTAAATGTTATACAGCTGAAATTTATGCAGTGTCTACAAAGCAGAGTGGGATTTAGGGGAGAATGCACCGACAATTGCTACACCTTGCTCTTATGTCCAGCACTTTAGACTTCACCACCTTAGACTTTCTGCATTAGCTTCTGAAGTCAGCAACTGGGAGAAAGGAACAGTGTAATGAAGTACACCTCTGCATTGTGTTATTAGAAGCCTGAGACTCATAGTTAATAGCAATTAATATTCCTTTATATTCTTCTAGTTTCTTCGGGGGGTGGGGGTGGGGTGGGAATCACATATAGGTGAAGTACTCTCAAGGGGTTTTTTTGAAAAAGCTTTCCATATTTCTTACTGAGAATAAAAGTCTCATCAGAGAGTGTGTCATTTAACAAAATCAAATAAGCATAACTGTACCTAACTGTTGCAACTGCTTCATTTTCCCACACTGTTGTTTTATTTTTAAAACTTCAAAGTGTTCAAATTCCTCCTGATTGATGCACTGATATTTTAACAATGTCTTTGTTGTGTATTGCAATCAGAGAAGTGCTAATCCCCTTGAGGAATCTGGCAGGGCTGTGGGAATCTTCCAGCCATAGCTGCATCTTTATCACAAATGTGATGATGTTTGCAACTTGAGCTGAGTTGACAGAATGTGCTGTTATTATTGAGGGTGGATTATATCAGCTTTCTCTATTGACTCACAAGTCTAAGGGTCACTCATTTATGCATTCTTCACTGTCTCGGGTAGGGCTGGTTTTGGTACTGTTCTGGAAGATGTTAGAGATATAAACACATTCTATATTTAAACAAAGAAAGACCATAACAAGAAAAAATAAAAGGAAAAGCCATCAAGAAGTCCTAATTATACAGTTAAAATAAAGTTACTGGAGGAAAAAAAAATGTATGGTGAATTCTTATCAGTGAAATGGAATTCTAATGGTGTACTAATGGATTAAAAAAGATGTCTTTCAGTTTTATTAGTTTGAATACTAAGAGAAAAATGAAGCAAGCATCTTTATAAAGATGATAAATGTAGTTCCAGCTACTATACAGCCAGGTTGCCTCAAGTCTTTAATCTACTTATTCAACTGTTTAGAAGTTGTTTCGGCTGCATACTTTAGTATGTTGGGTTTTATCTTTAACAGTTTCTAAGTACAGAGTAACTACTGTGAGCTAATTTTTGTGGCAAAGGACATTGCCAATGATTCGTTAAACACCTAAATGTGTAACCTTCTCATATTCAGTTTTTAAATCACTGCTTGAAGCTGTCATTATCATTTGTTGAAAGTCTAGCATGGATCATCCAATCCTCAGCTACTGAACAAGGTTTTCCCAAGTGTAGGGGAAAAAAAATATTTTTAGTCTTGTGAGTTGCACTGCAGTTCTTTTTTCTCTGTATTAACATATGAAAAATGGAAGACACCTGTCATTCTGATGATCTAGTAGACTCAGGAATTGCAAATTAATAATTGACTGGATTTTATTTTCTACGATCAGACTACAGAAAAATAAATCCTGTTTGCTTGTTTGGCTGTTGTGTGGGATACTTTTAAAAGAGGGAGTGGTTAATTTATTTTGATTATGGTAGTATAATGGAGGTTCAGAGCCATTATACTTCTTTAAATAATTTCAAAAATTAAAGAAAAAAAGACCTTTATTTATTTTACAGCATGAGCTCTATCTGGGCTCCCTGAAGGCCACTTGGCCTACAACCAGTTTCAGAAAGACTATGATCTGGCTGGCTCTGAGTCAGATGTTTCAATTGAAATCAGACAGCCAAACCCACAAGAATGTAATTTGTTAGAAATGGTGACTCTTCCAAAAATGCAAATCCACAAGACTGGCATATGTAGAGTAAGTGGAGGACATAGATAAAAGCTTCTGCTGTACCCTTAGATTGTTGTTAATTTTGCTGCTTTTTCAGCATTGGGAACCCATATGACCTTTGCCATACAAGGCTGGTTTTCTTTGTCTTCTCTTCCAAAGCCAGAATATATATTCTGTATATTAATAGAAGATTTAATGCCATTTTTTATTATGTAGTACTTGGTCTGAGTTTGCTGTATGGAACCATTTCTTAATGACTTTGCGCCATCTCCAGTCTTCAGAGAGAGGTCAGAATGACCATGTGTACTGTGTACTCCTGCCATGCTGTGAATTTCCAGAGAATCCATGATGCTCACCATTATCATTAGCCATAGGTCTCATTCTTCTTATACTTAGAATTCTTCTTATACTTAAAATTTTCTTCTTTAGGCATTTCTCTAAGTGCTGTCTCAACGATTCATAACCAAATGTGACTCCCAGGAAAGATAATCATTGTAAAGATACAACTTTCGCGTATTTGTCCCTCAGTGACTTTGCAAATGGGCTGGCCACTTTCTTGTATAATTGTCTCCCAATTGCCTAAAGAGAAAAGGCTGGAAACAACCTCTTAAGAGAAACAGAACTAGCTGAAATTTGCTTTTCATTAAAACTAACTCACCTAGTGAAACCACACATTTCAAAGGTTTCAGTGGGATAGTAACCAGGTTTATTACCATGTCCTGGCCAGAATAATATTATTCTGTGAGCTACAGCTGATATACTGTATAATTATTGAATTTGGCTATGATGCCAAGACCTAAGGTGTAGGTAATAGCTAAGTAAGAGTACTATACAATGAAACTGCAATTTCGAGTATTTTGGCTTTGGATGTCAGAATTTTCTGTATTCACTACAGCTCTCTGCAGATGTTTTAGTACTTCAATGAAACCATGCAATAATGACTGCACAACCTGCTTTTGGTCAGTATGTACATTTTTCTCTGTAATTAGTTTCTTCCTTTCTCTTTCCTCTAGAGTTTGTTATCTCTGTAATTATCATCATTAACAATAATTACTTTAAATTAGTTGTGGTACTTTAATCCTCATTTCAAATATCTTTTTCCTTATTATTCTCAATAATTATAGTGTCCTTGCAATATCAGTACCATCAGCAGCTAAATGGAGATGCTGAATTTCCAAGCTATAATTTTTATCTCTCTTTATCTGTTCAAATGTAAATGTGAATTCCTGTGACTAATCCCTGTTGTGTTTTGTTAATGTTATCTCCAATTAAGCGTTTTCATTTGTGTTTTAGTGTAGGTCACTTATTGAAAAGATAATGCTTATACAGACAAAAAACATAAAAAAGACACTTAAAGTTTAGACAAAAATAGTTCAAGATGCAGTGTGACTTGCTAATGCTCAGGACATGGGAGAATCTTTGAGAACTAAAAGGCTGTTTTACTGCTTGCAAGTATGTGATTCATGAGATCACGAATTAACTGTCTTTAATAAGAATAGTTATTGCACAAAAACATTTTATGCTGAAGTCAGAACTGATCATAAAACAGGAAAAAATATCTGATTATTTGAGAGACAGGGCAATTGATTCATCAGAAGACAAGGTGTAGTGGTTTGACCCACATCATATATAACCCTATTCTGGGTCATTCTAGCTGAAATCTGGAATACTCATAAGATGTTGTGGTTAGGAGTAGAGAAGGCAGGGTATGCTCTTGTTCCTTTTCTGGTTTCATTGTGGACGGGTGCAGTTGTCCTGTATGAATTTTGGTCTAGTTTTGTTTTACAGAATACAGAATTAACCAGGTTGGAAAAGACATTGGAGATCAAGTCTAACCTATCACCCAACAACATCTAATCATCCAAGCCATGGCACTAAGTGTCCAAAATATCCTACAGTTCTGCTGGCTGTGTTACCAGATATAAATGGAAGTACTCTAGTATTATTTCTAGGAATTATATATCCCCAGATTATTTAGTGTTTTCCATTCATGAGTACTAACATCATTAGACTAGAATTAAACAGGCTGGAAGAGACCTCAAAGATCATCAAGTCCAACCTATCATCCAACACTTTCTAATCATCTAAAACATGGCACTAAGTGCCTCATCCAGTCCTTTTTTAACACCTCCAGTGATGGTGACTCCACCACCTCCCTGGGCAGCACATTACAATGGCAATCACGTTTTCTGTGAAGAACTTCTTCCTAACATCCAGCCTAAACCTCCCCTGGCGCAGCTTGAGACTGTGTCCTCTTCTTCTGATGCAGGTTGCCTGGGAGAAGAGACCAACCCCCACCTGGCTACAACCTCCCTTCAGGTAGTTGGAGATAGCAATAAGGTCTGCCCTGAGCCTCCTCTTCTCCAGGCTAAACAATCCCAGCTACCTAGCTTCTCCTCACAGGGCTTGTGCTCCAAACCCCTCACCAACTTTGTTGCCCTTCTCTGGACACATTCCAGCAACTCAACATCTTTCCTAAACTGAGGGACCCAGAACTGAGCACAGGACTCAAGGTGTGGCCTAACCAGTGCTGAGTCCAGGGGCAGAATGACTTCCCTGCTCCTGCTGGCCACACTATTCCTGATCCAGGCCAGGATGCCACTGGCCTTCTTGGTCACCTGGGCACAGTCCTGGCTCATGCTCAGCCTACTATCAACCAGTACCCCCAGCTCCCTTTCTGCCTGGCTGCTCTCCAGCCACTCTGACCCTAGCCTGTGGCACTACATGGGGTTGTTGGTGGCCAATGTGTAGAACCTGGCACTTGGATGTATTAAATCTCATGCCATTGGACTGTGCCCATCTGTCCAGTCTGTCAAGGTCCCTCTGCAGAGCTCTCCTACCCTCTAACAGATCAACTCCTGACCCCAGCTTGGTGTCATCTGCAAATTTACTGATGATGGACTCAATTCCCTCATCCACATCATCAGTGAAGATATTGAACAGGATGGGGCCCAGCACTAATCCCTAGGGGACACCACTAGTGACTGGCTGCCAGCTGGATGTGGCACCATTCACCACCATTCTCTGGTCTTGGCCCTCCAGCCACTTCCTAACTCAGCACACAGTGCTGCTGTCCAAGCCACAGGCTGACAACTTGGCCAGGAGTTTATTGTGGGGGATGGTGTCAAAGGCCTTGCTTGGGTCCAGGTAAACTACATCCACAGCCTTCCCCCCATCCACCAGGCAGGTCACCTGGCCATAGAAGGAGATCAGGTTGGTCAGGCAGGACCTGCCCCTCCTGCATCCATGCTGGCTGGGCCTGATCCCTTGGCCATCCTGTAAGTGCTGTGTGATTGCACTCAAGATGACCTGTTCCATAATCTTGCCTGGCACTGAGGTCAGGCTGACAGGTCTGGAATTCCCTGGTTCCTCCTTCTGGCCCTATTTCACGATCACTGGACCCCAGACAGCCTCAACCACCACATCTCCCACCAGCCCTTCTCTGTTTGTAAAAGGAAGGTCATGTAAAGCCTTACCCTTGGTAGGCTCACACAGCAGCTGGGATAAGAAGCTATCCTCCATACACTCTAAGAAACTTCTCGACTGCCTTCTCTCTGCTGTGTTGAGTTCCCAGCAGATATTAGGCAGGTTAAAGTCCCCCATAAGAACAGGGCCTGGTGATCTTGAGACAGCCTCCAGCTGCCTATAAAGTAATTCATCAATCTCTTCATCCTGGTTGGGTGCTCTATAACAGACTCCAACCAGGATGTCAGCCATGTTTTCTTTTTTCTTTTCTTTTCTTTTTTCTTTTCTTTTCTTTTTTCTTTTCTTTTCTTTTCTTTTCTTTTCTTTTCTTTTCTTTTCTTTTCTTTTCTTTTCTTTTCTTTTCTCTTCTTTTCTCTTCTTTTCTTTTCTTTTCCTTTTCTTTTCTTTTCTTTTCTTTTCTTTTCTTTTCTTTTCTTTTCTTTTCTTTTCTTTTCTTTTCTTTTCTTTTCTTTTCTTTTCTCTTCTTTTCTTTTCTTTTCTTTTCTTTTCTTTTCTTTTCTTTTCTTTTCTTTTATTTTATTTTCTTTCTTTCAATTTATTTTCTTTCGTTTTCTTTCCTTTCCTTTTCTTTTCTTTTTTCTTTTCTTTCCTTTTCTTTTCTTTTCTTTTCTTTTCTCCTTTCCTTTCCTTTCCTTTCCTTTCCTTTCCTTTCCTTTCCTTTCCTTTCCTTTCCTTTCCTTTCCTTTCCTTTCCTTTCCTTTCCTTTCCTTTCCTTTCCTTTCCTTTCCTTTCCTTTCCTTTCTCCTTTCCTTTCCTTTCCTTTCTCCTTTCCTTTCCTTTCCTTTCCTTTCTCCTTTCCTTTCCTTTCCTTTCTCCTTTCCTTTCCTTTCCTTTCTCCTTTCCCAACCTTTCCCAACCTTTCCTTTCCCAACCTTTCCTTTCCTTTCCCAACCTTTCCTTTCCTTTCCTTTCCCAACCTTTCCTTTCCCAACCTTTCCCAACCTTTCCTTTCCCAACCTTTCCTTTCCTTTCCTTTCCTTTCCCAACCTTTCCTTTCCTTTCCCAACCTTTCCTTTCCCAACCTTTCCTTTCCCAACCTTTCCTTTCTGAACCTTTCCGAACCTTTCCAAACCTTTCCTTTCCAAACCTTTCCTTTCCCAACCTTTCCTTCTCTTTTCTTCTCTTTCCTTTCTTTTTCTTCTCTTTTATTTTCTTCTCTTTTATTTTCTTTTTCTCCCTGTCTCTTTTGGTGTAATCTGATATCTTTGAAGTAGACTAGTAAATATTTTGTGTAATTAATCTAAAACCTCTCCACTTTCACTTTTTATCTCCCACCACTGGGGGGCTGGGGGGTGGGGTGGGAGTTGGGGGGAAGGAAGGGCAGTGAAGGCAATCTGGCTAACACCCTGAGTTAAACCCTGACATAAGGTTACCACTGAACATACACAAATTCAAAGGTATGGCCTAAAAGAGACATTTGCATGCCTTGTAAGTGAGGTAGCAGTAGCATTTACTCTGTGGATAATGTTAAGGGAAGTGAGAAAGGTTGCATTTTTTCATAACAGCCATCAAACCATTTCAAGACCAGGATACAAATACTGAGCCACCGTAACATGGCAAGTAGAAGCCTGAGTTAAAGACAACCAACAGATATCACATGCTAACCTATACAAATATGCACCTGAAGGGTAAATAAGCAATAAAGAGAAAGGAAAATACTACCCTTTACTTTAATGGAAAGCCAAAGCTAGTGAGAAATAAATATTTTAGCATAGGGCTGGATCCCTAAAAAAGTTTAGCAGCCTGTACTCAGAATCCCCAGCTTCTAGACCACCAGAACCTCCTCTTTAGGTCTCATCTATTTATATTGAGGCTGGTTATCACATTCTTTCAAATATAGAAATACCATACCAAACAAAGTGATGGATTAACCTTCCAGTGAATAATTGGAGAAAGACAATCCTCTCTACAGGGAAATGCCATAAATCCTAATTCACAAGCTCCTTCAGCAGTGTTTTCTTAGTCATTAAACTCTTTTTTTGCAGTTTGTTTTAGCGAGCGCACTGGTCAGCACAATTATGTTATTGCTAAAAACTCAATTATATGGAATTTAAAACCAAATCACTCTATGAATGTTTTGTGGCTTAATAATAAATACAAACTATTATTGAGCTGAAATCCAAAGTTAGATTATTGCTTTAAAGAAATGCCATTGTTTTAATGAAAAGGCACAATATTTTCCAAGAACCTTCACGCAGACTATGCTCTCTGTGAACGTAAACACTTTAATGTGCAACGTAAAAAAACCCAAACAAACCAAAAACCAAAACAAACTGAAAACCACTTTATCTCATTCATTTGGCTTTATATTATTATCCAAATAATTAACTCCATTACTTAGTCATTACCAGCTTCAGGTGCCAGAACAAATGTCAGTGTACTTACACAAACTGTTTTTTTTTTCTAGACTCTTGTTCAAGTTTTCTGAACAACTTCTGAGGTTGTATGTTTTCTTCAGAATAATGTAAAATTAGGAAGCAAATGGTTGGTCACTCTTCCAAGATTATTCGGTATATGCTCCTTAAAAGCATCTAATGTTGAGGCCAAGTGTCTTAAATTTAGTTTTTGTGTTAAAATTCAAAACATGGGGGCCATATCCCAGGGAGCTAATATTGTAGTGCTCTGTAGTTGCCCACTGTGGTGGTTTAGGCTGGGTGCTGGCCCAGATGCCACTGTGCAGGCCACACCTGGGAGGTCCCAAGGGGTGGGCCCAGCCCAGGGGGTGGTCACAGGGACCAGGTATTCCATTCCCATAGTGCCCTGCTCCCCTATAAAAAGGCCATGCGGGGTGGGGTCTTCACTTGCTCTTTCTTCCCCTGCTGCTGCCTAGGTAACATGGCGTGAGCTGCCTCCCTTGGGCCTGCCCAGGCCCAAGGCTGGGTTGGGGGGGGGAGAAAGAGCCCTGGGGGGGTTTTGGGTGTACCCCCAGGTGGGGATGGGATGTTCTTGGGTATGTTCTGGGATCTCTCTCTTTGTCATGGTGCTTGTGGGTCTCTGTAAAACTTTCATTGTTGTTTGTTATTGTTTTTCCTATTTAAACTTTCCATCACTTTTTGCAATCCGTTTGCCTGAGTCGTTATTTCTGCCTGTGGTGGGGAGGGGATCTGCCCCAACCCATTACACCCACTTCCAAGGAAATTGCTACCTTGTAGCTGTTAGTACTTACAGAAAGGGACCTGGGGGTACTGATTGAGAGCCGCCTAAACATGAGCCAGCAGTGTGCCCAGGTGGCCAAAAAGGCCAATGGCATCCTGGCCTGCATCAAGAATAGTGCGGCCAGCAGGAGCAGGGAAGTCATTGTGCCCCTGTACTCATCACTGTTTAGGCCACACCTTGAGTCCTGTGTTCAGTTTTGGACCCCTCAGTTTAGGAAAGATGTTGTGTTGCTGGAACATGTCCAGAGAAGGGCAACAAAGCTGGGGAGAGGCCTTGAGCACAAGCCCTATGAGGAGAGGCTGAGGGAGCTGGGATTGTTTAGCCTGGAGAAGAGGAGGTTCAGGGGAGACGTTATTGCTCTCTACAACTACCTGAAGGGAGGTTGTAGCCAGGTGGGGGTTGGTCTCCTCTACCAGGCAACCAGCACCAGAACAAGAGGACAGAGTCTCAAGCTGTGCCAGAGGAAGTTTAGACTCGAGGTGAGGAGAAAGTTCTTCACAGAGAGAGTTGCTAGCCATTGGAATGTGCTGCCCAGGGAGGTGGTGGAGTCACCGTCCCTGGAGGTGTTCAAGAGGGGATTGGACATGGCACCTGGTGCCATGGTTTAGTAGTCATGAGGTCTTGGGTGACAGGTTGGACTTGATGATCTTTGAGGTATTTTCCAACTTTATTGATTCTATGATTCTATGAATTGTGATTAGTCTCTGAGCAATCTGATCTAGTGGAGGATGTCCCTGCTTGCTGCAGGAGAGTAGGACTAGATGACCTTTGGAGGTCTGTTCTAACCCAAACCATTCTATGATTCTCCTGGTGTGAGAGCAAGCAAACAGTTCATATCAAAGTTACAAGATTCAAGTTTAAAAGGTATTTTCCCAATTAGTTTACAAATCTTTTCTTTTAGCTAGATTTGGGTTTTTCCAAGTCACATAGACTGTGTTTGGTCCTCCACATTAAAAGGTCACCCCCAAAATAACATTAGTATGTACTCTGCATATCTGTTGTTCCTTGGAAGAGACATGCTGTTATGTGCCCACAGGCTGCTTAGGACATCTAAATCTCTTTAATCAGGCATATGTCAGATTAGTACTCTAGTGAGCTCCTAAATGTGAACATAATGTAGCTCCACAAGATGTGAAGAATTTAGGACACAGTCTCAGGCTGCACCAGGGGAGGTTTAGGCTGGAGGTTAGGAGGAAGTTTTACACAGAGAGAGTGATTGCCCATTGGAATGGGCTGCCCGAGGAGGTGGTGGGGTTGCTGTCGCTGGGGGTGTTCAGGCCGAGGGTTGACAGGATGCTTGGTTGCATGGTTTAGTTGATTAGGTGGTGTTGGATGATAGGTTGGACATGATGATCTCGAAGGTCTCTTCCAACCCGGTCTATTCTATTCTATTCTATTCTATTCTATTCTATTCTATTCTATTCTATTCTATTCTATTCTATTCGTGCTCTTGAAGGCTTTTTGGTTTAGCGAGTTACTATTACCTGGATCATTAATATTTTTAATTCATATTTGGTGAAGGATGAAGATATTTTGCAGCTTGAATTTTTAAAAATTTCTTTATTTTTTAAAAATTCACATACTATGTGCTACCTACCTTCTGGAAAAATGAAACACATTATCTTAATGAAGCTGGCTTGTACAATATGTCCTCCAAAGGCTAAGTTTTTGAATTGTGTTTGTATTGGAATACTCTGTGGCAAGGTCTGAGTAGATGGAAAAAAAGATACTTCTTACGAAGTTCAAATTTAAACACAGAACAACTCTTTTTGTGGTTTATTTTCAGAGTTTTGTTTTAACTGAAATATACAGTTGTCTAAAGCTCTAGACTGCATACTTTCCAATTTGGTTTCACAGTCAGTAATCTTCAAAACAGAAAGCAAATGCTTCTGAGGGAGAAACAAAGATCAAGGTGAAAGTGTGATTCAAGAAAGCACACACCTAACATACATGTAACTGAGAATTCCACCTTTTTTTTTTTTTCTTTCTTTCTGGTTTTTTTTTGTTTTTTTTTTTTTTTAGCAGTCTGGAAATAAGCTGATAGATTGATTCTGTGTAATTTCATTTTGGAGATGGTTTGCAAGTGAAGAAGATGAGGACAGACTGCTAATGCAGACTTTAGGACTGGGTGTATCCTCTGTATCTTTGTATCTTCTGAAAAGAAGTTTTATTAGAGTGCAAGATGTGAAAGTGGAATACTCTTACAGGAGAAACATAAAACATAAAAAGAAGGCAAATCCAACAAAAAAAGCAATCTGCATCATCATCTTTTCCTTCTTTTTCTTCCTGGCAATGCCTTGGTCAGTGTGCACAATTGTGAGCATCCAGATGAGCATAAAATGTGCCAAGAATCCACTTCCATTCTTGAAAGTGGGGAATATATGGAAATCACCTCAAAAGCATCATGGAATGACAGTGTGAGTAGTTAGTGCCTGTAACTGCTCTTATTGGTGCTGCTCAGGGCACTGACACACCATGTGGAGTTTAGGAAGCCATAATTCAGTCCTGGTTGAGTTATTCCTAAGGCAGGATTACTTGTTGGGATGCTCATTTTAATTCTGGAAAATGCTTCAAGCAGTTATTATAGAACTAGGGCTATGGAGTAAGAAGGGTGTTTCATTGAATTTCTTTGGGTAGTTTCGGTGAATCTTTCCAGTTCTTAAGGAATTTCATCACATTTTAAATTTCTTTGAAAAACTTATTGATGTTGAGATTTTTCTGTCTCTACAGGCCTGTCAGCCTGACCTCAGGGCCAGGCAAAATTACAGAACAGGTCATCTTGAGTGCAATCACGCAGCACTTACAGGATGGCCAAGGGATCAGGCCCAGCCAGCATGGATTTAGGAAAGGGCAGGTCCTGCCTGACCAACCTGATCTCCTTCTATGATCAGGTGACCCACCTGGTGGATGTGGGGAAGGCTGTGGATGTAGTATGCCTGGACTTCAGCAAAGCCTTTGACACCATCCCCACAGCAAACTGCTGGCCAAGCTGTCAGCCTGTGGCTTGGACAGCAGCACTCTGTGCTGGGTTAGGAAGTGGCTGGAGGGCCAAGACCAGAGAATGGTGGTGAATGGTGCCACATCCAGCTGGCAGCCAGTCACTAGTGGTGTCCCCTAGGGATTAGTGCTGGGCCCCATCCTGTTCAATATCTTCACTGATGATGTGGATGAGGGAATTGAGTCCATCATCAGTAAATTTGCAGGTGACACCAAGCTGGGGTCAGGAGTTGATCTGTTAGAGGGTAGGAGAGCTCTGCAGAGGGACCTTGACAGGCTGGACAGATGGGCACAGTCCAATGGCATGAGATTTAATGCATCTAAGTGCCAGGTTCTACACATTGGACACAACAACCCCATGCAGTGCCACAGGCTAGGGTCAGAGTGGCTGGAGAGCAGCCAGGCAGAAAGGGAGCTGGGGGTACTGGTTGATAGTAGGTTGAACATGAGCCAGCAGTGTGCCCAGGTGACCAAGAAGCCCAGTGGCATCCTGGCCTGGATCAGGAATAGTGTGGCCAGCAAGAGCAGGGAGGTCATTCTGTCCCTGTACTCATCACTGGTTAGGCCACACCTTGAGTTCTGTGCTCAGTTCTGGGTCCTTCAGTTTAGGAAAGATGTTGAGTTGCCGGAATGTGTCCAGAGAAGGGCGACAAAGCTGGTGAGGGTTCTGGAGCACAAGCCCTGTGAGGAGAGGCTGAGGGAGCTGGGGTTGCTTAGCCTGGAGAAGAGGGGGCTCAGAGGAGACCTTATTGCTATCTACAACTGCCTGAAGGGAGGTTGTAGCCAGGTGGGGCTTGTTCTCTTCTCCCAGGCAACCAGCACCAGAGGACACAGTCTCAAACTGCACCAGGGGAGGTTTAGGCTGGATGTTAGGAGAAAGTTCTTCACAGAGAGAGTGATTGCCCATTGTAATGTGCTGCCCAGGGAGGTGGTGGAGTCACCATCACTGGAGGTGTTTAAGAAGAGACTTGATGGGATGCTTGGTGCCATGTTTTAGATGATTAGAAAGTGTTGGATGATAGGCTGGACTTGATAATCTTTGAGGTCTCTTCCAGCCTGTTTAATTCTATTCTAATGATGTTAGTACTCATGAATGGAAAACACTAAATAATCTGGGGATATATAATTCCTAGAAATAATACTAGAGTACTTCCATTTATATCTGGTAACACAGCCAGCAGAACTGTAGGATATTTTGGACAAAGTCCTAGAAAATGCCTCATTAGTGACAAATAAGCTAGTAGTTGAAGAATGTATCAGACTTGCTTTTTTAAAGTGGATATATGAGTTGGTAATTTCAAATACGATATGCATAGTATCCTGCTCAGGATCATTGAATTATTTGACTTGACATAGTTTTTTCTTAGCACTCCTTAGTACATGAAAAGAGATTTTTGGATATTGGAGGAGAAACAGATTAGTTTAGGTGGGTATTAGTATGGGAATTTCGATAGATGAATGTCATATTTAAAACCCAGCCTCTTTGGTTATTTATACCTAATGGGTGTCTCAGTTGGTAGAAAGGACACTGATAACTTAAATTCCCATGGATTACTGTCTCAAAGTGTATTTAGAAATATTCTCTGTCCTAGAGCCCCAAATTATGGGAAAGAAGATAAAACAGCTGTTAATGCTGTTGTGTCAGAGAACATTTATTTGGCTAGACAGCTTTTTTTTCTTTTTTCTTTCTTCCCCCCTCCCCCCCCCTACTTACAATAATATGTGTTTCATAAATACAGATTAAACACAGTGATAAATCTGGATCACTTCAGTGAGCCTGAGTGTCTGCATTCAATTACAGCCTTCTTAAAATATACTGGTGGATTCCTGCTTGTACCACATTGGCTGAGTCCCAAATTAGTTTAACAATTACTGTCCCCAAAACACTGAGATTAGTTCAGAGCTGGGATGCAAGATCCCAGAATACTCAACCAGGGCCAAGTGATATCTCTTGACAGTCACCAAAGTGAGTCTCTTTTCTTATCGCCTTCTTTTCAAAGGTCTCAGTCTGAGACACTCTTTTAACTGATTTTTTTTCTGCACATTGTTTTTATTTTGATGAATGCAAGCTGCTACCTTGCTTATGCTTGCATGTCTGGAAGAGTGTTCATCAGTTTCTCATGGAAGCTCTAAGCAGCTCTGTCATTTATCCCTTTTACTTGTTCCTACTGTTAAAAGTTATCTGCAGACATCTCCATACATTGCCATTAAGCAACAATCTCTCTGTAGGTCCTACATGCAGGTAGTCTTGATATTGTACCTTGATTCTCTATATAATAACTTTGAGACAGTATATTTTCTGTGTCTCCATGGCTCAAACTCTCTTTATTTTGGGCCTGAGCTATGAAATTCCCTTTCTCTGAACTTGACAGATTCAATATGATACTGCTACTATCCACTTAGGATGCTGTTGCACACTGTTTTAATTATCTACAACATAAGGTGCTAATTTTGAATGTTCTTTTCATCTTAACCACAGCCTCTTCTCATCTCTTGTTTGCTACCAAAGTGCCCATTATGTTACAAACAATCTCTGATAATCAGTTTGAGCCTTTTGATTTTAAATACTTTTGCCAAAACTGATGATCAATAATTGTTATTATTGTTTAGTTCTCAGCATTCTTCTGCTTGTCTGTTCCTAGGCATTAGGGGTTTTGTCTGATTTGCTTAGAGTGTGATATGTGCCCTCATTTTACTCTGTTTATAGTGCAGTGTGAGTATGATCTGTGACCAAGGTTCCTCCTACAAGCTATGTTAAAAGAACTTGTGACAGGTAAGTTTCCCCATTCCTCAGATGGCTTTGTTTTTTGATTTATTTTTTTTTTGGGGGGGGGGGAGGGAATTTTCTTTTCTTTTGTTTGTTAGTTTGGGTTGTTGCTATTTGGTTGGATTTTGTTGTTCTGTTGTTGGTGGTGGTTTTATCCTTAGCATCACTGGCAACAGATTCTTTAACACTGCTTGATACTAGAAGAATGAATTAGTGAAAAATTAAATGCCATAAGTAAAGGCTTGCAGGAACTGAGATTCCTGAAGCTGTAAATAAAAACAAGCATCACATAAGAAAGCTAAATTTTGTTGGAGATCTATTGTAGTTGATGTTTCACACCATCTTTCTTTGGGGTAGAACGACAAACAAACTGCAATATAATAGTATCTATGCCCTCACTTAATTGCCTCTAACTCTTTCAGAGTTGAGTCCTCTCTCCTGTATATTTCTCACCACTTGCTGTCTCCTTAACTCCTCTCTTCACATTTTCATTGGAGTTCTTAGGACAAGTTCCAGTTTTAGGATTTTACTTCCAAGATTATTTTCCTCCAATAACAATCTTCTCTGTGTGTTTCTATGGTCAGACTGTTAATTTCAATAGCATATTGACATTTATTCCAGTTTGACAGAAAGTAAAAACAAAACAGGAAATTAAATACAATCAGGGAACAAATCTAATATGGATGTATCTGAATCTTATAAAGTTGAGGTTAATTTGCTATTTTGTATAACTACTACTAATTGCACTAAGTGTACATTATATTCCCTTTGTTAATTTGCAACTTTTTGTGGGCACCATATAGACATTTTTTTATCTTCTCCAATTTTCAATAGTTTCCAGTGGCTATTCACAGACAAAGAGAGCTTCATTTTGAGCTGTTCTGCCCTCCAACCTATATGTCATTTGGTAGTTATTTGGATGTTGTAGCCTCTTCGGTTGTAGTTTCTGCTATCCTGTTTTGTCTGCTCTGTCTATATTCTATTCTTATAACCTCCACAGAATGTTTTTTGGGTGATAGCCAAGGATGTATTTATTCAGGTGAACTTTGGGAAATTTCAGGGTAAAATAGTCCTTCATTCTAACAATCCATGGAGAATTTAAATCAATCAATCAAGATGATGTCAGGTAATACTATCTGAGATTATAAGATAACCTGTGTTTAGGGAGGAAAACTCTCTAAACAAATGAATGCCTGTGAAGTTAATACTTGGGAAGATCTATGAACAAGAGGAAAAACTATTATATCATCTTTTCCATCGCATATATTACTTAATCCAAAGTGTGCTTGTTTGACATCTCTGTTTCCTGTTTGGATTACACGTGTGCTAAATTCTGGTGGTGAATTACTTGTTTGTGCAGTTTGGTTTCAGATAATAAAAAATGTTTAGAGCTGCACATCAAAGCCAGTATCATAATTAATTAGCATTAAAACTTTGCTATCTCAATAGAAGGAAATACCAGTTCCTCACACCTGTTCCAAATAATTAAGCATTTCAACTTAAGCAAATGGTACACTATGCTTAGATCTGTCTAGGTCCCAATCCTTGGCCTTCAGAGCCAAATAGGGGGATTTCAGAATGCTGCTTCCTATGCACTAATTAAAACTGCCTGCTTGTGACCCATAGGCTTATTCAGTCCTACAACGTGACACACTGAGCTTGCCACCCATGTTTCTGCGCCCAGGACAGTATGGTAGAAAGCATCTGTAACTGGACATTTTCTTACTGTCCAGTGCCATCATTCCCATTAGTAATTACTTCATCCAGTGGTTGACCCTGCACAGAAATACTAACTGATAGTATGAGTGTATAACTCTTCCTTCCATATATTTTTACACAGCAAAGAATTTTAAAACAATTAAAGAAGGTGGAAGAAGAGGCTGCTACTGCCATTGGATCCATGCAACCATCACCGTTTAACCCATCTGTTAATTGCAGTGAGTCTTTACTGTAATTTAGACATACATGGATGACTATTTAGAAGAAAATTTAATAAATTAATATAGCAAAGATGCATTAATAATTATCCTTTCATTTCAATTGCTATCCTTTCATTCTAGGTAAGCTTTATTAAATCAATCAGCACTTTTATCTTTTTAGGATCAATGAGAAAATGGATCTTTGCTACAAGAATGCAATGCAGGGTTTATTATGTTTGGTTTCATGTGATTGCTGCACTATCATTGTTCTAGCACATCCTTTTGAAACATGGGGAATTTATTTGTTTTGGAAAACAGTGATCAAAAAGTAGTAGCTGCATCTATTATGGAGGCTAGCTCAAAATTGCACTCAAAAACTGGAATGCATAAAGTTATCACTTTTGAAAAGTTACAGAATCACAGAATGGTAGGGCTTAGAGGGGACCTCTGGAGATATCTAGTCCAACCCTCCTGCTAAAGCAGATTCACCTTGATCAGGCTGCACAGAAACACATCCAGGTGGGTCTCCAGAGAAGGAGATTCCACAGCTTCTCCATGCAGCCTATTCCCCTGGGCCAGCACATTAGAAGTAAAGATTTTTTTCCCTCTTACGTCTAGATGTACTTGATAAATTAATAAATCTATTAAATTATTTTTGTATTATTGAGTACCCCTGTGACTGCTCTATTTGTGTTAAATCACTAGGGTTAAAATATTTTTTTGAAGAGATGTTTATTTTTGGACAGGCCTATTGAGTTGTCTCCTATCGTATGTTAAAGTAGCTGCTCTCAGAGGTCACAGAAAGTTCAGCTTTACAAAGATACTCTTATTTTGTAGAAAAGGAATTTTCAGAGTCCTTAATGGGAACAAACAAAAATTTCTCTAATAAAACTTACAAAAAATGTTGAATTTAATGACTTGTCCAGAAAGAAAGGTGAAAACTAACATAAGGATACAAGTTTGGACAGTTATCTAACATAAAGCATATGCTCTCTTTTCAGTCAATGTAGATAGCTGGGTATGCTTTCACTGTTTCTGCCACATGAACAGAATTCTTGGGGGTTTGTACTTGTTTCTTCATCCTAACCTACATACTTAGGAAAAGATCAGCTTCTATATTTCTGAGCAGCAGACATTAATTAAAAAGGCACAGATCCAGATGAGTGTGCCCTTGTACAGTTGAAGACCAGCTAGGATTGATCCTCTGTACTGTCAGAGGGGAAGAGTGATTCATCCCAAACCCATAGCTTCAACCAAATTCAGCGTTCATGGAAGATATCATTCTGATAGCTGTGGAAAGACAACTCCTTACTATTTCCCAGGAGGAGGACCACTTGAGCTGCAGCAAATCCACTGATGTAGCACTTAATTTATGCTGATGAGATATGCAGAGTGATTTATTTAACCACCCAGTGACTGATCTTTTCTATTTTAAGAGCCACTTCCAATCTAGCAAGTGAAGCTGATGTAGAGAAGACCTATATGAAGTTAGACACTTGTCATCCACTTGCAACAATCAGCATGTTACAGAAGGGCACAACAGCAGGGAATAGCAGTGGCATGTGGAGACTTGTTCAAGCTGAAGCCATAGTTTCCTCAGGAGATGCTTTAAATGAGTATCACTGCCAATAGATATGCATGTACTTAGAATTAGACATCATAGGTTATTAAAAAATTAGAAAGTTCCTGAAAAGCCTGGGTCATCAGAGTGCTGCTTTGAAACTAGAAGAGTGTTAACTGTGATTTTAATGGGAGATTGGTGGGAAAAACAGAAGCTTTGCTGACACTTCTGGGGACATTTTCTAGCAAGGTAAATTGTGTAAGCATTAACCACACTTTTCCCGAAGGTCTAGACTAAGAGGAATGTTTGGAAAGGCGGGGGGTGGGGTGTGTGGGGGGTGTGGAGGTGGATGTGGGGGTGTGGTGTGTGCGTGTGTGAAGCCGGTATCTACATTCAACACATCCTCCATCACCAGGTCCAACGGGGCAAATTAACCGTGATGAGAAGTGCAACAGTTAATACCAGGCCGGACACTGACGGTGTTGCAGGCCAACACCAGTTCCTAGCCAGGTCTGACGGAGGAGGCAGATGAAGGACCACCGCTTATTTGACCCGCCAGGATAGCGGGTCACCATTTCTCTGGACTGCTTCCAGAGGCCCTTTCCTTTGGCCAGCCCGCTGACCTGGGGGCATGCTAGGCCGCCTGTGGCTGAGGTGCTGAGTGCCCGCCCCGCCGGGGTGGCTTCCTGCGGGGCCCAGAGCGGGCCGGATGGGGCCTCCTTCTCCTCGCTCGGCACCCGCTCAGCCCAGCTCCGGGAGCCCCCCTCCCCGAGTACGGGCACCCTGCCGCGGCCGGCGGTGTCAGCGTGAGGGACGTCAGTGTGAGGGGGCCGGTCCTGGGTAGGGCAGGGGAGCCACGTCCCGCCCCTCGCCATCGCTCCCTCCCTCCGGCTGGGGGCGGCCGGGTCGGCGCGCCCCGGGATCCCATTGCTCCTTCCTCGGTGTATGGTCGCGGCGGGAGCAGAGGAGGACGAGCCTGGCGGGGAGCGGGCCGGCGGCGCCAGCGAGAGCGGAGCCACAGCGCAAATGACCCACCACTGTTAGGCGGAGGTAAGGCGGCGCCGCCGCTGAAGTTGGTGAGGGGGAGGGAGAGAGGGAGAGAGGACTGGGATCGCTGGGCGCCCCTCCATTCATTGCCCATGCGGCGGCAGGGCTGCGTCTCTCATCGTGCCGGGGCTGTAGCCGCAGGACTGGCCGGGAAGCCGCCGCGGGAGGACGTGGCACGGCGCGGAGGTAACGGCGGGGACGAGGCTGTGGCACGCCGAGAGCTGCCGGGCATCCACCAGGGAAACGGCAGGGCGCGAGGGCACCCGCTATTCCCTTCTCTGGGCGCGAAACAGAGCGCGATCCCGCGGGGGGCGGGGTGCCCAGGCCCGGCGGGCTACCTTTTGCCCTCTTTCATTCCGTCCAGTCGGCGCGGAGGTGCCTCCGAGCAGCCAGCGCCGGCTGGACGCAGCTCCCGCCGCCCAGCACCGGTCGAGGGTGGGCGGCGCTGGGATGGGTTGCCCCGTGCACACGTACGCGGGATCGAGCAGTCGCGGTTGCTGTCGGGGTGTCGGTCGTCGCGGGGAGAGTGGCGGGGCGCTGCCGCGGTCCCTCCTGTTCCGTTTCTGAGGCAGGGAGGCGGGGAGGGAACGATGGGTCCCGAGGCAAGCGGAACGGTGGCGGCGCCGCCCGCCGGCGCGTTGGCCCTGGCGGCTTGGTGCAGGACAGGGAACGAGGGGAGAGAGCGGCAGCCGGGCTCTCCCCTGCCAGGCCTGCGACACCTGTGGCTTTGCCGGTGGCGGGACGGGCGGGGACCACTCAGCTCCTCAGGGAGCTGCTTGTGGGAGCTAGGGTGCAAAGCTTACCTTGGCGACTTACCAGAATCCGCGTGTCCTTCCTTCCCCTTGCCTTTCAGGGCTCAGTTTTTGAGGGGGAGGGGTGAGACGATTATGTTTCTTAGGGCCCTTAGGAAAGGACAAGAAATAGATGGCGCAAGTTACCAGTGAAGGCTTTTGGTAGTTTAGGCGTCGCTCCAAAGGAACTCGGTATCACATCGCTGATAATTCAGAAGTTGAGGGTGCGCTGGAGCAAAGTCAAGTAAAACAACAGGGGCTGGCGGTGCGGTGTCCGGGCAAGTGCGCGCCCTGCCAGTCGCTGGTGGCAGGGTGGATGGGTAGCTCCGTCGTAGTAATTTTGCACCAAACCAGAAGCAGGCAGATGAGATGGCTACGAGTGTGCTCAAACTGGTGAGAGATGTATTATTAGGAGTAACTGAAAACAATTAAAAAGCTCTAGGTGACCTCATGCAGAAGAAAACATTATGTATAATTAAAAGGTTTGGCCTTCTTATGGAAACATTCCTAGGCACCATTAGATACCTTAATAAAAATACCTGCTCGGTCCCAGCCCTGCAATGTGTTCTGGCTGCACAAGCTCACACCTGCAGGGAGCCCCGTTGTTGTCAGTGGGTTTTCTTTGGTCACAGAAACCTTGCAGAGCTCCAACTCATCAAGTCCTAAATATATGGGTGTGCACAAAGAGTGGCTTATTAGAAAGTGTGAGTGACACTAAACTCAAACGTTCCAGTATATTTTTCTGAATAAAACATAACAAGGAAATACCCTCCCCCCCCAATCTCTGGCACTTCTTGAGTATTTTTTCCTATGGCCCCTCATTTTTAGATGCAAGGTATAGACAGACTGGCAGTTTGCTCTGTTAGGACAATACTTAATGAGAGAGTTTTATATGAGGCACAGTTCCGTGGGACAGTTCTCCAGTTTTCATTGCATATGCTAGTTGCAGCCACTTGAGGTTGAATCATATCACTGCTTTCCTCACAAGTTTTCTCTCTCTGAGTCATGAAGTTAGTTTAATCAGTATGTAGGAAATTGCCCAGTTTATCTTTTCTTTTTTTTCCAGTTAATCATCTGTTTTTATTAAGCATTCTGGGAAATGCTTGCATGATGATGTACCCGCCTGTCAGGCAAGTAACAGTAGTGTGTCATTTGCTTTTAAGAATATAAATCACTGGGACTGGATGCAGCATTGCTGTGTAAGAATGGTGTAGTCCTTTTATTTTACCAATTTAATCAAAGTGTATTTCTCCATGTGTTCTGAGTCAGTCTTGATTGTGCTGGGCTGGTAAGCTGGGATCAGGAATACTGCCAGCAGAGATTGAAAGGAAGGCAGTAATTGCCATGATCCTTTTTCATGTTCTAGCTTGTAGCTGTGAAAATTGCTTGTAGTGTTCTGTAAGACAGTAGGACAATGACATATTAAGTGCTGTATGCTATTGCATCAGGAGAACCCAGCTGGGCTGCCGGTGACTGTATAGCTGGTACCAGGCAAGCAACCTGGTGTTTTGTTTTGTGTGCAGTGTCTCTAGGTCATAGACCTTTAAGATCATTGAGCCCAACTGTAACCCCACTACCATGACCACAAAACTATATCATGAAGTGCCACATGTACACTCTTCTTGAACACCGCCAACCATGGCAGCTCTACCACCTCCCTGGGTAGCCTGTGCCAATGCCTCACCACTTGCTCATTAAAGAGGTTTTTCCTAATGTCCAATCTAAATCCCCCTGGCACAACTGAAACCCATTTCCTCTTGTTCTATTGCTGGTCACTTTCAGGTAGTGGAAGAGCACAATAAGATGTCCCCTTAGCCTTCTCTTCTTCAGACTAAACAACCTCAGCTCCCTCAGCCACTCCTAGTCTGACTAGCCCTCCAAACCCCTCACCATCCTTGTTGCTCTTCTCTGGACACTCTCCAGGACCTCAAGTGTCTTTCCTATATTGTCACATACAGAACTGAACACACCAGTCAAGCTATGGCCCTCACCGGGGCTGAGTACAAGGGCACAATCACTTCCCTGCTCCTGCTGGACACACTGGTTTTGATACAGGCCAGAGTGTCATTTGCCTTCTTGGCCAGCTGGGCACACTGCTGTCTCCTGTTCATCTGACCATCTATCAGCACCCCCAGATCCTTTTCCAGGATGCTTTCCAGCACTCTTCCCCAAGCTTGTAGTGTTGCTTGAGGTTGTTGTGACCAAAATGCAGGACTCAGCATTTGCTTTGTTAAGCCTCATTCTGTTTACCTCAGCCCATCAATTTGACTTGTCCAGATCTCTCTGTAGTGCCTTCCTACCTTCAATCAAATCAACATCCCCACTTAATTTAGTGTCATCTGCAAACTTGCTGATGGTGCACTCAGTCCCCTCATCCAAAATCATTAAAAAAGATATTTAACAGAACTGGCCCCAGTACCAAGCCCCGGGGGACACCACTTGTGACCAGCTGCCAGCTGGATTTAACTCTGTTTATTGCAACTCTGTGGGCCCTGCTGTCCAGCCAGTTTTTAATCCAGCAACGAGTCCAACTGTCTGTGCCATGGGCTGCAAGTTTCTTGAGCAGAATGCTGTGGGAGACAGTGTCAAAGTCCAGGTTCTAATGTCTACAGCCTTTTTCCGATCCACTAGGTGGGTCACCAGGTCATAGAAAGACATGAGATTGGTCAAACAGACCTGCCTTTCATGAGCCCATCCTGGCTGGGCCTGATCCCACTACACTTGTCATGGCCAGGTTGAGTTGTAGCTGGGCTTTTGCCTTTCTTTTTTAATAATCATTGCATGAAAAGGAGGATTAATTATTTTTCTGAGTGAAGAACACAATCAGTATCCATCAAAATGTATTTCCAGAAGCTTCACTTTTGTTGGCCATTCATTATCATTTGAAAGGCTCTCCATTAGAAGAGAAGCAGTGCTTTGTAACAAGGGGATGTATGGAACATGGCATAGCAGGTCCTAGCTGATGTAAGTTTCCTAGTTATCCACTGTAGGCAACAACCAGCTTGTAGGAATATTGCCTTCAGCATCTTCTGCAAATTTGCAGATGACACCAAGTTAGGAGCAGATGTTGGTCAGTTAGAGGGTGGAAAGGCTCTGCAGAGGGACCTTGACCGACTGGACAGATGGGCAGAGTCCAATGGGATGGCATTTAACAAATCCAAGTGCCGGGTGCTGCACTTTGGCCACAGCAACCCCATGCAGAGCTACAGGCTGGGGTCAGAGTGGCAGGAAAGCTCCTAGACAGAGAGGGACCTGGGGGTGCTGATTGACAGCCACCTAAACATGAGCCATCAGTATGCCCAGGTGGCCAAGAAGGCCAATGGCATGCTGGCCTGCATTAGGAATAGTGTGGCCAGCAGGAGCAGGGAGGTCATTGTGCCCCTGTACTCTGCATTGGTTAGGCCACACCTTGAGTCCTGTGTCCAGTTCTGGGCCCCTCAGTTTAAGAAGGACATCAAGACACTTGAACGTGTCCAGAGAAGGGCAACAAGGCTGGGGAGAGGCCTTGAACACAAGCCCTGTGAGGAGAGGCTGAGGGAGCTGGGATTGTTTAGCCTGGAGAAGAGAAGGATCAGGGGAGACCTCATTGCCCTCTATGACTACCTGAAGGGTGGTTGTAGCAGGAAGGGGTTGGTCTCTTCTCCCAGGCAACCAGCATCAGAACAAGGGGACACAGTCTCAAGCTGTGCCAGGGGAGGTTTAGACTCGAGGTGAGGAGAAAGTTCTTCACCGAGAGAGTCGTTCGCCATTGGAATGGGCTGCCCAGGGAGGTGGTGGAGTCACCATCCCTGGAGGTGTTCAAGAGGAGATTGGATGTGGCACTTGGTGCCATGGTCTAGTCATGAGGTCTGTGGAGACAGGTTGGACTCAATGATCCTCGAGGTCTCTTCCAACCTTAGTTATACTGTGATACTGTGAAAGCCATCTCATTACAAGGGAAAAGACAATCTAGTCTGTTTATATGTGAATAGCCCACTGAAGTGGATGGGCTTTCCCCTCACAATGCCACAGTACCCGAGCTGTTTGGTGAAGCTCAGAGGTGGAGTGAGCTTGTCTGCTCTGTTGTCCCTAGCTGTCCTCACTTCCTAGGTACACATGTGTGTTCGTGCACAGACGCAAGCACACATGGCTCCTCTTGTTCGCTGACCCTTCACGCCATCCAGCCTGCAGGGAGCAGAGCAAAGATCAACTTTGAACTGCTGGTGGCTTTTGGCAATGAGAAAAACTATGTCTCTGTTCCTTCCTTCACCGTGAATAGGGGCTGTCTTCTCATTTGCTGCTTTCCTGTGTTTTGAGTGCCTCCCTCAACAATAGTTACCATTTCTCTGCTTTCTAACTAGGGAATGAGTTATTTGGGGTGTCAGCAATTTGAACTGACAGGAACAAGGGCAGAGGTGGTGAGCAGTTGGAAGGTGTTCCTGGCTCTCAGAGTTAGCTCTTTGATGCAGAGACAATTGCTGATGTGATTACAGCTGACAAGTCTGTTAAAACGATGCCAAGGGCTCCTGCTTAGATTATTTCTATCTTCTGGTTTTTCCAACGTCTGCAAAAATTGACAGGATTCTTCCAGGTTGTGGTGCCTAAAACTGTGCCCTGCAAATGTGGAGCTAACGGGATGTGTTCTTCCAAAGTCATTGTCCTACATAGAGGTGAACTGAAATCAAGCTGGATGTAGGGCCTTTGTAAAGTCTCTTGAAGTTGTTGGGGAGGTGTGGTCAGATGTTCTGAAAGATGTATGAAGAACAGTCCTGTTATTTTCTTCTAAGTAAAGCGTGCAGTTTCAGTCATGTCCATGTTACATTACTGAAAGTAGTTAATGTATTTTGGAAAGTATTTTACTGCTTATCTGAGATATTTTTTAAATTGCCTTTGTTTCTCTCAATGTTTAATGTGTAGGAGGTAGACACAGAATCACAGAATCATAGAATTGTTAGGGTTGGAAGGGACCCAAGGATCATCTAGTTCCAGCCCCCCTGCCATGGGCAGGGATATTTCATGCTAGATCAGCTTGCTCAGAGCCACATCCAGCCTAGTCTTAAAAACCTCCAGGGATGGGACTTGTACTAACTCCCTGGGCAACCTGTTGCAGTGTTTCGCCACCCTCATGGTGAAAAATTTCTTGCTAACGTGCAGTCTGAATCTATCCATTTCTATTTTTCTTTCCATTCCCCCTAGTCCTATCACTATCTGACACCCTAAAAAGTCCCTCACCAGCTTTCTTGTAGTCCCCCTTAAAATACTGGAAGGCCACAATAAGGTCTCCTCAGAGCCTTTTCTTCTCCATACTGAATAGCTCCAACTCTTTCAGTATGTCTTCATAGGAGAGGTGCTCCAGCCCTCTGATCATCTTCGTGGCCCTTCTGTGGACATGTTTCAGCACATCCATGTCCTTCTTGTAATAGTTAATCAGAGAATAATAAATTTTCCTGTGACTATTTTTCTAAAAGGTAATTTTATGGATGTTAACTCCAAAGAAAACAAAATAGGCAACTGTTACAGTTTGAAGGGGGAACTTTAGCCTAGTCCCTGGCAAATTACCATTGGATGTAAAAGGAAAATAATGATAAGGTCTATATAATTAATTGGATTGCTAATAGGATATAGAGCAGAGGCATAAACATTTCTTTCTCTTTTTTCTTTTCCTGTTGCTTCTGCTTGCAATTTTCCTCTCTCTTCTCGTGGCCTTGCCAGGGTGTCTCTGTTTTGTGAGAGGTAATGAGGAAGAAAACAGGTGTCCTGGATCTGTCTAGGGGGGTTCCGAGGAGTGTCTGTGTTGTTTATAAATTGTATATCTGTATCTATATCTATGTCTATATCTATATGTTTTATATGTGGTATCTAACATCTTACTAGTGAAAACATACTGGGTTTTAATTAACTTTAGAGTTAATTAATTGACCTTTATGTTTGTTAACATGTGACATTGCTATCTTTTATGTGTTCTCATCTATAATTTATGACAATTTGCCAGTAACATTATGTGGTAGTTTTAGACTATGACTTTACAATTTTGTTGCAGATTTTGAGCAGAAAAGTAGAAAAATGTTAACAAATCACTGTTGGATGTGAAAAAGAAAACAGAAATAATTCTAAATGATTCCATTGTAGAGGTATCTACCATGAGATGGTTGCACCAAAACAATTCTGGGGCTTCTCGTCTCTTCTCACTTCGTTGTGCTGGAGAGAATACTAACCTGCTTCTGCTTGACCTTGGCTGCATTGTTTTGGTTAAGTCTAACAGCAACTTCTCTCTGCTCCTTTCTCCCTTTTGGATGGGGGGTGAGACAGAGAGACAGCCTCTCTGGTCTCTTGACTAGGGGGGTTCTTGTGTTGTTTGTTAATTGTAAATATCTGTAAAATACTGTAAACACCATATGTTTTTGTACATATTCTTTGCATTCCATTGTAGATTGTAGTTTTGCCTGTAAATACAGCTTTCATTTGCTTCCAACTGAGCTGGTCTGGCAAAGTTAATGTTGGGGGGGTGGGGTGGGAATTTTAACCCACCACACAGTATTAACGCTGTTGCTTTGCTCCAGATGAATAACAGTAAGTTTTGTAGATAAAACTGTGTAATAGGCTTTAACAGTATAATTGATATTTATTTTAAAGTTTTTGTGTAGGTTGTTGGCTTTTATATCTTGCAGGGTTCTTTTTAAAACTAGCTTTGTTCAAGCAGTGCATCTTCTCAGAGTGGCTGAGAGTTTGAATAGCTGTGACAGAGTGTTCTCGGTTCATCTTCCAGGCGTAATCCCTGAAACCTGTTTGGAAGGAATCACCTGTGATGTAGGAGGATGAATTCAGTCTCTGTATTTGATCTTCTGTTGAGACTGCAGCTAGGGTGCCAGTTGGTGCCATCTGTGTTTATAGATTTTGCAGTAGTATTCACTAGGAGATTATCTGAAAGCCAAATCAGTTTACATAGGTCAGTGAATTGCAGCTTGCAAGGCTTATGTCTGGGATCGCTGTAAACAGGTTTTGCAGTGTTTTCATTGAACTTTTTGTTTGACGAAACCTGACCTCATCACTAAAGTGCGTGGTGGTGCTAATGAACCAGTTTTATATGCTGTCAGATGCATTTGGGAGAAGCTTTTTTTTGTCTTGTGCTGTTGTTTTATCTCTCAGAATGTGTGTATTGCTTTGATATGTCCTGTGCCTACAATAATTTTGTGGAGGGAAAGCTACAACACAAAATATTTTCATATATAGAGGTGGTGTGCTTTTTTTCCCCCTGAAATGTTAAACAAATGATATATATTCAGTGTTGTAAATTCAGTTACTGTATCTACAGTAAAGTACTTACAGAAAGTGCTGCAGGTAAGAGTACAGTTTGTCAGATGCCTGGAATATTCAGTGGCAGGCCAAGTTTGGTGTGACAGTGACAGTTTTGTGCAATGTTGTGTCTCTTCTATCTACTTTTTGTCAGTATGGTGTTGCTCTGGAATGATTTACCTTTTGAGAACTAACAAAGGTCTCATTTTTCTCTGTTTTAGATTTTCTTTGAGCTACTAATAGACATAGTACATGACAGGTGGCCTGCAAGATTTTCCACAGACTATCCAGTTGATTGCTTTACTGAGATGGTAGATAAATTAGCAGAGGTATCCACTTTGCAAAAATGTGCTTGAGGTTGGTGTTGTGCATATGTGTTTAGTCAAGTCATTAGTCATGATCATGACTGCATAAAATCAGTGTAATTACCTTCAACTAGTCTTTATTTCTGAGCGACCAAAACCACATTGCATGGCAACCCTACCATTTTGAATTAGAGCTTGCCTTTCATCACAGACAAATTTGGAGTACAGAAATATCCAGCCTTTCTTGAGCTTGCTCAGTGCAAGGATGGGACATGTCAATGTGGAAGAAAGAACATGCACTATAAAACATAGCCTTAGGAACGTACTAATTTGTTAGTACTTGACCAGCCCACATCAGCAGAGTTTACCTCGCTTTTCTGTTGAATGTTGCATGCATTGCATAGTAGATGTGCAATCTGGTGCTTTCAGAGTGTATCATATACCCTGTACTCTGTATAGTATGCACCTGCTTCCAAATCCCATGTAAAAATGTCTGGGAAAAGTCAAGTCCACACTTTTCAGTAAAATTTCTCCAGTTCTTGCCTTCTTTATAGACTTCCTTCTTTCCATGGTGTTCTTGCAACTGGGCTGGAAAAGAGCCTGAATGAATAGTTTGTGTATAAGGGGGTTCGTTGTAACATTTATTCCAAAGCAGAGCTGTAACCTTATTATTTTATTTTATTTTATTTTATTTTATTTTATTTTATTTTATGTATTGCTATTTTATTTTATTTTATTTGTTTAGTTTATTGTAATAATTGAAAAGAAGACATTCTGCCTCAGGTCCTGAGGAGAAGATCATAAAAATAGGACTGGAAGAGCCTTATGGAGTCTATGAGTCAACTAGTCCGTTTGTCTGCCTCAGGTTTGGATCATCCGTACCTGTCATCTGTGACTTGTTCTAAGGAACAAAACAGTCTCCTTTACATGACTATGACATGAGAAAATTTTCATGTTACCCAGTTCACACCTTTTGTTTTACAGTTTAACACCGTAACTGTTGATCCTGCATGTGACTTGGACAAAGAAAATAATTGTGTTTCTTCCTGCAGTGTGTTACCTTTCTTCTAAATTATCATAGCCTGCAATCTTTTAAGCTTAATTCTTTGACCTCATGAGTTTCTGTCAGATTTAGATGCCTGTAAGAAGGCATTTTAGAAAGGAATTTGAGGAATAAATTGAGCTGGAACTCTGCTGCAGAATGTGTATAGGACAAACAGATTCTTGGGGCATTAAAAAATCATTCAGAGAAGGTAAGGTTATAGTAGAAAGACCAAGCAGATACTTTGCGTTTTCTTTTCACTGCAAGGACAATCAGAGATGGGTAACACCTTTCACAGACAGAAGAGTTAAAGGTGGTAAAGAGAAGGCACAACTGGGGTTGAGATGATAGGTTTATAAAACCATGAAAGGCATGGCAAGGGTGATAAAGATCAGTTGTTTGTTGTCTCTCCCAGAACAAGAACTAATGAGCATGAAAATGAAACCAGCAGGTGTTGGGTTCAGAACAGCCAAAAGGAGGATTTTTGTTTCATGCACATATCATTAAGTTACGTAACTCCACAGGATGGGGTAGTTACTGCAGATTTATATTGCTTCAAAGGGAGACTGGTCAGAGAGGAGAGAATGGGAGAATGGAAGAAGAAGTCTGTAAGGGATTATTAAATACATAAGCATGACCTGTGGCTTTAAAAGTCCCTGAGCTGCAAATTATTGGAGACTGGAGAGTATTTGGGGAAAGTATGACTAAAGGCTTATGCTATTCTTATCCTCTTCTCTAGACATCTGCTTTTGGCTGCTCTTGAAGACTGAGGCTATGGATAGGAGATATGACCTGGCATAATTTTAGATTTGTCTTTTCAAATTTTAAAAACTCAAATTTTAAAAACAAATTTTTAGATTTGTCTTTTCAAATTTTAAGCTGCTAACTCACAGAGTTAGCAGCTCAGGGTAGCATCTGCAAATCTTGTACTGAAAGCCTTCTATTTAATTTCCTTATAGCTTAAGTCAGAAATATATTTTTAACAAAACACAAAAATTGCCACGAGCATTCATCCGTCTCCTGCCAGTTAGCGTCAACTACAAATTATATTTCATTTCAGTCATCTTAAACTACCAGATGTGATCATGCATATTGTCTCATTTAGGCAGTCTAAGCAGCCATACACATAATCCTAAATTCTACCTCCCTCCCTCCCGCCCCGATTTACTGTCTCTTACATGTGTGTGAGATTGTATTTAGTATGGAAGTTTTCAATTTCTCTGCCCTTCTCCCTAATACTCTGGATAAAGTTTAACTGCTAGCTTGCACACAAAGTGTGTGAGATTTCCAGCAGTTAGAGAAAATGCTGAAAGCTCATAGATCTCTGATGAACAAATAAATGTGCAGAGGAAGGAAGATGCTGTGTGACTTATTCTACAGACAATGATTTACTGAACAGATTTTAGAGTGTTGATTCAATACTATGTCTTCAGGGCACTGCCCAGCAAATCACAAATCCGTAACCACATGATGCAAACATCTTGTGTAAACATACCTTGTCAGCCTGTAATTTTAATTCAAGTGGGTTTTCTGCTCTGACAGATACTGTTCCTCTCCTGATTCTGTAAATGCCAGACTACGTGTTGTTCATTCTCTTTCAGCTGGCATGAAATTGGCATGAATGCAGCGTCCTGCTCTCTGGCAAACTTGACAGAAATGTGATTGTGTCCACACCTGCTTTGGTGGTGATCATACCAGACGTTAATGTACCAGATGGTAGTCTGGCACTAATGAAGACACAGCCATGTGTTGCACATGCATTCTTTATTTTTCTGTAATGTATTAATACATATAACATGCTTTCACTGGGCTCTCCAAAGTGGTTCTGGGGGTTAAGTTAACAATACTTTTCACTCCAGACCATAGCAGGCTTCTTCATGTCTTACCATTTGGATGTTTCCTATATTACTCTAATACCAAAAAAACAATTTTATTCTCCTTTTCTCTGGTGTTTGAGACAGGAGGGAAAGTAACTTTGCCTGAAGGCAGAAAGCCTGTATGGTGCTCTGACTGCCATGGAAGGGTTTTTGGAACCAGGTATTAGACATTTCCTTACCAGTGGTTGAGTTCCCTGGTTATCCTGTGCTTCTGAAGTGAAGGCTAAATTAAAGAGCCAAGGATCATGCAGGTATTAGGAAATTCTTTCCTGGGCCTTTGTAATCTGTTCCAACATCTGCTGCTGAAGTAGATTGACCATACTGAAACTCCACAGTTTACTTCACATACCAAAGTGGGCTTTATTAAAGTATGTGGCTTTGAGGGTGGGGAAGAAAAGGCAACATGTAGGTTTGCATAGGTGAGGCTATTGAAGTTTGTTGTGAGTAAGAGAGTGTGAACTTGTTACTGTCAGAATGTTTGTGTATAGTAGCTGCTTTGATCTCTTCACACTGCCTGAATGTTGACTAATGTTACAACAACAGAGTTAGTTTGTGACTACTTTAAAATAAACTAGGAAGACCAGTAGTATTCTTCTGTTCAAATGTCATCATCTGATACCTGCAAGTATTTGAACGCTTAATGTATTTGCATATAGCAAATACAGTTCTCTTCTCTGAAGGTTTATTAAAGCTGTGCTAAATGCAATTAGTCATAGTCAACAGCATCACAGCTGGGTATTTCAAAAGTGATAAAGAAAGATAAGTTCAGACAGGAAAACTGACCAGCTTCTCTGCTAGACTCAAATATCTCTCCTGTATGGATGAGTGAGGGTTTGGTCATGTTGTTAACCTGATCTACTAAGTATGTCAGGTAACATGAAGCTACTATTGAGATATCTAACAGTCTGCATTTTAGCTGAAGAATAGTGAAAGATTCCTTGCTGGAGACTCAGGGAATACATCCAAGAGGCTCATACTTTAGATAAAACAGACCAAAGAAAATATTTCAAATGTCTTTTTCTGCTTTAAATTTTTGCTATTTTGCTATATTGAATATTTAAAGAAGAATGACCTTATCTTTAGCTATCAGTCGACCAATTGATCATTTACCTAAATGTGGTACCTATGGTATTGATTCTAAGCTTTTATGAAAGGGTTATCAAACACTGGTATAAGCTCCCCAGGTTGAGTCACCATCCCTGGAGGTGTTTAAAAGATGCATAGAAGTGGTGCTAGGGGACATGGTTTACCACCAGACTTGGTAGAGTTAGATAATGGTTGGGCTTGTGCCTTTTCCAGCTGACATGATTCAAAGATTCTGTATATCTGGGACATATGTATTACAAGAAAACTGTTGAACATTCTTTTTGGAGGTTAGATTATGGAAGTGAGATCATTAATGAAATGATAATCCAAAGAAGTTTGTACTACTATTCTTTCCTCCTATCATGGTAGGGCCAAACGGCCCCAGCACAAACCCAGACACATATTAAGGTGTCTGGACATGGTTCCTCTCTTCCCCCTCCTTCCTGCAGAAAGCCAGGGTAACGTGGGAAAAGGAACAAAGAGGCCAGGACCATGCATGTCTGGTAAAACAGCCCTGTATCTATAGTAAGGGCATGTGTTCTGGCCACAGCCTGGCAGAACCCCTTCCCATTGGGTAACTATGTGCTGGTTTTGTGACCTATTGGTCCAATCAGTCTTGGGTAAGATTTATATCCAGGCTGATTTCTAGTTGCCTGTACCTTGCTTTTGCTTTTGCCTTGCTCAGCCTTGCTGAAGCCTTGCATGCTTGGACCCACTTGGACCTTGTCTGGCTTGAAACTGCCTCGAGCTGTATAGCCTCGAGTTGCCTGGTCCAGTGCCTGGGATAAAGCCACAAGCATACACACTGCAAGCTATGAGAGAAGCCATGAGCTTAGGAGTCGGAGCCAAGCCTGCCTCCCCTTGTCACCTGAATTTTGCTGTGTCTCAATTCACCCAGGACAAAGTAAGCAGCTGTTGCGATAGCATCATTAACAGCCCACCGTCAGATGAAGCCAGACCAGCCATTGAAGACTGCATGGCATTCCTGACGGCAATCTGCCGTGCCTGGCACATGAGAGTGCCGCAAAGCCTCTAATAGCAGCAGCACTCCCTACTTGGGTACAACCAGTTGTGAGTAATTAATTCATTGCCTCTTTGGCATAACGGTTTTTGTCAAGTCTTCCCCCCACTGTGGTTGAGCGCCATTTCACTCCCGGGGTATTCTCTTTCTGTCAGTTCCTCCCAGTTTGCATAAAATTGTTTGAATTGTTATAGTTGCCCAAATACTGTACATCCCCATTATAAATATATTCTAACTGTACATCGAATCTATTGATACATTTGATAATTTTCATATTAGTAAAGGTTATTAATATTTTGATTAATATTGACATACAGTTTATAATAAAGGGAATATTATAATCCTTTTTGACATCTCCTGAAGTAATCATATTTAAAATATTGAGTGTAACAATAACAACAAATAATAACAGTAAGTTGTCTGTCAATTTTGACTATTCTTAATTTGATTTTACACAGTTTCTAAAGACTTCAAATATAGTTGCAATTGCACAAGAAGTCCTAACACTGTCATAAAAAAGCATTTAACAATCAACTAAAAAGATGTTCCATTTGAAGTTTTTATTATGAATCCTATCTATGGATATAGGGTTCTATGCCAGTGGAGAGTCTACATTTGCAGGCATTATGTTTGCTGCTTCACTTTCCATTCATGCTTACTCCTGTAAGTAGAATACATCATTTTGTTGAGTACAATTTTTTATTGGTTTTTGATCAGTGAGGATGAGGAGTTGAGATTTGCATCAAACAAGACAGATAATTTAGAAAACAAATATGTCTCTTTCCAATGTACTTTCCTCCACAGGAAGGAAGACTGATCAAAATCAATACTGTTATTACTTGTGTTTTTCTGTATCTACCATTCTATGATTATATGATTCTATAATAACATGAAAGGTTATTTATAAGTATTACTTAATTAAAAAAGAAACATTTTCTCAGACCTTTGTCTGCCCGTCTAGGCTAAGGCATTCATCAGGTGACTGGAGCAGTATGTGCATAGCCTTCTGGGCTGCCTGGGGAGGTGGTGGATTCGCCATCATTGGAGGTTTTCAGGAGAAGACTTGATGGGGTGCTTGGTGCCATGGGTTAGTTGTTTGGGTGGTGTTGGATTGGTTGATGGGTTGGACGCGATGATCTTGAAGGTCTCTTCCAACCTGGTTTATTCTATGTATTCTATGTATTCTATGTATTCTTTGCAAACATGTAATATACTTCACATTATCTCCAAAACCCAGAGACATTATGGCCCATTTCAGGAAAGTGTTAGTCTGATAAATGAAGAATGGGCAATTGGAGTCCCACTGAGTAGCATGGTTGTGGTGGTTTTAGGCTATGCCTTTAAAATTTAGCTGCAGATTTTGAGCAGAAAAGTAGAAAAATATAAATAAATCACTATTGGGTGTAAGAAGGAAAGCAAAAGATTATTCTAAACAAATTAATGTGGTAAATATCTGGAATAAGAGGGGCTGTACCGTAACAGTTCTCCCCCTTTTCTGATCTCTGGCTGTTTTGCTTCGATCGGGAGAGATAATGTGCTTTGGCTGGCCTTGGCTAAGTCTAACCCACTGCTTCTCTCTTTCGGGACAGGGGGTGGGGGGGCTGTGGAACGGCTTCTCTGGTCTCCTTGACCATGGAGGTTTTCGTGTTTACTAATTGTAACTATCTGTATAATATTGTAAATACTGTGTATTTTGTACGTATTCATTGCCTTCCATTGCAGAGTGTAGTTTTTGCTTTTAAATACACCTTTATTTGCTTCCAACTGAGTTGGTCTGGCTAAAAGTTAATGCTGGGGGAAACTTCAACCCACCACAATGGTGGAGCAATTTGCAATCTAAGGGGAAAGGAAATTGCCTGATTCTTATTTTTTTTTTTACTACTTAGGGCACTATTATGCCCCTCCTCAGTCAAATTCTTATTTCCTATTTCTTTTTGACATTAGTTTCTCATGGTTTCTTGCAAAACCTCAGAAGCTCAAGACATCATTGTATGTCTTCTTATTCAGGGAGCAGGTAAAGCTGTGTACAAATGGTCAAGTTTGTTTGTTTGTTTTCCCCAAAGGAATTATAGAATAATTAAGGTTGGGAAAGACCTCTAAGATCATCAAGTCCAGCTATAGCCCAACACTACCGTGCCCACTAAACTATGTCCTGAAGCGCCATGGGTACACATTTTGTTAACATCTCCAGGGATAGTGACTTCACTACTTCCTGCGCAGCCTGTTCCAGTGCTTGACAAGCCTTTCAGTAAAGAAATTTTCCCTAATACCAAATCTAAACCTCCTCTGCTGCAACTTCAGGCCATTTTCTCCCATCCTGTCACTAGTTACTATGGAGAAGAGACTAAGCCCCACTGCAGTACAGCCTCCTTTCAGGTAGTTGCAGAGAGCAGTATGGTCTCACTTCAGCCTCCGGGAGGCTTAGGAGGTTTACAGAAACTGTAAATTGATAAGAATAGCTAAAAACATTGCATGAGGTGGTAACAAATGATCACTTGCTTCATATTTCTAGATGTCTAGAAGAGTGCAGTGTACAGGTGACTGTCCTTGTATAGAGAGAAGCATGCAGAATGTCTTAAGTGATGATGCAAGGGCTCAACAGATAGACTATGAAATCTAGGCTCCTCCTGGCAGCACCTGTAGATCTCTCCTTTATCCACTACAGCCTGCTGTGGGCTTCCTTGCCATCTTGATTTAACTTCTGAGAAGAAAATGGCATACCTATAAATCTGATTTTATCTCATTACCAGCTGATAGAAATAGTGTCTGCTAGCCTTGCAGTGTCCTGATTAAAAAAAAAGTCCTTCTACTAGTCCAGTCTGTTACTTGCAACTAGCAACTTCCTGAGGTCTCTGCTGTACTCTACTGTTCTGTTTCTGCCTTTAACTCTTCATTATTTGATCCTGGACAAGTTGTATGTCCTGGTAGCTCTGGATTTAACTAGTTCTAATGAGGTGCTACTGTTCATAGTTGAGTGATGTAGTAATAGTTGTGTATGTACCAAAAGAATAATGAAAATTTCTGTGCAGCATTGTCCTTACTGAGTAGAGGCCACTTCACATTTTAAGCTTTGAATCTTAATTTTTCCGTGCATACTTTATTTTAGTCTGGGCATTGGTTTGGTTTTTCGTGTGTGTCTTCATTTGACTGAGATAAAGATTTAAAAGGGAAAATCACTATATGTGACTATAGTCAGGCCAAACCTGTCTGTGCAGCAGAAGCTGGATTTTTTTTCTTTATTTTTTTTTTTTTCTGTGAAGTATTCATGCTCTCACAGTGCAGTGAATGATTCAGTAGTTGGTCTGTCCCCCTGGATTATGGCTCTGCTGAGAGCAAACTTTTTCAATGGCTCCTATTTAATCTATCTGTTTTGAAGATAGGTTTTCAAAAAAAGGGCATACATTCTTTGCCTGTGAGTTAGTTGGAAGAGAACCAAATGTTGAATGAAAAAAATTCATGTTCCCTCTCCTGTAATTTAGTGTGATTGGGAAGTAGATGTTTTTCTTTTTTCATTTTCATGGAGGTTTGGGTGTTTGTAACTTGTTGGCTGACACAACATGATCTGTAGCCACTTCTCTGGTTGCTGACTGGCTCAGACAGCTCTAAATTTCTTAAAGCATTATCATCTTGAAGTGAAAAAAAAAAAGCCAAAACAAAATTAAGTGGACATGAGAAGACTTTGAATAAAATATGCATTTGTTTTTCCCATAACATTGGAATTATTTGGGAGTTGAAGCCTGTACAAAGGCCTGTAGCTACTCCAGCATACTCAGATGCCATTGGGACAGCCAGTGCTCGCTCTGTCAATGGAAGTAGCTCTTGAGGTGCTGGTAATGATTTGGTGAATGTCTTTCGCTAGTGTTCTAGCCATGTGTAAGTGAGCATTTCCTTGGGTGGTTTAGTTGCTTCATTATTACTACATGTGACTTTCTGAAGGGAGTGTGTGGTCCGAGAGACCTCACAGATTTCTTGGATGTGATCCACACTGTAGTTTTGTCTGTTATTTTTTATATCCTTTCAGAAGAAGAAGAAAAATTAGTTTCCCTAATGATTATGCTCTTTTTGTTGTTGTTTGTTTTATATGCTGAAATGAGTTTCTGCCTCTAGAGGGAAGTTATTTTGGCTTTCACATACTTGTCTGTGTACTAATGTTTTTGCTGAGCTCACCTGGAAGATTGATCACTTATGCATTAGTTTGTTCAAGCACAAGGTATCTTCTGAATAGTTAAAATTTTAAACACATGCACCATCTGGAAAATAGTATAAAAGCAAGTGACTGGGTGTTACAGTTTTTATTATATTAATATTTATACTAATATGATTGCTTGTTACAGAGTTAACTTTCGAGGTGTTTACTGAGTCTTGATGTACACATAGAGTCTTAATGTTGTTTGATTGGCCTTGTGAAAATAGTATTCTTTGCCCATAATTGACCTAAATTCATAAATCTGTATATTTTTTTTTAACTCAGAGTTTGCTCTTTTTCAGAACTAATAAATAATTTCTCAAGATGAGAATCTGTTCAGAAAACACCAGTAGAGATAGGCATCATTCCTCATTCAGTGTCAAGCCTTTGATATTGAGTCTCTCTAGAAAAACGCTATGTTGGGTTTTATCTTGCAAAATGTTATTTAAGGCTATGCAGCAATGCAGTTAAAAAAGCAAATGGGTCTGAGAAACTAAAACCTGTTAGTATTTAAAGAAATGGGGAAATATATAAGAGCTGAGTTTCAGATAGCAAAGAAGAAAGGTTAGTTCCAGTTGTCTGCAAAAATACTTTGTGGACCAAGAAAGGAGGGGAAAGAGAAGGTGTTTTATAACACTCTGTTTTACAATATGCCTCTCTCTCTGAAGTACATTTACATTTGCTTGAATAGCAGGCAGTTTAAGGTACCTGTTATAAAAAGATGTTGACAGAATCAAAGGGATTAAGAATAAGGTGTCAAAAGGATCAAAGGGTTGGAGGGATGATTTATGAGGAAAACAAAACTACCCTTCACAGCTTTGTTAAATAGTGGTGAAATGAGGCCAAAGAAGTAAGGTGATACAATAGGATGAAATTAAAATGTGGGCTGTGTGTCAGTGTTACTTTGTGTACTGAAATAATTTTCTCTGCAGTTGTTTCCTGTCAGATACCAACAAATTACATTAGTCAGATATGATAAAAAGGATGCTTTGTTCAGAAAGCACTGCTGGAGTAAGTTTTGCATTAACTTAGACTGAGCAGACTGTCTAAGAACTGGAATTTCTAGGGTTTGGTTTGTGCATGTACTTTCACTTCATTAGTGCTTAAGTTAACTAGTGCATGAACTTGTGTTATAAGTTGTGATGGAAATATTTATTGAATGTTGACTTTAATATACAGAACCTGGAGGTTCTGCCATGCCTGTAGATTTGTATTTAACCCTTTCACTCTCTGTCTCTGTGCACTTTTTCAGTTTCATGTGTTTAAATGCCCATGTTTTCCATTGTTTTTTCCCTCTTATGATTTTATTTTTTGTTTTCTATAGTGATGTGGTTGTGCCTATCATTCCCATCTCCTTGCTTTTTTAAAAGCCCATCAGTTATATGCAAAGAGGGGGCACTGAGCCGAATGACTGCAGACAATATCCTTCCTCCATCTCCTTCAGTCATGAGGGCTCTGAAGTCCATTGTGGATATGTTGCCATGTGACTGGAGGATGCATACTGATCGTGGAAGCCTGAGATCACCCCATTCCTGTTATGTTAAATGGGATTTATGCATTCAGAGTGTATGCGTGTATATATATACAGTTATTTACAAGTGACTATTTGAGAAACTGTGTGTCTTGTAGTAACTGTAAGTGGGCACTTCTTTTCATCAGATGTCCATCAGACATAGCCATGCAATCCCATTTTCTTAGATCAAGTTCATATGAAGTCACCATTACCTTAAAAGCATGGACAAATACTGGGGACTTGTATAATTTGAATTAGGGGGGGGGGGATGCTACTGGAAGAAAAGTTGCCTACTTTTCATGTGTGATGATGTGAAGTGGTCCCTAAAACTGTTCACTGGAGACTTGAACCAGCAGACAGTGAAGCAAAAAGAACCTTTGCTTTAAAAATTGAGGAAATGTTAATGTAGCTGTTTTTGAACAGGAGGAACAGCTGAGCTATTTTCATTTCATTTCCAGAACCTTGCAACTAAGTTTTCTCTTATGAATTAATAAATGCTACTCACAATGTACTTTTCAGATAACTCAGGGATCGGCCACATCATAGTCATACACTCTTCTAGTGTTTCCTAAAGAGATGGGTTGTGGCATGCTGCCAGAAAGCCTGGCTTAGTAAATTACTTGTCTATGATCAATACAGATTTTGAAGTTACAAAGCACTTGCCTACTTCACAATTTCAGACATCTTTCTATGAATCTGCTTTTATTTTTAGTTTGTACATTTACAGTTGATACATTAAAAAGATGAGTGTTACTAAAAAACCAAAACCAAACAACAAAAGTGAACAATATTAGTTCCTGAAGACACAGTTTATCCCTTTTCACAAATTTTTTTACTGCACTTTTTTTTGTGAATGCTTTGAGTCAGTTAACTTTTAAAGAAGCAACAAAATCCTTAACTCTCTGTGTTCTGGTGTGGCTGCTATGGAGTAGAAGTGCTTCAAAGAAACCTCAGTATTCTGAAACGTAATTGAGGGATACTGTGTGATTAGGAGAACGTGTACAATATCATTTGGTCTTTCATTTATAGTCAGAGATTTATTATTTTTTTAACATGATAAACAAATTTTGTAAAACTTGGTTTGGCTTCATGTTAAAGCAGACTCCAATAGTGTCTTTATTTTCCTCTTATAAACAGATGAAGATGCGAAATTAGATTTGAAATTGAAATTTGCTTTGGTTTCACAGGAGCAGGGCAGCAGAAATTTGAGCCATCTTGGCTGGGTTATGTCAATTTCAAATAAAATTTCAAATATTTATGTTTATATTGAAAACACGCCTGCTAAAGGGAGTCTGTCTGTCTTGTTTCATGAAGGTAATTGCTTCTACGGTGTGCATGTTCACTTTAGTACCTTGAATTATTTTATCTCCTGCCCTTGTCAGTTCTACAAAGCCTGTATGTACTATTACTTTAGTCAACTAATAAAGCTTGTATTGTGCATTTGAGAAAGGAATGACTACAGACAATAGTGAAAGAAGAGAAATGTTATTTGCTTAAGAGATGCACTGCTGTTACAGAGAAAACACACACTGACCTATGTATGCTAAGGAATTTTCCATATGGTCTTTGTGTATGTTGTGTACATTCATGTACTGGGAGCATATGGTCCTATTTTGTGGTGCTTTTGGTTAGCTTCTGACATCCAAATCTCATTACTTTCACATACCTGATGGAGAAATCTTGAAATGTTGTTCTTCTCCATCCTGAAATACAAATCCACCTTTAAGAATGTGACTGATGAGCAAGAAAATGTTGTGCTTGCATTGATACTTCTTGTGGATGCATCATAGTGGTGTTAAGCTTTCCCCCCCCTTTTTTTTTTTCCTAGAGGAAGTAATTTTTGCATATTAGCAGTGTTGCAGAGGTGTCCAGTACAGGGCAATACCATTTGAACAGGACAGAAAAGCACCCAAGCATATTAGTGAGCACTTTTATACTGAAGAAGGGAGTTCAGTAATATATGTTGTATCAGCTTTTAATCTGATGGATGGCCAAGGGAAAAGCTAAGGCTCATCTTTTGTCTGTAAGCTTCAGTCCAATTTGACAGAGCTGCTCTGCCTTTCAGCTGTAGAAGATTGGGAAGGAAACCACTAGACACAACTTGGCAAATATTTGATTTTCCTTAGAAAAGGCTAGAATTGACAATACTGACCTAGTGTGAGTACTTGGTTGATAGGAATTTTGTTGGAAAATAAATTTTTCAGTCACTTACAGAAGCCATTAGTTTGTCCATCATTTACTTGTTCAAGACATGAATTCCAGTTCTTAAACAGGGTAAGCCTAGGAAACATTTGTGCTGTAAGTTACAGTTTCCATTTGGGGGGTTAAAACAAAAAAAAAGGAATATATGTGCAATGTATCTACTTAATTTTTTTCTTCAGGAGTGATTACCAGTGTTTTCTGGAGCTTCTCTCTCTTTTTAAGCCTATTCCATAGAGTGTCAAGTTCATATTGAAAAGAGTTTGGGGACTTCATAACATTGTTTCAGAAGCTGACTGGCATTTAAGAGATGTAATCTTCCATTCCTTTGTAAAACTGTTTATTAACTTTATGGAATCAATTATAACAGGAGCTTATGCTGGAAATTTAAGTAAGCGGGAATAGTTATAGGCAGCCTTTAGCTATGTGTTTTTATTTTAGGTTTGCAGGAGGCCATTTTGGTAAGAGAGTTGCTCGGGACTGGCACCAGGACCTGCGTGCTCGAGCCGAGAGGCGCTCCATTTTGGTTTCTTTTTGGGGCAGGAGGACCTTGGCAGACAGTGAGGACTGGCAGGGTCGTCTTCTCCTGTGCCTGCTCGAGAGGGTGACATCAGCCATGGCAAATTCAAAGGCAGGAGAGCTGAGCCGCACGATGCCATTTGGCAGGAGAGCTGCCTTCTCGCTCGATTGCAGCCAGCGCACGGGCGAAACGGCACGCTTCTGCTTTGTTGGTTTTTTTTCACCAGAGGGAGGAAGGTGCTGATACACATGGGCTCATTCCTGAATTGTTCTCCAGTTATGTCCCATGGCCAGCGATAGGGATGGTGGCAACTTGCCTCAAAGCTGTTTTCAAAAGATCTGTGTCAACCCAGACTGGGGTTGAACTTAAGAAGGCAGGTGTCAGGCAACTGGCTGCAGAGAGTGCTGGAGCCTGGCACCTGAAATGGAGGGCAATGGAGATAACACCTGCATTAGGTGTGAGCAGCTCCATTATCTGCTTAATCTAGTGGTTGAACTGAAGGAAGAAGTTGCTAGACTTAGGACTGTAAGGGAATGTGAAAGGGAGTTGCATTTGAGATCCAGGCTCTGCAGAGTTATAGACTGGCCAACCAGGATGAAGAGGTTGATGAATTATTTTATTGGCAGCTAGAGGCTGTCTCAAGATCACCAGAAGTTGTTCTTATGGGTGACTTTAACCTGCCTGATACCTGCTGGGAACATAACACAGCAGAGAGGAGGCAGTCTAGAAGGTTCTTAGAGTGTGTGGACGATAGCTTCTTAACCCAGCTGCTTTGTGAGCCTACCAGGGGTAAGGCTTTACTTGACCTTTTTACAAACAGAGAAGGGCTGGTGGGAGATGTGGTGGTTGGAGGCTGTCTGGGGCCCAGTGACCATGAGATAATTGAGTTTTCAATATGCAGTCAAGCTAAGAGGGGCAGCAACAAAACCTCCACTCTGGACTTCCGGAGGGTGGATTTCAGGTTACTTATGGAACTAACTCAGAAGGTACCTTGGAAACTGCCCTTAAAATCCAAGTGGTCCAGGAGGGCTGGACCTACTGCAAGAAAGAATTCTTGAAGGCACAGGCACAGGCTGTGCCAATGTGCCGGAAGATGAGCCGCTGGGGCAGACGGCCAGCCTGGATGGACAGTGAACTTCTGAACAAATTAAGGGAAAAAAAGAGGGTGTTATCATCATTGGAAGGAAGGAGAGGTAACCCATGGAATGTTCAAAGATGTTGCTAGGTCATGCAGGAAGAAAATTAGAGAGGCAAAAGCCCATTTAGAGCTTAGACTGGCCACTGCTGTGGAGGACAACAAAAAATCCTTTTACAAGTATATTAATGGCAAGAGGAAGGACAAGGACAACCTCCACTCCTTAGTGGACACGGAGGGGAATATTGTAACTCAAGATGAGGAAAAGGCAGAGGTACTTAACACCTTCTTTGCCTCAATTTTTAATAGCAGGATACATTGTCTTCCAGACAAGTGGCCTCCTGAGCTGGCAGAGGGAGTCAGGCTGCAGTATAGCTCCCCTGTAATCCAGGAGGAAGCAGTTAGAGACCTGTTCAGCTGCTTGGATCCCCACAAGTCCATGGGACCAGATGGGATCCATCCTAGGGTGCTGAGAGAGCTGGCAGATGAGCTGGCCAAGCTGCTCTGCATCATTTTTCAACAGTCCTGGCTCACTGGAGAGGTCCCAGATGACTGGAAGCTGGCCAACGTGATGCCCATCCACAAGAAGGGCCAGAAGGAGGAACCAGGGAATTCCAGACCTGTCAGCCTGACCTCAGTGCCAGGCAAGATTATGGAAGAGGTCATCTTGAGTGCAATCACACAGCACTTCCAGGATGGCCAAGGGATCAGGTCCAGCTACCATGGATTTAGGAAGGGCAGGTCCTGCCTCACCAACAGAATAGAATAGCATAAAATAGAGTAGAATAGAATAGAATAGAATAGAATAGAATAGAATAGAATAGAATAGAATAGAATAGAATAGAATAGAATAACCAGGTTGGAAGATGCCTTCGAGATCATCGTGTCCAACCTATCATCCAACACCACCTAATCAACTAAACCATGCAACCAAGCACCCTATCAAGTCTCCTGCTAAACACCTCCAGTGATGGTGACTCCACCACCTCCCCAGGCAGCCCATTCGAATGGGCATTCACTCTCTCTGTGTAGAATTTCTTCCTAACCTCCACCCTAAATTTGCCCTGGCACAGTTTGAGACTGTGTCCTCTTGTTCTGGCACTGGTTGCCTGGGAGAAGAGACCAGCACCCACCTGGCTACAACCTCCCTTCAGGTAGTTGATATCCTTCTCCTTCAGGTAGTTGATCTCCTTCTATGACAGGTGGATCTGTGGAAGGCTGTAAGTGTAGTCGACCTGGACTCCAGCAATGTCTTTGACACCATCCCCCACAGCAAACTCCTGGCCAAGCTGTCAGCTCATGGCTTTGACAGCAGCACTCTGTGCTGGGTTAGGAACTGGCTGGAGGGCCGAGCCCAGAGAGTGGTGGTGAATGGTGCCACATCCAGCTGGCAGCCAGTAGTGTCCCCCAGGCATCAGTGCTGGGCCCCATCCTGTTCAATATCTTTTTTTGATGATGTGGATGAGGGCATTGAGTCCATCATCAGTAAATTTGCAGGTGACACCAAGCTGGGGTTCAGGAGTTGATCTGTTAGAGGGTAGGAGAGCTCTGCAGAGGGACCTTGACAGGCTGGACAGATGGGCAGAGTCCAACAACATGAGATTTAATACATCCAAGTGCCAGGTTCTGCACATTGGCCACAACAACCCCATGCAGAGCTACAGGCTGGGGTCAGAGTGGCTGAGAGCAGCCAGGCAGAGAGGGACCTGATTGACCTGGTTGATAGTAAGATGAACACGAGCCAGCAGTGTGCCCAGGTGGCCAAGAAGGCCAATGGCATCCTGGCCTGGATCAGGAACAGTGTGGCCAGCAGGACCAGGGAGGTCATTCTCCCCCTGTACTCAGCACTGGTTAGGCCACACCTTGAGTCCTGTGTCCATTTCTGGGTCCCTTAGTTTAGGAAAGATGTTGAGTTGCTGGAATGTGTCCAGAGAAGGGCAACAAAGCTGGTGAGGGCTTTGGAGCACAAGCCAAATGAGGAGAGGCTGAGGGAGCTGGGGTTGCTTAGCCTGGAGAAGAGGATGCTCAGAGGAGACCTTATTGCTCTCTACAGCTACCTGAAGGGAGATTGTAGCTAGGTGGGGGTTGATCTCTTCTCCCAGGCAACCAGCACCAGAAGACGTGGACACTTTTTGGTTCTCATGCTGTGCCAGGGGAGGTTTAGGCTGGATGTTAGGAAGAAGTTCTTCACAGAAAGAGTGATTTGCCATTGGAATGTGCTGCCCAGGGAGGTGGTGGAGTCACCATCACTGGAGGTGTTTAAAGGAGACTGAATGAGGCACTTGTTGCCATGGTTTAGTTGATTAGATGGTGTTGGGTGATGGTTTGGACTTGATGATGTCAAAGGTCTCTTCCAACCTGGTTAATTCTATTCTATTAAAGAAAAATCTGTTGATCTAAAATGAAATAAAATTACTTTTCTTAGAAGTGTTAAAAGACAGAGTAGCTATTTGGCAGGCATAGTGTGGCAGTGCCAGTGGAGATCTGACTTCAGTTTGTGGATGTAGTATGTAGGATAACAAGAAATTAATTGAAATCTGTGGGTTTTACCCATCAAGAATGTACATGATCACAAGATGAGAAGAAATTAATTCTGCATGTGCAGAAATGCAAAATGTAACCTGGAAATTTAATTAAGCCCCCAATGTCATTCATAAAGCCCTTTTTCAGCAGCAACTGTCCCATTCCCATTTTCAGTTGTCATAAAATTCTGGAGAAACATTCAGGCACTTCCTTTGTGAATTATTTGAGTGCACAGAATTGCCTGAGGGTCTCTGGGTTCCAAAATCTGTTCTCCAGATGTTGAATGCATCTATACGGTAGATTTCTAATTTTGTGAGATTTGCAGAAGATCTCTTTGCCCACTATGACACTTAACTCAGATTGGTTCCCAGTGTCACTTACCAATCCCTAGACATCTGTTAATTTCTAAGACATCCAGTGTATCTGTATTCAGCTCAAGATGCACAAAAACAACATTTTTTTTTGTTTTGTTGTTTTGCAGGACTCTTTTCTGTTTTAATCTATTAGAGTGGGATAATTATCAGTGTTCTCAGAACTTAGTCACCTCACAGGTGGTCTTTGGACTCTGAGGAGGAACCAGCTACAAAAGAAGCCAAGCCTCTGCCCCACTGTGTTCAGGGCTACTTGAGTTTATTCTGTGAGGAGTAAATCAAAGAGCAGCTGGACATGGTAGAACTGTAAATGAGAGTGCAAAACCAGCACAGATTTTATTAGAAAGTGTTATTCTGCCTTTGGAAGAGACACTGTGGCTCTTTTCACAGGTTTATAACAAAACAGATTCCAGTCCAGGGATGCCATCAGGTAGACAGTGTCCTTTAAAACCACCAGGGCCAAAGAAAATACATCCAGAAAAGTTGAAAAAGCTGAGTGGTGAGTTCTCTGTTCTGTTAATGCTGTGTCCACCCCCATCCTCATCATCTCTCCCTGCAGTTAATTTATTTATTTGCTTTTACTTCTGGAGACATTTCAGGGACTAGAATATGATGTGTTTTGTCTGTAGTTTATTAACTTACTTGTGATGACTTAATGCTTTACAGCACAGACTTGTGGGCTGGAATTGGGTTTTGTTATGGGCTGCTGAGGAGGAAATGTTAGGAAGACAGATGAAAGTGCAGATGGGTGGACTGTGCTGCCAGCCCTGAGCAGTCGGATTGCTATTGCTGCCCAGGCAAGTAAAAGCAGATTGATTGTGGAGTGCAGTGGTACACCAGAAGTGATTGCTGGCTCCCGTTGTTACCAGCTTCAGCCTGACCTCTGTGTAAGGTTGTGGTAGGCAGCAATATGTTGCTCTTCAAGCAGTGGATGCTGTCTAAAACCAACAATCTGCCTCTTTGAGGGAAAAAAAAAAAAAGCCCTATGAGGAGAGGCTGAGGGAGCTGGGATTGTTTAGCCTGGAGAAGAGAAGGATCAGAGGTGACCTCATTGCCCTCTACAACTACCTGAAAGGTGGTTGTAGACAGGAGGGGGTTGGTCTCTTCTCCCAGGCAACCAGCACCAGAACAAGGGGACACAGTCTCAAGTTGTGCCAGGGGAGGTTTAGACTCGAGGTGAGGAAAAAGTTCTTCACTGAGCGAGTCATTCGTCATTGGAATGTGCTGCCCAGGGAGGTGGTGGAGTCGCCGTCCCTGGAGGTGTTCAAGGGGAGATTGGACGTGGCACTTGGTGCCATGATCTAGTTGTGAGGTCTGTTGGAACAGGTTGGACTTGATGATCCTTGGGGTCTCTTCCAACCTTAGTTACTGTGATACTGTGATACTGTGAAAAGGTGCTGTGTGGGCTGGCTGGAAATGGTGGAAAAGCCAATCTTTAGGGAAGGACATTGTGCTCTGTATGATGGGGTTGAATTAATAGGGACTGGAAGAAGTGTATAAAACTAATACTAACTGATACGGGTTTGTGGAAAACACATCTGATAAAATTAACTTGATAATGTTTTTACATGAAGTGACAAGCTTAGTTGATGGATCAAGATGTAATAGGCTTTGAACAAGTATTTAAATTTTCAATGCTTTTTTATATTTTGTTGAAGTAAATCAAAGCAAAAATCAAAGGACCTGGCTGAATGACAGGTGCTTATTTAACTGTAAATGTGGAGTTGTCGTTGTTTAGCTGAATTTGCAAATAAGCTGCTGGCTCTTCGCTGTTATTTTTATTGGTGATGTAAACCAAAGATCACATCACCCCTGCCAACAAAGAGTCACAAACCCAGAGCTTGCAAGGCCTGAAAGGACCCCTGTGGTTAGCCTGAATTCCAGGGCAAAGATGCTTTAGGACACTTCTAATAAATTTTTGTTTGAGCTGTGACAGAAAAGAACATTCCATGAAAATTTCAAACAACCAGTGATAGAAAAATCATTCCTTTCCCTGGCACTGACATAGAGAATTAATGGAATGACAACAGATAAAAACAGAGATGTGAACAGTCTGGTTAATGGCAGTTCTGAAGTGGAAGTCATCCTGAAAGGAAACATAACTTCATGGACGTGTCCCATGTGAAATAATTTGAAAGGAATCCGAAGAACATCAAGAGGGGACTATAAGGCAATGGGAGTGGTGGTGAAGGACTTGGGAGCACAGGTTGTCTTTTCATCAACCCTCCAGGTTAAAGGGGATTGAAAGAGCTGATAGAATTGGGGAAATCAATAAATGGTTGAGGGAGTGGTGTCACGAACAAGGCTTTGGCTACCTGTGCCATAGGACTTGTTTTGAGAAATCTGGTCTTCTGGGGGCTAATGGGTTACATCTCTCAGAAAAGGTGTGGTGGGTTGAAAAATCCACCCCCCCAACATTAAATTTGCCAAACAACTCAGCTGGAAGCAAATAAAAGCTGCTTTTACAAGCAAAACTACAATCTGCAATGACATGCAATTAATGTATACAAAATAGACAGTATTTACAATATTTACAGGTATTTACAACTAATAAACAGCACAAGAACCCACCTGGCCAAGGACCAGGGGAAGCTACTGTCTTCTCCCTCCCTGCCTCCCCCTAACCCCCTTCTACAAAAGGGACAAGAAACAGAAGCAGAGAAGTTAATACCAGTCAGTGCAATGCAGCCAAGGTCAAGCAGAAGCACGTTAGAATCTCCCAGCCCGAGGAAGCGAGAAGAGAGAGAGAGAGAGATTGTTTTGGTACAACTAGCTTAAGTCCCTTATTTCTTCCAGTGGGATTGTTTAGTACTATCATTATTTTCTTTTTTACACCCAGTAGTGATTTATTTAAATTTTTACTACTTTCTGTTCAAGATCTGTGAAAAAATTTTAAAGGCATAACCTCAAACTACCACAAAAGGGGAAGAACATCATTGTCCACAAGTTTTCCAGTCTAGTGAGGAGGGCTTTAAACTAGGGTTGCCAGGACAAGCTTGAGAGGTGGGTCCATGCCAACCTCATGAAGTTCAGCAAAACCAAGTACAAGGTCCTGAACCTGGGTCAGCACAATCCCAAGCCCAGAGGGCCAAGTGCATCCTGGCTGCATCCAAAGAAGTATGACCAGCAGGATGAGGGAGGTGATTCTCCCCCTCTACTCTGTTCTCTTGTGACCCCACTGCATCCAGTTCTAGGGCCTGTAACACAAGAAGGACATTGAACAGGAGCAGCTGCAAAGAGGCAACAGCGATCATCAGAGGGCTGTAGTGCTTCCCTTATGAGGACAAGCTGCAAGAACTGGGGATGTTCAGCCTGGAGAAAAGACTCACAGAGTCATAGAATTGTTAGGGTTGGAAGGGACCCCAAGGATCATCAAGTTCCAACCCTCCTGCCATGGGCAGGGACACCTCACACTAGATCAGGTTGCTCAGAGCCACATCCAGCATGGCCTTAAAAACCTCCAGAGATGAGGCTTCCACCACCTCCCTGGGCAACCTGTTCCAGTGTTTCACCACCCTCATGGTGAAGAATTTCTTCCTAACGTGCAGTCTGAATCTACCCATTTCTGGTTTTGTTCCATTCCCCCTAGTCCTATCACTACCTGACAGCCTAAAAAGTCCCTCACCAGCTTTCTTGTAGGCCCTCTTCAGATACCGGAAGGCCACAATAAGGTCTCCCTGGAGGCTTTTCTTCTCCAGACTGAATAGCCCCATCTCTCTCAGTCTGTCTTCATAGGAGAGGTAGGTGCTCCAGCTCTCTCATCATCCTCATGGCCCTTCTCTGGACCTGTTCCAGAAGGTCATGGGCCCACCTCTGCAGCCTGTCAAGGTCCCTCTGGATGGCATCCCTTCTCTCCAGCATGTCTGCTGCACCACACAGCTTGGTGTCATCAGCAAACCTGCTGAGGGTGCACTCAATGCCACTGTCCATGTCACCAACAAAGATATTAAACAAGGCTGGTCCCAGTCCTGATCCCTGAGGGCCTCCACTTGGGCATGGACCCATTGACAGCCACTCTTGGGGTATGGCCATCAAGCCAGTTCTTTATCCACTGAATGGTCCATCCATTGAACCCATACTCTACCAGCTTGGCGATCAGGATGTCATATAGCAGCCTTGTAGTGCTAGGATGAGGAGTAGTGGCTTTAAACTGAACAATATCCAGATAAATTTAGACTGGATATAAAGAAGAAATTCTTTACAGTAAGGGTGATGAGACACTGGAACAGGTTGCTCAGAAAAGTGGATGAGCACTCTGAATAGAGGGTTGTAGCAGATAATCAGGTCAATGTTAGTTCTCAGCATAGGTGTATGCCCAGGGAGAAGTGCAATATCTGAATGTTAGAAATAGCTGCTCTGTCTAAGAGTAGAGATTATATCAGGTATTTGGCAGTGGTACTACTGCTGCTGGAATACTCTACTAATGTCCGTGAATCAAAGATGACACTGATTGTGACCAGAGAAATCTATAGTGGACTGAGAACTGTAAACACTGTAGTGTATTTATTTGGTGTATGGTGTCAGTAGGAAATATGGGCAATGTATGGACAATTACAGTATCAAGATGATGTTTTTTCTTCCCTGAAAAATAAACTGTAATTCAACACTGAATTGTTTCAGGAAAGTCATATTGCTTGAGTTACATAGCAGTTCTTCCATTAAAGCTCCTAAGGTATGAATCTCTTTCAAAATCATAGAATGCAAATGACATTTAAAAGTCAGCTAGTCCAACCCCCTGCAATAAACGGGGACATCTTCAAGGAGGTCAGGTTGCTCAGAGCCCCATCATGCCTGATTGTGAATGGTTCCAGGGATGGGGCATCTTACGACCTCTCTGAGAACCTGTTCCAGAATTTCACCACCTTCATTGTAAAAAAAATAATACTTATGTCTAGTCTAAATCTAACCTTTGTCAGTTTAAAGCCATTGTGCTTTGTCTTAACTGCAAAAGGTCCTGCTAAAAAACTCTCTTTGCATCTTTCTCATAGGCTGCAATACTCTTTAAGTATTGGGAGGCTGCAGTAAGGTCTTCCAAGGGCCCTCACTTCTCCAGGCTGAAAAAACTCAACTCTCTCTGCCTGTCCTTACAGGAGAGGTGTTCCAGCTCTCTGATAATTTTTGTGACTCTCCATTGTACCTGCTTCAACAGCTGGCTTATGTTCAGCTTTTCATTCACCAGTACTCCTAAGCTCTTCTCTGCAAGGCTGCTCTCAATCCCCTCAGCACCCAGCCTGTACTTATACCAGGGACAACCACAACCCAAGTGCAGGACCTGTTTTACTTGCTGTTCAGAAGATTAGCTGTATCTGTGTATATTTGCATAGAGGCCATCTGGCAAAACTGTTGCTTTTTTATATTTCAGATTCTGGGTTAATATGTGCACCATACAGGTACTTGTGAATATTGAAGCCTCTTTTAAGATGTTACACTTTAAGAACTCTAGAAGGTCCAACCAAATAACAATAGTAATAATTAAAAAAGGGTGATTGAAATGAGCTGAGCAGCAGCACTGCTTTCCTGTCAGTCACTATCACCAGTGCATCTGTGGCTGTGCTTTCTACCCTGGTGAGCTTGTTTTGGGATAGCTCTTCCTGCAGCACAGTCACCTAAATATCAGTACTGCTGGTCAGGTGGGCCCCACTCATGTTTCCGTTGGCAGCAAACTATGTCCTAGAGTTTTTCCCCCTCACAAACTTGGAGACGTCTCTTGTATGAAATGAGACATTCTTGAAGTCCTGAATGTAATTGAGAACGTCTGTAAATCCACATCATTTTTCTAGATATATTACTCTTCAATAATAAACTGTGTCAGCTGGGGGATTGCTTTATTTATACCTGCCATGTCTTATTTCCAGGCTGAAATACCTATATGTGTATTTGATTTCTTTAAAAGGTGTATTCCCAGCAACAATAGGCAGTTTCTTCAGGCCAGAAGGAAAAATAAGTTTTTTGAAGCTTTTGTCATTGTCATTCCATTGTGCATTATAGTTGCTGGCTTGGGCATGATCTCATTAGCTGAGCACTTGCAATGTCAATAGTGGCATGCCTGCTTTTTAAGTCTTTTCTTTCCAGCATGACTCCTGCAGTTTCACAAAAAAAAGTCAAAACAAAATATCAAATGCCAGAAACAATTTAAATCCTTGTCTTTTCTGCACTTGCCTACCAAATTACTTTTGTTTGAGATCCCTTATTGCATAGAAAATAAAAACAAGATTGATCTGATGTAGTGCTTTGAAATCCTGTGTACTGAGTTATGCTGTGAAATAAAGTCTTCATAATACATTGATTTAAATATAATCTTCTAGAGACACATCTGGATATTTATCATAAAAAAATAGATAGTACAATAGTTTATTAGCTGATGTAACTAATTTCCATGTTAGAAAATGAAAACTATGCCTGAGTAGTGTAGACTTACCATTATTTTGCAAAAACAGTGGTTTTGTAAATAGAGTAAAAATACAAAGTATAGGTACAGAATGCTAGAAATATCAAGCAAGGTTTTAATTCATGTTATGATTTTTCAATCCAAGTGTAGAATGATTTTTACTAAATAGTAAAAGGAGTGAATCATGAGTTGTTTCTAGCAGTTAACTGTTCTGCCTGTAGGATAACTTATATGATTCATGTATGTTAGAGAAAACAGAATAATTTTCTCTCTTGACTACATTTTTCTTCCATAAATTTGTTTTCAGAATAGCTTGCTCTAAAATTCTGCCAGAAGTTGATATACCAGTATATCAAGTTATAAAAATGCTGGGTACAACTTCAAAGCAGCTCTGTATACAGATCCTATGCAGAACTGAAAAATTCAGCACCTGATGCACATTGCCTGAGCTGAGGGCCTGCAATGTTTGTAGAATCAGTAGAAGTCTCCAAGGGAATGGTGAGGCTTGCAGAAGTAGACCATGGGAATAATTGCTTCTCTCCTGCTTACCTTTGGAGTGGAATTAGCTGGCTGGTGGGTGCTGTTCGTATGTACCAACATGGGATCTTCTCCTGAGGACATGTAGGTAAAAGATCTGTGCCCTGCCCCATACAAGATGCAGTATGGTCGCCTCTCTTTGCATGCCACTTGGGATGCTTGCACTGAAAATGGATGACCTGTGTTAACATCTCTCTGCCATCTGGAAAACCCATGTGTGGTCACCACTTCCAAGTGGTGTCCCCTGACGACTAGGATGAAGAATTACCCGAGGGAGAGGCATTGGAGAAGTTTCCCTCTTATGAAGCTGACCTGCTCATGCTGAGAGTAAGAGAGTCAGGAAGAGGAGAAAATAGTTGATGAAACCCGATCCTGTGCTCTCTTAGCTGGTGCCTGCAGTTGGGAGTGAGGAGTTTATGTTTTTGATCCCTGTGCTGAGGAGTAAGACAGATTTTATGCGACTTCTTCAATATATGAACAACATAAAATGTCCAAAGAGTCTGAAAAGTGTGAAGCATCACATCTACCCATGATTTAATCAGAATTTCAGGATGTTGTCTGCGACTGGCCTTCTCGCACAGTTCTGTGTGTGAAGAGTGTTCATGTTTTTGGACTGGTGAAAGAAACTCCAGCCCATCAAAGAGCCAGCTGCTGAGCCATCAGTGCTGTGGGGTGGGTTGGCAGGCTGGCTGCTGCCCTGTTGTCTCCTTAGACTTACTTCAGAAGCTAACTTTCTGTCTATTCTAATTTTAGGTGTCAGCTTACATGAGCTGGTTTTAACTACCCACCTAGTTACCAGCTGCTTTTGAAAACCAAATTCACAGTATGACTAGTGAGAGAGAATTACATGGTATTTGCTAGCATCGTTGGAAGTATGTGATGTATGCGTTATCATCATGAGACATTCCTTGCATTCAAGGCTTGGTTGTTTCCAAGGAGCTGAAAACCAATGACTCCAGTAAAAATCAGGGGAAGATGCACTGCTTGCTATCCCTGACTGCTTTTGATCACAGATCAAAGGGAAGTAATCTTGTTTTTCTTAAAAGTGCTAGTATTAAAGGTAGCATTCATCTATTTTCTAGCCTATCTTTTGCTTTTGGCGCTTGCCTAAGAATATTTACTTGAACTTTTTTTAACTAATGTCAGATTGTAAAGATTTACTTGGTAAAATTGTTTTGAATTAGTTTCTTAGCTCATAAAGAATCAGAAATGGAACCAGGTTCCTGGTTATAATTAAAGTAAACTTTTAAAAAAGTTACTTCATGTGTAAATGTTGCCATTCAATAGTGGCTGCTGCATATATTTCTACATCAAATGAAATGGGCTGCAGTTTGGGGTTTTTTTAAGAGTATGCCTTCAGCGGACTGAATATGTTTAAATATTTGGAACCATGGGGTTAACTTATCTTTAAGTGACTATTCAGACTGGTTAAATATTTTAAGACGCAATAGTCTTTATCTGACCCCATAGAGTGTGGTAGGAATTGTTAGGACTTGATCTTTTATAAGTAAGGGAATAATGTTTATTGACTTCAGTTTACCAGAATTTTTTCTGAAATATGCTGGGATCTACCCTGGTTTCATATTACCAGGTGTGTTTTTGTTTTTTTTTTTTTTTTTTTTAACTTGTTTTGTTGTTTGATTTTGTGTGTGTTGGTATGTTTTTATTTCCCTAAGCATTGAAAATACTTCTAAGTTACTGATGCAGTTAATTCAAGGTCCATGGGGCTTTGCTTGTCAGAGATGCAGGTGACAGATGCACAGGCACAGAAATATATGTGTATTGGAAATCTTAGAACCATAGAATCGTAGACTTGTTAGGGTTGGAAGGGACCCAAGGATCATCAAGTTCCAACCTTCCTGGCATGGGCAGGGACACATCACACTAGATCAGGTTGCTCAGAGCCACGTCCAGCATGGCCTTAAAAACCTCGAGGGATGAGGCTTCTACCACCTCCCTGGGCAAGCTGTTCCAGTGTCTCACCACCCTCATGGTGAAGAATTTCTTCCTAACACCCAATCTGAATCTACCCATTTCTATTTTTCTTTCCATTCCCCCTGGTCCTATCACTACCTGACAGCCTAAAAAGTCCCTCACCAGCTTTCTTGTAGGCCCTCTTCAGATACTGGAAGGCCACAATAAGGTCTCCCTGGAGGCTTTTCTTCTCCAGACTGAATAGCCCAACTCTCTCATAGGAGAGGTGCTCCAGCCCTCTCATTGTCCCTGTGGCCTTTCGTTAATCTGTTTTAAAACCAGCTCTTTGGTGAATGGGTTTAAATTCTAGAATGTCTTGGAGACTGTTTTGGATTTATCCTGTAGTTACTGAGAACTGAGCTTCGCAGTGTTTAGTGTATTAAGTGGCCTCGTGAGGATTAATTAAAACTATAGCCCTGACAGATATTCTCCAACACCTGTAGTAGAAGTTTGACATGGAGGGAAGAGCTAAAAAGAAAAGGATCAGCTTAACTTGACATCTCATCAGGAGAAGGGGCAGGGATTTTTTTTATTTATTTTTTTTTTTTTGGTAAGGAGGGTGGTTGTGTCCAGGGAAAAAAACCAATGGATAACATTTTTCTGGGAAGGTAAATCATGCTGTAGTTGGGTAAGAGCAAGGAATTGTGGCTCTGTTAAAGGCCTTCTCACCCAGTGAACTGAAACACCCCACCATTTCCAACAGGATCCAACACAGGCTGGTTTCAGGATTGATGTGGTCAGCAGAGTGCCACTAAGCTGCTCTTTGATCAGTTGTGGCTGGTGGTTCACTCACAGTATATGCATTGCTGGATTGAATTCTGTTATTGTACTTAGACTGTATTTGTTAATATGCCTGGTTTTCAGTATTCAGTATGACTTCATATATTTCTGTTACTCCCAGAATTGCAGGAATCTTTGCCTCTTTATCTCATGTTACTAGAAATACTGTATTTGTTATTACCAGCTTGCAGTAAATTTGTGAGAAATAGATTACTTTCTTGAAAACTTGCAAATTCTGTATAAAACTGTGGGGTGTTTTGTTGCGTTTGGGTGTTTGGCTTTTTGTGTGTGTGTTTGTGTAAATTCTTTGACCTCTTCAGAGACCAGCTTACCAATTCTCTTGCAATGATGCAAATGAAATCTTATCTTTAAAAAAGATTTCTTTATCTAGATTGGGACGGGAGGTTCCTCCAATGTCATCATTTACTTTGTTATCACTTGGAAGGATAAAGGTCTGTTTTCTGTAGTGGCTAGCTCTTGGTAGTTCTTATCAGGAGAGAATTTAGCTTCAGAGGGTATCTGCCCTTTTGAAGCTTGGGTGTCAAGTCTGCTTTGAAGTCATATTGACATGCTCCTTTAGGAGTTTTCAGATATTATGAGGCAAATAATTTTTTTGTTTGCTTCCATGGTTGTTCGGCCACTGAAGAGCTTCTGCTGATGTTCAAAACAGTGGTCCAAAATGGAGATTTTGTACGTGCTGTCTCCCTAGATTTAAAAATCACACAAGAGAAGTGGTTTATCATTTGGGACATTTAAAGTGGTTGGGTATGGTCAGATAAATTAGTTTGCTACCAAGTGGATAAGTTGAAGCCATTTCAATTTCTATTCTTTAATTACACTTGTAATTCTAAACCAGTATTTAAAGTACACATGGTATTCTGGCCGATCATGGATGCACGCATAGTGGAAATGAAAGATGTAGGTTTGTGTTTTAACATTAAGCATTCTAAAAAAAAAGAGTAGGTGGGCAAATTGTTAAGAGTTATTATCATGTGCTTTAATAAACTTAGTTTTCTTAAACAATAGGTGGAAGGCACAAGGTATAATATTCCACAGAAACATCACATTTTCTGACTAAAATGTGTGAAATATACATTTGTCCCTAAAACAGGATAATTTTATACAGACATTTATAAACTGTGTTCCTTTGTTGGTTTCTGCAAAGTACTGTGAATATGTCCATGTTACAATATTTAGGATGCATGATGCTAGCATTCTCTCATTAATTAATTAACAAATTACTTTAACACAGTAGTGTGGTACAAACTTAACTGTATATTGTGTTACTCAATAAGAAAATGGTTTTGTTTATGTTAAAATGTTGTACTGTTCAATAACATTTTTAGGTAAGTCTCTCCTAAATCTGAAAGAGTTTCTGTTTTATCTTCTCCCGTGACTGCCGAAAGCCTTAGCATGACCAATCACCAAAGCTGTGTATTTACTCACTTCTGCAGGCCTAATAGAAAGCAGAGCCACCTACAGTATTCAGAAAAAAATCAAAATAAACCCAAACCTAAAACACACAACATGTGACCCTGACTTCTGTCAAATGATACAACAAAAAATGTTACAAGGGGGCAAATTAGAGATGTTTTAAAATCCCATAGACAAAGTATACTTTTCCAGTGGTGCTTGAAGAGGGCAGTTTTAGAGTCATAGGATCATTAGGGTTGGAAAAGACATCTAACTGTTAACATCACCATGGCCACGAAACCATGTCCTAAAGTGCCATATCTACACTTGACCTTGTTAAATCTTGTACAGCTGGCCTTGGCCTATTGATTGAGCTTATCCAGATCACCTCGCAGAACATTGCAGAGGGCACTCAAGCAGATCAATGCTCCTGTCTAACTTGTTGTCTGCAAACTTATTGGGGGTGTACTCAATCCCTTCATCCAGATAAGGATATCAAAAAGAACTGGCTTCAAAATTAAGCCCTGAGCAACACCACTTGTAACTGGCTGCCAACTGGATTTAACTGTGTTCACTACAACTCTCCAGGCTCAACTGTTCAGACAATTTTTAACCTAGTGAAGAGTATCCTTGTCTGAGCCATGAGCCACCAGCTTCTCAAAGGGAATATTGTGGGATACCATACAAATGCTGTAGGAGACAGTGTCTTGAGAGTGGGCCAGATTCTAGAACCCTCAGAACTGAGGACATACTTTGGCTCAGCTCCTAGCTAGCTGTGCTCTTCAAATGCTCTCAAAACTAACTGGAGAGATAACTATCCAGGCTTTTAAATTCAAATGTCTTGTTAAGAATGTCTTTCATGTGCTTGTCTATGGGAGAGTGACCAGGTGCAGGGCAATGGGAAGGAGGGCAGAAGGAGGAAGGACTCTCATGTTCCGCTTTGGGTGGCAAGAAACATTCAAACTACTTTGGCTGGTCCTGAAACTGCAGCCTTGGGATTACATGCAGGCCTCTTTCTTCTACCAGATGCTTTCCTTTTGGCTGCAAAAGAGGTTACTTACCATTTTGATCAAAGGAGGTTAGTGGATACAGGACACTGTAAGATGTATGAGAGTTTTAGGAGCAGATCTCAGCCTTGGCTGCCTGTAAAGGCCATGACATGACTGATACCATGAAACCAGCTTTGCTCTGCTTCACATCAAAGCTTTGCAATCTGCTCCCCATCTTATTTCTACTTCCAGATAATTGGGGGCAAGCACAGCAGGACACTGTCTGTCTGACACATCTAAATAAATTGTTAACGTGGAGATTCCTCTTCAAAGCATTCCGCTGTTACCCTCCCCAGTGGTTGTGTTTCACAGATGGAAGGAAGACATTTTGTTTTCACAACTTCTGTTGTTAGCATTTGATTTTCCCCTGGGTAGCTCTTCTTCCAGGATTACAGTAGCAGTAATGTTAGTTTTGGAAAGAGGAAAATAAGGTGGTCTGTTCCTGGAAATCTAAGTAGTGTGTTATGCAATGAGGTGCTGTGGTCCTTATGCATAGTACTCTGGATTGAGGAGTGACTGGGAGACGTGGCACTGGCCACACTAATATGAGTATTTCCAGGTGCAAGGCTATGCCCTAGAAAAGCATTAACGGAAGAATCAGTTGGCAACAGAGAGGAGTAAGTGATATCACAGAAGGTAAGCCTAGCTCCTTCTGAGACCTATCAAAATATTTGCTGTATGTCTTACAGAGACATACTCAGAGTCTGAATTACTTACCTGGTGACTGTGGATGTCCGCCTTCTGCATCCTTATCTGCTGTGGGGAATCATCCATTTTTTCATTGTTGGCAATAGAAAGTAACTTCTGCTTGAAGGGCTGTTTTGGTTCAGGCAAAGGGAATTGGAGGGTCTGCTCCATTTACATGCCACACATCTAAGTGTCACACTGCTGCTAATTACACGAATGGTAAGCATGTGGTGGTGAGTATGCCAGTACTTGATATGAAAGCTGCAGTCATTCTCGACCTGCACACTGTTCTTCTGTGCCAGGGGAATCAGAGTTTTCCGTGGTTTTTTGAACTGTCTTCACACTTCTTGCATTTACATGAAGGAGAGTGAGTGATGTTTGTGTGACAGTGCCAGTGGGCAGAGCAGCCCTTGCAGCTGTGTGGAAGTACATGGGGCATCATGAATCTTGTAAATGAGTTTATGATCTTTCTCCTTGCATCTGGAAACTGTGAATGATAATCCCTTTCTGCCAGGCAGTGTGTGAGAACACAGTGGGAAGTAGTGGTTTTGTTTGTTTATTTATTTATTTATTTATATTATTTTTTTAAAGGCTCTATTTGGGTAAGATTTCAGTGAAATGAAAGATAAAACTGAGGGAGTGGCCCTGACACTGATTTTGTATGTTTGTTGCTTTCTTGTTTAACAAAATAAGGACTCTTTGCAAGTGCACTGTGACTGGAGAGTCTTCCATCTGGATTTCCATGTGGATTCCATCCACTTCCATCCACTTCCATGTGGATTTAAAGCAAGTATTTAGATAAGGAAGTACATTGCTGACATAGGCTTCAGAAAGACATCAACAAGTGCTGTGCTGGTTTATGGCTGTACTGGTTTATGTAAAGTCCAGCAGTTAAATGTTGTGTTAAACACATTAAGTGTAAACTTCAAGACTCTTTATGAGAATTTTAGGCAAGTTTGATGATTTTTTACTGACTATACTAATACATGCAAGAAAAGTATTCGTTGCAAGGATCCCAGCTTTAAATTGTTCTTTAAGGTACACATTTTATTCCAGCCCTTCATTTCACCCAGCACTGTATTAAAATTTCCTGCTACATCTTGAGATGTACTGCATCACTACTGGGAGATTTTATATGAATTTGAGAACTTTCCCAGAAAAACGTAGGTTTGTTAAAATCCATTCCTTATAACTGTCATGGCTCTTCACTGACCTGTATTAATTTGAAAACTGTTCCTCCTTCCATTTACCTGAAGGGAGGTTGTAGCCAGGAGGGGGTTGGTCTCTTTTCCCAGGCAATCAGCACCAGAAGAAGAGGACACAGTCTCAAGCTGAGCCAGGGGAAGTTTATGGTTGAGGTGAGGAGAAAGTTCTTCACAGAGAGAGTTGTTAACCATTGGAGTGTGCTGCCCAGGGAGGTGGTGGAGTCACCATCCCTGGAGGTGTTCAAGAGGGGATTGGACATGGCACTTGGTGGCATGGTTTAATAGTCATGAGGTCTTGGGTGACAGGTTGGACTGGATGATCTTTGAGGTCTTTTCCAACCTTATTGATTCTATGATTCTAGAAGCAATACTGAGTCCTTTAGAAACTTTCTACTCTGAACAGTTGTAGAATTTGAGTAAGGATCTAGTTGTCTGTCAAGTGCTTGTTAAGTATTATGAACTTTTATTTTTCAGTCTGTGTCTGTGTTTACTGCAAATGTTATCAGTATATGCAATCTTTGAGGGGAAAGGAGCAGAGGAAGGAGGGGGATGCTCATTTACATTGGAAAACTATTTCTCTGTTCTGTTTCCTGGAGGCACAGGTCCCATTCTAGTGCATGTGTGGACCCTGATGCAAGGAGAGAAAGAAAGATGTAGTGTTCACCTGAAGGTAAAGGGTAAGTTTGCATCAACTAATCAGTTTAGTTAATCTTTCTAAACAGTAGAAACTGACCTTTTAGAATTTGACTTTATAGGCAGAAAATAGCCTGTTTTGCAGAATGAGAACTCAATTCAAGTATGCTTAAAATAACTGCTATTGAGGAAAGCACCTCTTACGGGAAAATACAGATCTTATGTATTGTGATTTAGCCTCACAAAAAATGGTGATGTACATGGAAAGTGACAACTGTATTAACAGACTTAGATACAAGTGAATATCAAGTATTTCAGATTTAGTTTTGCTTTGTGGTAGTTTTGACTCCTATTGCTTCCCAGTGAGGAATTTGATTTGCTGTTACCCTTTGACTTTTCCAGCTGCACTCTTTTTCCTTGTCAATCTGTGCTATCCATGGCTTCAGGCAATTCCAGGCCTCAAAACAGAGAAAGCAAACAGTCCCTACCATCCAAACCCAAACTAAAACAAATTCCCTCTGTAAGAGTTTTCCTTGCATTTTTTCCCCCTTGCTGTTGCATACGTATGATGTCTTGGGATTTGTGGTATTCTTTGTTCAAGTTTTATACACTTATTCCTACTCAGCAAATTTTAAAAGACTAAGAAATAATGCATGATTAATTGCTTTTGCTAGTTAGGTGAGACTGCACTACATCTTTGAAGGATGGAAAAAGAAAATGAATTTTCTTTATAGTTTCAAAAACGGGAAATGATTTTTGTAAGGAGAACTTTACATCCAGTGCCTGAAAAATGTTGAGAAGTATTTGAGACAAGCTAATACATTTTTGAAGTGGAACTTTGGAATTCTAATACCGTATTAAGCATACTATCTGTCAGTAATCTGCATGTACTACCATTCCATCTTTGTCTTTTGAGCACTTTATTCTTGCTCCTTCCTAGGCTTAATTTTCTCTACTTTCTTGAACTGTTACATCTCAGTCTTTGCAGTCATTAAAAAGAGGAAACACAGCCTTGAACAAAAACTAGTGGGGTTTTTACGGGGTAACAGACCAACCACCGCCTTGTAAAGTTTTTCATGTTTGAGCCTCTTTGGCTTAATTTGAGATTTGCTTAGTTTTAAATCCTGGCATTGATTTCTGAAGGTACTCCAAGGTGTCCATTTTCATTGTGCCTCCAGTTTCTATCTCTTAAACTTGTTTTAGAAGCCTATTCCCAAGTGAGGAAAACTTTACAGTAGGGCACAGGATGCTGGCACAGTCCTGTTGTTTAGAATAAGCCATTTGTTTACTTCTGGAAAATGTGGGAATTGTGAAGGAGCCAGTGCTGCAAATTTGCTGTAATCAAAACCTAATGAGACTCAATGTCAAGGAAAAAAAATGAACATATATTACTGAAACAAAAGTTTTACATGTGGCTATGGTGAGATTATTTTTAGACATGTAAATTCATTAAGTGTTATCAGTAACTCTTTTACTTGAAATTCCACCAGTGCTTTGCCAGTTTTTCTGCATAGCCATTTAGAATGTTTTACAAATAATTAATTTTTCTGTCTAGAGTTTTTCAAAATCTTTAAATATGAAGTGGAAAAAAATAATCAAAGTGTGGTTTTTTTAAATGTGTTTGTTTTGGG